>NC_042615.1:148798301-149103207 GCF_901001135.1 Rhinatrema bivittatum
CTAAACTTCTTGCAAATAGGCTCAAGTATATCTTACCTGTCATTAGGAAGTGGTGAAGTCCAAAACTGTGAAGGACTTCAAAGGGGCGTGGGATAAACACTGTGGATCCATCAGGTCTAGAGGACGCGTATAAAGAGGAGGCAGCAAAACACTGCACGGAGCGGCAGTAGCCAAAGAGGCATTCATGGAGCGGGATGCCAGTGGCCAGTGGTTGGTGTTCCACCTTCATGGAGCAGAAGGATGGAGGGCTGCCATCTCCAAATTAAAAAAGAAAAAAAACAAAAAACAAAAAACAGGGATGGGTTCATGGGCTATAGGTATTACCAATTATTAGGCTTTTCAATATTTGATGATAGTTAATGTGACTTTCAAGGCATACTTCATTTTCAATGCATATCCAGCATAGCTCCCTGCTTCAACGGCAGGGGAGAAGAAAAACTAATACTTCACGCATATCCAGCATTGCTCTCTGCTTCAACGGCAGGGGAGAAGAAAAACTAATACTTCACGCATATCCAGCATTGCTCTCTGCTTCAACGGCAGAGAGCTATGCTGCCACTTACCCAACTAATCAAACTAAATATTTCACTTGGAAGAAGCTCCATCACTGCTCTCTACATTAATGGTGGGGGTGAAAGGGAAATAGAACCTAAGGTTACTAAGAGCCAAGAGAAATAGATAAGTATGAGAAAAAAGAAGTGTGAAGCTTGCTGGGCAGACTGGATGGACCGATTGGTCTTCTTCTGCCGTCATTTCTATGTGTCTATGTTTCTATGTTTCATTATATGCCCAGAGCAGCCAAACTTTGTTCAGGGGAGAAAATCGAGCATTTGTGTACATCGGTGATGGGGGGTGAAAGATCCCTTGTTAATAGGGTTTGATGTCGAGAAGGCATTTGACAGGGTATCATGGTCCTTTTTAAATAATGTCCTAGATTCATTTGATTTAGGGGTTTCATTACTGAGGCTATATGGGTCCTATATTCTAATCCAGAAGCAAGGTTAAGGGCAGATGGTAGTCTTTTGGATCCTTTTTCTTTAACCGGAGGAATGAGGGAGTATACCCTTTGTCACTTTCATGGTTTATTCTTACTTTGGAACCATTAACACTTGCCTTGGAAAATCTGCTGAAAGAGGATTTAAGACACAAGAAGTTTGACCCTCTAAAAGTTCAACTCTTCGCAGATAACATTTTACTATTTGTCTCTGATGCAAAATCAAAATTGGAGAAGATACTCGGCCACCTGAAAGACAGATGGCTAGATTTCCCTTTGAAATGGGTGGGAAATTCCATAAAATATTTAGGATTCTGTACCCATAGAAGTCCCAATCAGTGGTACCAACTCAATGTTCCTGGCATTATAAGAGAATTCAGAATGAAAACACAAGGTTGGATGCAGTTTCCCATTTCGATAATGGGATGCATTGCTTTAATAAAGATGATCCACCTACCAAAAATATTCTATCTATTACAAATGATGCCACTGGTAATGAGGAAATCAGATATTTGCTTAATAAATTAGATTTGTTTTAGTTTATGTGGCAGGGGAAAATAGCTTGACCAGCTCTAGCTAAGGTATCAATTCCAAAAATGGAGGGTAGATGAGTTTTCCCCAGTATAAAGCTGTATAATATGGTTTGTTTAATGAGATTGTTAGGAGACTGGTTATGGTATAGTAATTATTATACTGATATCTCCATGGAAAGATGTTTGGCATCCCCTATGGATTTAAGATTTATGTTACATGCCAGGGAAGGGGAATTATTGGCTACCTGTCTGAGTCTTTGTTAGTGGAAACCATCAGACAGGCTTAGAAATGTTTGCATAGATTGCTGGGACTTCATTGGGAAGTTTCTTTGGGGTTACCATTAAGAGACAATCTTTTGTTTTCATATGGGGACTCAGGCAGGTTATTTCATATTCCGGCACTGTTGCATGTCATAAGAACATAAGAACATAAGAAAATGCCATACTGGGTCAGACCAAGGGTCCATCAAGCCCAGCATCCTGTTTCCAACAGTGGCCAATCCAGGCCATAAGAACCTGGCAAGTACCCAAAAAACTAAGTCTATTCCATGTAACCATTGCTAATGGCAGTGGCTATTCTCTAAGTGAACTTAATAGCAGGTAATGGACTTCTCCTCCAAGAACTTATCCAATCCTTTTTTAAACACAGCTATACTAACTGCACGAACCACATTCTCTGGCAACAAATTCCAGAGTTTAATTGTGCGTTGAGTAAAAAAGAACTTTCTCCGATTAGTTTTAAATGTGCCCCATGCTAACTTCATGGAGTGTCCCCTAGTCCTTCTACTATCAGAAAGAGTAAATAACCGATTCACATCTACCCGTTCTAGACCTCTCATGATTTTAAACACCTCTATCATATCCCCCCTCAGTCGTCTCTTCTCCAAGCTGAAAAGTCCTAACCTCTTTAGTCTTTCCTCATAGGGGAGTTGTTCCATTCCCCTTATCATTTTGGTAGCCCTTCTCTGTACCTTCTCCATCGCAATTATATCTTTTTTGAGATGCGGCAACCAGAATTGTACACAGTATTCAAGGTGCGGTCTCACCATAGAGCGATACAGAGGCATTATGACATTTTCCGTTTTATTCATCATTCCTTTTCTAATAATTCCCAACATTCTGTTTGCTTTTTTGACTGCCGCAGCACACTGAACCGACGATTTCAATGTGTTATCCACTATGACACCTAGATCTCTTTCTTGGGTTGTAGCACCTAATATGGAACCCAACATCGTGTAATTATAGCATGGGTTATTTTTCCCTATATGCATCACCTTGCACTTATCTACATTAAATTTCATCTGCCATTTGGATGCCCAATTTTCCAGTCTCACAAGGTCTTCCTGCAATTTATCACAATCTGCTTGTGATTTAACTACTCTGCACAATTTTGTGTCATCTGCAAATTTGATTATCTCACTCGTCGTATTTCTTTCCAGATCATTTATAAATATATTGAACAGTAAGGGTCCCAATACAGATCCCCGAAGCACTCCACTGTCCACTCCCTTCCACTGAGAAAATTGCCCATTTAATCCTACTCTCTGTTTCCTGTCTTTTAGCCAGTTTGCAATTCACGAAAGGACATTGCCACCTATCCCATGACTTTTTACTTTTCCTAGAAGCCTCTCATGAGGAACTTTGTCAAACGACTTCTGAAAATCCAAGTATACTATATCTACCGGTTCACCTTTATCCACATGTTTATTAACTCCTTCAAAAAAGTGAAGCAGATTTGTGAGGCAAGACTTGCCCTGGGTAAAGCCATGCTGACTTTGTTCCATTAAACCATGTCTTTCTATATGTTCTGTGATTTTGATGTTTAGAACACTTTCCACTAGGGATGTGAATCGTTTTCCATATCGTCTTAACGATAGAAATCGTGTGGCAGGGCAAGAAAATCGTCTTAGGCACGATTTTTTAGTTAAAAAATCGTTAAAAATCGTTTTTTCCGATTAGTGCGCACTAACTGAAAATGATACAATTTGACACTTTTCAGGTCAGTTAAGGTCAGTTTAGGAATGAATATGTATTCCTATTGGCTGCCCTCTTATTTATTCATGTTACCAAGTTTCCTACTGACAGTATATGGGGGATGGGAAATGGAAACAGTTGGTAGCTTAACAAAACAAGTAATGTGATCAGTCAATGTGACTAGAACTTGTGCCCTAACCCTGATACCAGGGGTATTGTGATCTTCCTGCACACAGTGCCCTATCCCTATTAATACCAGGAGTGTTGTGATCTTCCTGCACACAGTGCCCTATCCCTAATACCAGGGGTGTTGTGATCTTCCTGCACACAGTGCCCTATTCCTGATACTGGGGGTGTTGTGATCTTCCTGCACACAGTGCCCTATTCCTGATACCGGGGGTGTTGTGATCTTCTTGCACACATCCCGGTATCAGGGATAGGGCACTGCATGCAGGAAGATCACAACACTCCTGGTATTAATAGGGATAGGGCACTGCATGCAGGAAGATCACAACACTCCTGGTATTAATAGGGATAGGGCACTGCATGCAGGAAGATCACAACACCCCTGGTATCAGGGATAGGGCACTGTGTGCAGGAAGATCACAATACCCCGGAGGAGTGAGGGTCAGGCAGCTCCCCCCTGTCTGTGAAGCCAGCCTCTCACTAGTAATGCAGGGAGGGAGCTGTCTCAGACTTCACCATCCTCCCCCCCCCCCCCCTCACCCACACACCATTCACTAGCTGGGACATGGGGGAAGTCAGGAGTGAGGGTCAGGCAGCTCCCCCCTGTCTGTGAAGCCAGCCTCTCACTAGTAATGCAGGGAGGGAGCTGTCTCAGACTTCACCATCCTCCCCCCCCCCCTCACCCACACACCATTCACTAGCTGGGACATGGGGGAAATCAGGAGTGAGGGTCAGGCAGCTCCCCCCTGTCTGTGAAGCCAGCCTCTCACTAGTAATGCAGGGAGGGAGCTGTCTCAGACTTCACCATCCTCCCCCCCCCCCCTCACCCACACACCATTCACTAGCTGGGACATGGGGGAAGTCAGGAGTGAGGGTCAGGCAGCTCCCCCCTGTCTGTGAAGCCAGCCTCTCACTAGTAATGCAGGGAGGGAGCTGTCTCAGACTGGTATCAGGGTTAGGGCACTGTGTGCAGGAAGATCACAACACTCCTGGTATTAATAGGGATAGGGCACTGTAAGAGATGACTGTAGTAGATTGAATAAAGATCTGATGTTTCTGCTCTCCTCACACCAAACAAAAACAACACACAAGCAGAGAAGCCCTTCTTACAAAGCTGAGCTAGTGAGTTAAGTAGGAGGAAAAGTAAACATACTTGTGCCAGTGTGGCTACTTAAAAAATACACTTACCAACAATCAATTACATATATTTGAACTGTGTACAGTTCCAGCCAGGACCACCTTTCTAAAATGCACAGTGATTGGCAAATTCAACATGCACTAGCATTTCAGGTGCCTGCTAACAAAAATAATAAACAAACAAGTTCTAGTCACGTGAGTGCTGATCATTACATTACTTTTTTGTCAAGCTTCCAACTGTTTCCATTTCACATCCCCCCAACCATTACCTCAGTATTAGCCTTGGTAACATCAATAGATAAGAGCACAGCCAGCCAATAGGAATACATACATACATATTCATTCCTAAGTGACCTTTACTGACCTGGGAAGTGTGAACACTTTGTTTCATTTTCTGTTGGTGTTCGTTAGTTTCCAGTTCCATTTCCCATCCCCCCAACCATCACCTCAGTGGTAACCTTGGTAACATCAATAGATAAGAGGGCAGCCAGCCAATAGGAACACATATTCATTCCTAACTGACCTTCAGTGACCTGGAAAGTGTTTATTTGTATCATTTTCAGTTAGTGCGCACTAAATCGAGTTAGTGCGCACTAACGGGGAGTTAGTGCGCACTAACTCGAGTTAGTGCACACTAACACGATTTAAACGATTTTTAACGATAAATCGTTAGAATTTCTATTGTATCGTGTTCTATAACGATTTAAGACGATATAAACATTATCGGACGATAATTTTAATCGTTGAAAAACGATTCACATCCCTACTTTCCACTATTTTTCCTGGCACTGAAGTCAGGCTAACCGGTCTGTAGTTTCCCGGATCGCCCCTGGAGCCCTTTTTAAATACCTTCTTGAACTGATTCACGGTACTGACCTCGGCTTGCCTCTGACCACGCTTGGACTGATACCCGGTATTGATTTCTGCTCACCACTGACCACATTTGGACCGCTGCCTGGAACTGACCTCTGCTCACCACTTACATGTTTGGACCGCTGCCTGGAACTGACCTCTGCTCACCACAGCCCACGCTTGGACTGATACCTGGACCTGACCTCGGCTTTCCACTGACCACGCTCAGACTGATACCTGGAACTGACCTTGTCTTGCTACTGACCACGCTCAGACTGATACCTGGAACTGACCCTTGCTTTGGCAGACCACCATCGGATGGATACCTTGGCTTTGACCCTTGCGCTTCACTCGAACACTCTATTCGCTTCTCCTGTGACCACCAGGTCTGTCTGCTCTGAGGCTGCACGTTGCCTTCTACAAGTTAGACCACTAGGCACTGCCTATCCAGTCTGGAGGACTTTCAGTTCCTATTCCTTTCCAGTGGTCTCCGGTACACTCTGTTCCGGTCTAGCTCATCTATTCTCTACTAGCCATGCACCCTTGCTCTTGTTGGACACACCTCTCTGCTATCTCTCCAGGAGACCCTCTGAGGCCCACCTAAGCCCACGTGGTCCGGGTACCCAAGGGCTCAACCTGTGAAACCCCCGGACTCTTATTGGTGAAGCTCCAGCTTGCCTCTGTCTCCTCATGTGCTCTGCCTCCTGATGGCAATCCTGCACCAGGCCAAGGGTCCACCTCCAGTGCAACAGGTTGCCAAGGCCATGAACACGGCGGAGTTCCCGCCCTGCGGGCCATTCCGGGCCTGGTTACATGTTTCCAGGAGCAGCAACAATTTCTCGAGGTATTGGCCAACTTGGTAGTGAGATTACGCTCTCAACTCGAAAAGTCCACCATGGCCAACCCAGGGACTCTCACCAACAGCGCTTCCTAAGCTTCCTCGACCTCAAGAGCACTGCTGGCCCTCCCAGCGCCTCCCCATTTTAATGGGGATCCTCATCTCTGCCGAGGCTTTATCAACCAGTAGGGGTGTGCATTTGTTTTGAACGCATATGTAAAACGCAACTTATTTTTTTTTTAAACTTAAAAAAGTGATGATGCACAACGCATCACGATTTTCAACTTATTCAACATAGCTATGTTGAATACGTTGAATCTAAATAAACACTTAAACCCCCCACCCTCCTGACCCCCCCAAGACTTACCAAAACTCCATGGTGGTCCAGCGGGGAGTCAGGAAGCCATCTCTGTATTCCTTTGCGAGGAGCACGTGACGTCGGCGTCACGTTGGAGTGACGCGTACGTCACGTGCTTCTCCACGCCTCCGCTCCCGGACCCCCGTTGGACCCAACCGGAACTTTTGGCCAGCTTGGGGGGGTCAGGAGCTCCCGGAGTGGAGGTGCGGAGAAGCACATGACATACGTGTCACTCCGACGTGACGCCGACGTCATGTGCTCCTCGCAAAGGAATTTAGGGATGGCTTCCTGACTCCCCGCTGGATCACCAGGGAGTTTTGGTAAGTCTTGGGGGGGGATTAAGGAGGGTGAGGGGTTTAAATTTTTATTTAGGGAACCGGTGAACGTATGGACAGACCCTCAACTTATGGAATTCTCCATATGTCCATACTGAACGAAATCGACCCTCAACTTCAACTTATCAACTTATCAACGCAAACTTTTTGTCTGCACATCCCTATCAACCAGTGTTACATGCAGTTTGCGTTACAAACTTCCTTATTCCCAGATGAAGTAATGAAGATCACCTTCATCTTATGATTGGAGGGGAAAGCCCTGGTATGGGTCTTCCCACTCTGGGAGCATTCTGATTCCTTACTACAGCTGCTCCCTCAATTCATTTCCACATTCTGACACACCTTCGATGATCCAGGCCAACAGGCGGTCACTGGACACCATCTCCTCCACCTCCGCCAGGGATCCCGCTCCCTTTCAAATACACCGTGGAGTTCCAAACCTTGCCAATGGAATTGAGATGGCAGGAAGACTACCTGCGGGCACTTTATCTTGAGGGATTGTCATCCGCTCTGAAGGACGAATTGGCCGCCCGAGAGATCCGTACATTATTGGAGGACCTCATCTCGTTGGTTGGGCAGATTGACCACTGCCTCTAGGAATGGCACTGGGAAGTAAAGGCTCTCCGCAACAGACCTCAGAACCACCTCAGTCCATCAGCCCCAGATTAAGGGCACTTCCGGCAATTGCCCCGCCAAAAGAAGAACGCATGCAAATAAACCACAGTGGCCTTACTCCCGAAGAACGCCTCTGAAGGCGGAAGTCCGGTCTCTGTCTCTACTGTGGAGGTCCTGGCCACCTTATCCAGACTTGTCTGGTGCGTCCGGGAAACTCCAAAGTCTAAGCCCAGTGGGGTCCCGAGCTTGGTCATGACAGTTACCGGCCCTCAACTTCTGCTGCCTGTCTCCCTTTCCAAAGGGACACATTCATTCTCTACCACCGCCCTCGTGGATACTGGGGTTGGTGGGAAGTTCATTCTGGAGCAAGTAGTGACCTTACTTCAAATTCCTATCCAACCACTTGAAGTACCATTGCGCATTGCCTCCATCCATGGAGAACCCTTACCTGATCGCATCACCCATCGTACCTGAGCCATCCGACTGACCTTAGGGACTTTGCACAAAGAAGAGATTCCTCTCATGATCCTGAAATGGTCAGTCCACCCCATTGTTCTCGGCCTACCCTGGCTACAATTGCATTCTCCACATTTTAACTGGGGGTCACTCCAATTCATCCAGTGGGCCCTCAGTGTAGGTGTCCCCATCCGTACTGGTGCTAACATCTACTACCCTTCCTGGGTTACCTACATCCTACATTTTAACTGGGGGTCGCTCCAGTTCATCCAGTGGGTCCTCAGTGTAGGTGTCCCCATCCGTACTGGTGCTAACATCTACTACCCTTCCTGGGTTACCTACATCCTACGCAGACTACCAAGATGTCTTTTCCAAACAGCAAGCAGTTGAACCTCTCTGGAAGTTCAACTGCTCTATTGAACAATTGTCTGGTACCATTCCTCCCAAGGGCAGAACTTATCCTCTTTCACTTCCTGAGACCCAGGCTATGTCTGCCTACATTAAGGAAAACTTAGCCAATGGTTTCATATGGCCTTCGACCTCCCCTGCGTGTGCTGGTTTCTTTTTTGTAAAGAAGAAGGACGGTACTTTGAGGCCATGATTGACTACCGAGGCCTGAATGCCGTCACCTGCAAGGAGCGGTACCCACTGCCGCTCATTAGTGAACTTTTTGATCGGTGCCAGGGGGCCCAAATTTGTACTAAGTTAGATCTACGTGGGCCTATAACTTGGTCCGCATTCAACCAGATGACATATGGAAGACCGCATTCAATACGCAGGATGGACACTACGACTATGTAGTCATGCTCTTCGGGCTATGCAATGCTCAAGCCATTTTCCAGAAGATGATGAATGAGATCTTTCGAGACCTCTTATATTCATTTGTCTTAGTGTATCTAGACGACATCTTGATTTTTTTCCAGAAACTTAGAATCCCATCACTCTCATGTCAAGTCTGTTCTCCAGAGACGTAGGGACCGTTACCTCTACGCTATGTTTGAAAAATGTCTCTTTGAGCAGTCTAGCCTTCCTTTCCTGGGCTACATCATCTCCAGCCAAGGATTCACTATGGATCCAGATAAGCTCCAAGGTATTTGCGACTGGCCACAGCCAGTTGGCCTACAGGCTTTACAGGGGTTCTTGGGATTCAAAAACTATTACCGTCACTTCATCGCAGACTATTCCACACTAGCTGCTCCACTCACCGCTATGACTAAAAAGGGATGTGACCTCCTGGGGTGGAATCCCAAGCCCAGTCTGTGTTCCAGGCCTTCAAGGAGGCCTTCTGTACAAGCCCATGTCTCCACCATCTGGACCCGAATTGTCCATTTATTGTAGAGGTGGATGCATCTGCCATTGGCATGGGAGCAGTTCTCAGCCAATACTCTACAAAGGGAGTCCTTGTCCCTACTCACATACGTTCACTTCCTCTGAACATAATTACACCATTGGGGACCGCGACTGCTTGGCCGTGAAGCTCGCCCTCCTGGAGTGGCACCCTGGCTAAAGGGAGCACAGCACAAATTCACCATTTACACGGACCACAAAACTTAGAACATTTGAAAGAAGCTCAGCTTTTGAATGCACGACAGTCCGCTGGGCTCTCTTCTTTGCGCGGTTCAATTTTGAACTGCGCTAACTGCCCCGGCTGAGAAGAATCTCCGCGCCGATGCCTTGTCACGCTTGGTAGAGCCAGAGGATACTCCCGAAACTCCAGCCCACATAATCAACCCTGTGTGTATTTCTATCGCAGTGACTACCACCATGCCAGCTTGGTAAGAACAGTGGTGCCTCGTCATCTCCGTTAGAGTGTCTTAAGTTGAGCTCATGACTCCCGACTCACTGGCCATCCTGATCATACCCGAACCCTCAAGATGCTCTGCAGACACTACTGGTGGGGCCAGTATGGTAAAAAGATTCCCGAGACTATGTAGATTCCTGCCTATTTGTGCGCAACAAAAGCTGCTCACCGGACATCCGTGGGGGCTTCTTCAGCCTCTCCCGGCAACCACTGAATCCTGGACTAGTCTTTCTCCAGACTTCATCGTGGAATTGCCTCCTTCCAAGGGACACACCGTGATCTGGGTCATAATAGATCGCTTTTCCAAAATGGCCCATTTTGTTCCTTTATTTGGCCTTTCGTCGGCTCTTGAACTTGCATGACTTTTCCTGAAACACGTCTTCTGCTCCATGGATTGCCACAGGAGATTGTCTCAGATCATGGCCCACAGTTCACTGCAAAGTATTGGAGATCCCTCTGCAATAAATTCAACATCACCCTTAACCTGATCTCTGCCTACCATCCGCAGGCCAACGGCCAGGCCGAGAGGACTAACCGCTCTCTGAAGGCCTTCCTCCGGTCCTACGTTAATGACCAGCAAGATAACTGGGGCGACCTTCTCCCGTGGGCTGAACTCTCTCACAATACCCACATCGCATCCACCACTGGGACCTCACTGTTTCCAGTGGTTTTCGGCCGACAGCCCCGCCTACCTCTGCCAGTTCCTCTCAGCGTACCATCTCCTGCAGCACAGTCTACTGCCAAGACCATCTGCCGGCTATGGGACAAGGTCAAGAGTGCTCTGCCAGTCGGCCGACCGGGACAAATGGGTGACAGGCACCCACCATCGGGCCGCTCCAGTATTTCTTCCTGGACAAAAAGTCTGGCTCAGCACACGGCACATCCGCCTTTGGCTGCAATCTCAGTGACTGGCTCCTAAGTACATAGGTCCATTTCCTGTCCTATGCTGAGTGGGAGCAGTAACTTACCAGCTAAAGCTGCTGGAGAGCCTCGGAACCCACAATACTTTCCATGTATCTTTGCTCAAGCCATTAGCTCTATCTTGGCCCTTGCGGAGACCACTGTAACCCACTCAGCTGGCTGTGGAACCAGAGGCTACCCTCCAAGTCCGGGAGGTCCTAGACGTATGTTACCATAGAGGGCCCTGGGAGTACCTCCTTGCGTGGGAGGGCTTCAGTCCAGAGGAAAATTCATGGGAGCCCTCCCACCACATCCTTTGCAATAACCTCCTCCATACCTTTCACCACAGCACCCTGAGAAGCCAAAGCCAGTAAGAGGGGGCCTAGAAGGGGTGGTACTGCGGCGCATCCTGGCCACGCTGGTGCTGCGACTGGGCCTCCTCACCTCATGCTTCCCTACACAAGCTCCAGGCACTCATCTCTCACTGCTGTAGCCAGCTCACAGTGTCCTCTGCGCCGTCCCTGCTCACCTCCATCTTCGCAGGCCTCAGAGCTGAGTTCCTGTCCCTGGGCGCTCGCACGGCCCGCGCTTCCTCCTTAAAGGGCCCAGGGTGGGAAACTCAGGCCAGATGCCTCAGGTTGATGTCACTTGAGCTCCACTTAAAAGGTGAGGCTCTTCCCACAGTTCCTCGCCTTGGCAAACGGGTCGCCTCATTCATGAGAAGCTAGTTGCCATCCTGTGTTTCTGCTTCCTTGATCCTGTGCTTGTTTCAGTGTTCCTGCGTCTGTGTTCACGTGGTCCTCCCTGTGTGTAGGCATCTGTTCGTGATTCCTACTCCGCTTCCCAGGTTGTGCCTTCTTGGACTGATTCAACGGTACTGACCCTCGGCTTGCCTCTGACCACGCTTGGACTGATACCCGGTATTGACCTCTGCTCGCCACTGACCATGTTTGGACCACTGCCTGGAACTGACCTCTGCTCGCCACTGACCACGCTCGGACTGATACCTTGAACTGACCTTGGCTTTCCACTGACCATGCTCAGACTGATACCTGGAAATGACCCTTGCTTTGGCTGACCAGCCTCGGGCGGATACCCTGGCTTTGAGCCTTGTGCTTCACTCAGACACTATCTTCACTTCTTCCTGTGACTACCAGATCTGCCTGCTCTGATGCTGCACGTGGCCTTCTACAAGCTAGACCACTAGACGCTGCCTATCCTGTCCGAAGGACCTTTAGTTCCTTTTCCCTTCTAGTGGTCTCTGGTACACTCTGTTCCGGTTTAGCTCAACTATTCTCTACTAGCCGCGCACCCTTGCTCTTTGTGGGTACACCTCTCCGCTACCCTCTCCAGGAGACCTCTGAGGCCCACCTAAGCCCAGGCGGTCCGGTTACCCAATGGCTCAAACCTGCAGAACCTCCGGACTGTTATTGGTGAGCTCCAGCTTGCCTCTGTCTCCTCATGTGCTCTGCTTCCTGGTAGCAGGCACCCTCTGGGACCTCCCTGAGGGCCATAGGAATCCTGCGCCAGGCCAAGGGTCCACTTCCAGCACAACAGGCACATAGGGGAATTGACACTTTTCACCATTTATTGATGCATAGATGATTACGTTGTACACCTTTGAGTACTGTCAGAATCATAAGCATTTAGAGAAAACAGATTTTCAGGAAGATATACAAATAACAAACGTTCTCTGTTCTAAATTTAAATTACAAGTCACTAATTATAATTCTGGAGACTTTCAATGTCTGCTCCAATCTACAAAAGTGGTAAACAGGGCTTGTCTGTTTTATATAAGTACCTTCATTCAGTTAAAGAGAATAATGCACTATATTCCTTAATAGAGGTATGGAGTAAAGATATGGGTAAAGAAGTTTCTGATGATGATACTTATGCCTGTGTTTTTTCTTTGTATTTATTAATTTGCATTTATTAGCTGCCTATATTAAAGCTCGCATCAGCTTACAATAAAGCATTAATACTTAAATGATAAGCACAACTAACAAAACAATCATCATATCTAAAATAATACTAATAAATAAATTAAAAATCATGATGAAAGAGAGTGGATAATAGCAGAAAATAAGACTAGCCAAAAGCTTTCTAAAATAAAACCACAAAATCAGTTATATTACAGGAACAACAGTTAAGATTGCTATATAGAATTGTCTTTTCGCCATAAGGGGCATTTCAAGCACATATCATAGATTTGGCTTTTTGTCTAAAATATTCCCTAGATAATTCTACCCTTTACCATGAGTTGTGGGAATGTGTAGACATACACATATAGGAGTTTCAAAGGGCTTATGCACGTACCCCCTGAAAACCTGCCCCAAGTTCCCCCTGTGCGCGCCGAACCTATGTTGAATAGGCTTGGCGGCGCGTGCAAGCCCCGGGACACGCGTATGTTCCCGGGCTTTCCTGTGGGGAGGGTGTTGGGGGCATGTCGGGGGCGTGTTGCGGTGGCGCGTCATTCGGGGGCAGGGCCGTGGGCATGGTTCCAGCCCGGGGGCGTTTCAGGGGCGTGGCTGAGGCCTCCAAAACAGCTCCCGGGCCAGGGAATTGTGCAGGCCAGCATGTGCGAGTTACGCCTGCCTCTGGCGTGGAAGGAAAGTTCCCTCCGAGGCCGCTCCGATTTTGGAGCGGCCTTGGAGGGAACGGAGGCAGGCTGCGGCGGCTCAGCGAGCGCAGGCTGCCGATTTTGCACAGCCTTGCACGTGCCGACCCGGATTTTAAAGGAATAGCGCGGCTACGCGCATATCTATTAAAATCCGGCGTACTCTTGTTTGCGCAAACAAAAGTACGCACGGACGTGCTTTTATAAAATCTACCCCATATTGGAGGGATGTTATTCAATTTCTAACGGTTATGTTGGGAGTTTTTGTTCCTTGTGACCCACTTTTTTGTATATTATGGGTAGAGGTGGACATTTCTAGAGGTACCAAGTTTGATGTTTTTCTATTTGCGTAAATGTATGCTTCCTGTGGAAAAGTGTATTTTGCTAAATGGTTATCAGCTGATGAGCTGGAGAGTTATGTCAATAGATCTGTTATGTTTAGATCATAGAACTTGAAGTTTTCAAATGCACTGTTCATCTAGTGCAAAATCTAAATCCATGAAATTTATGATGATCTGGAGTACCTTCATAAAAACCCTTTCCAAAGACTTACAGTCAAAATTTTTGGATTCTTACCCTGAAACTCTGATCTACACCTAGATGTCATATCTTGAGGCTAGTTGACATGAGAGACTCTGCTTCCAGAGAAAATTGTGGGGGAGGGAAGGGGAGGGAGGTTCAGTTGTTTTGCTATATGAACCATTTCTATGTTTCACATTTTGATGTTCACATGAATAAAAACCATTATTAAAAAAAAAAAAAATAAAGCACATTCCTAATGTACATATTGTGAACCAATATTCTCAGTAATGGTATCATTTCATTGTTCTTTCAGAATACCTTCAAGATAAATTTTCAATATAAATCAAGAACATTATTATAACAGCATTTGAAAGCAGAATTACCTATAGTACTCATAACTAAATTAATAATGTACCTCTGGCTATGAAGTGGTACTAATTATAATGTGAAAATGTAACAATAACATAGTAAATACTGAGATAAAAAGACCAAGCAGTCCATCCAATCTGCCCAGCAAGTAATTTTTTTTCTTTATTTAATTTTTGAGGATAACAAGTACTGCTCCATGCAGGCCACAGCAGTCAGCATGGACTACCCCTTTGTCTTATCTCCATGCTTTGGTACCAGGGACCCACTGTGCTTTTCCCATGCTCTTTGAATTCCATTACCATTCTTGTCTTCACTACTTCTTCTAGAAAGGCATTCCATGCATTCACCACCCTTTCCATGAAAAAATAATTCCTTGTGTTGGTCTTAAATCTACTACCCCCTTGGAGTTTCATATCGTGACCCCTAATTTTACAGCTTTCTTTCCATCAGGAGAGGGTTGATTCCTATGCAGTATTAATACTTTTTGTTGCGTCGGAGGTAGAACCTTGGGCCGAGGTGGGATTGAAGCATCGGTGGGTGGAGTGGACTGATAGAGGCCGCTGGAGCTTCACCTATACCAGCTTTTGTTCCCCGTGGGTTGAGCCTTTGGATGCTGGGGCCGGGAGGACTTAGGTGGGTCTCTGTATGTAGTTGTGGTAGGAGTTGGTTCAGCCCAGAGACAGCAGGTGAGAGATGGTACAATCTAACTCTGGACTGGGTAATGTCCTGGAAACTCGGGCACCAATGGAACAAAGGCAGACAGGGGGCGCTCAAGCAAAAGCAGGACGAAGCCTGAGAAATCAGATCCAGGGAGTAAGCTGAAGAGGTGTCCAATGGTAGGCTTGAGTCAAGGCTGGCAGCAATCCAAAGGCAGTGGCAAGCAAGGCAGAGTTCTGATCATGGAGATGGTCAAAGCATAGTCAAGCAAAGCGGAGTTCTGAGTCTGGAGATAAGCAATGCATAGTCGGACAAAGCAGAGGTCTGGGTCTGGAGATAGACAGTAGTGTAGTCGGGCAAAGCAGAAGTCTGGGACTGGTGATAGGCAGTAGCATAGTCAGGTGAAGCAGAGGTCTGAGTCTGGAGATAGACAGTAGTGTAGTCGGACAAAGCAGAGGTCTGGGTCTGGAGATAGACAGTGGAGAAGTCAGGCAAAGCAAAGTCAAAGTCCGTGTAGTCAATCCAAAGCATGAAGCAGGGTAGGAATGAAGAGACAGGCACCAGGAACAATGAGGAACAGGAACGCAGGGATGAGACAAATCTCTAGGAAGCAGCGAGTACTTGACCATCGAGGAGACCTTTGCAAAGGCAACACTAGGGAGTGGAGCCTGAGCTTAAATACTGTAGTTAGGTTGACGTCATCATCCAGGGCCGCGGCTAGGTTCCCGCCACGGTCCGTATTTAAGGATCAGTGGTGCGCGCGTGTGCGCCTAGGGAGGGGAGCAGCGTGAGTAGCAGAGACTCTCTGCGGGCCACTCAGAGAAACCCGACGAGAAGTAGTAGCAGGACCAGGAATGCCGGGGACTGTGGCAGAGCAGGAGGCACCGGGGGAGGCCTGATGATGGAGCTGATGGCCTACTGCCACCAGCGAGGAGGAACCAGAGGCTGGAGTCACCGTAGAAAGGTGAGGGAGCTGTGCTGCGGATCTGCCACGGATGGCACGTGTAACACTTTTTAGGTATTTAAAAATCTGTATTATATCATCCCTGTCTCTTCTCTCCTCCAGGGTTTATGTATTTATGTATTTAGAATAAATATAAATTTCAAGAAGTAATTGTAAATAAAGTTCTACAAAATTTAAATTGCAAATTAAAAAAAAAACTTTTAATGATTGCAACCAAATTAACTTCCAAAGAAAACATCCTATTGAGATACCAATTATCAAATACCACTCTCAATTTAAATGACTTTTGTATTATAAGGTAAGGCCTAGCAAAAGTGGTAATTAAAGATGCTTTACCATTTATATTTTAAGGCAATCTAAGCACAATTTTTCATAGATTGGGATATGATATACAACTTGTGTGAAAAAAGGAGGAAGCATAAGTAGACCATGGTGTATTTTTCGATGCTCAGTTCATTAAAATTGAAAGAGTTTTGTTCATGTACTTCTCTGAAATGCAAATGACAGTTCGTCTCAATCTCCCATATGTTGACTTTTCTACTGCATGACATCTGTTTGCTGAAACCTTTTCAGCAGAATAATTATGATATGCAATTACAGGGAGAAAATGAAAAAAATATATATATACTTGCTGTAAAGAATCTCACACCTCTAGTTGTGAATTGATCCAGATATTACTTATTGGAAGAATTTAGTGGTATATGTTTGTTTATTTCTGGAATTCTTGATTGTATCATTATTTGTAAATGTTATAATTGAATAAATGATAAATAAAAAAATATATATACTTGCTAGCCACTTCTATATTAATAAAATTCACATCTCTTACTATAAGTAAACATTCATTAAATCAGTTTCTTCTTCTTCTTTCTTTGTTTCTTTCTGTATTAACTGTGTCTGTGTCTGTGTCTGTGCTGACTCTGTTGCTAATTAGACTAGCAATCAAGTTAGTTTGATCAGAAGGGCTGCTGGTAAGTAGAGTTTCGTAAAAATATCCCTTTTCAGAATGTTCCTGCCTTCTGACTGCTGGCTCTTAAACAGATAGGAAGCTTGGTACATTAATTTTTTCTGTTTGGTGAAAAAGCTGTACATTAAAAATGGTGCTGAAACGCGGCCAAAACCGGTTGAAGAAACACATCAGCGGAAAACGGGGAGAAATATGCTGAAACATAGATTAACTGTTAGTATCCTGTTGGTGCAGATTGGTGAGAATTTGAAGTTTTTAATATTGTTTATATGACTGGCCTATGTGACTATACTTCTGCATGAAACGGACTTGGCCCCCCACGAATACGTATCACGAATGCAACGAAAACTTTTTGGCTGCACATCCCTAATAACTGCTGCTGCATGCTGGTTACTCCCAAAGTCTTATGTTAAGAATAGTAATATTTACATAAATTTAAGTAACTAACAAACCCATAACAAAATTACTGCTTGCTAGGGATGTGACGATTTAAATATCGTCCGATATATTTTAAATCGTCAAAAATCGTTAGAGGCGATATTTAATAGGAATTCCCCCCGATTTATCATCAAAAATCGTAAATCGGGGGAAGGGGGAGGGGAAGGGGGAGGGCGGGAAAACCGGCGCCGGCCATATTGCCATACAGCAAAATGGCGCCGGCCGTACGGCAACACGATTTGAGTTCAGGAGGTCGTTCCCAGACCCCCGCTGGACTTTTGGCAAGTCTTGTGGGGGTCAGGAGGACCCCCCAAGCTGGCCAAAAGTCCCTGGGGGTCCAGCGGGGGTCCGGCAGCGATCTCCTACGCTCGTGACGTCAGGGAACAGGAACCAAAATGGCACCGGCGCTACCTTTGCCCTGTCATATGACAGGGCAAAGGTAGCGCCGGCGCCATTTTCTATCACGCGCTCGACGCCCGAGAGTGGAAGATCACAACGGGACCCCCCCACTGGACCCCAGGTAATTTAAGACATTTGGGGGGGGTTCGGGAGGGTGGGGGATTTATTTTAAAGGGGTCGGGGGTGGTTTTAGGGATGTTTAGTGTGCCGGTTTTCCCGCCCTCCCCCAATTTACGATTTACACGATATTTAAAAACCACAAAACCACGACGATTCGATTCCCTCCCCCCCCCCCAGCCGAAATCGTTAAGACGATCGATCACACGATACACATCTCTACTGCTTGCAGCATTTTTACAGGGTAAGATGCCTTCTGGATAATTCAGACAATGCTGCTTGAATGTGCTTTGCTTTTGGACTTGGCCATAGAAGCAGTCCTGTGCTTTTTCCCCTAATGTCAGTGTATCAGTACCCTAGACCGTAAAAGTCAGAGCCCAGCATTGGCTGACATCTGATTCCAATTCCCTTTTTTTTCCCCCTCACCATCAAAAGTGGAGAGCAATGTTAAGGTTATATCAAAAGCAAGTGAATTAAGTTTAATAATCCTCATGCCTTATGTGAAGGATAGTAACTGCTGATCTGTGCAGGTTACCCCCATGTACCCTTTTTCTCATTTCCAACCATTAGCCTTTAGAGATCCACAGTGTTTATCCATGCCCGTTTGAATTCCTTTGCTGTTTTTGTCCTCACCACCTTTCCTGGAAGGGCATTCCAGGCATCCATCAACCTCTTTGTGAATAAATATTTCCTGATGGACCTGGTGTAGCCACTAAACTATATGGCATGTACAAACCAATATATTTACGTACACATTACAAGGTATCTTATAGAAAGTGCTCACCTTGTTGCTGATCTGGTTAGGAGTTGTCCAAGTCCACTCTTGCTGCCATATGCTGACTGGGATATTGGTGAGCAGGAATTGCTTCAAAAAAACAGTTTTAAAGGAGAAAACTGACTCAATTCCATGGATCATTTTTGGGAGTCAAAAAATTGAAATTTTACAATCAAAATAAATTATTTAAACTATTGGAACATTAGAGAAGGGATAATAACCCTATTTAAATTGTACTTTGGTTAAAAAATACTATAGATTGGTACTTTGGGAGATTTAATGGGTTTTATGGATGCTTAAATCATCTCAAGGTGACATTAACACCATTGAGCGATCTTTTGTCACTGCAGGAAATAAATTGAGATTGTTTTAAATTTTCAATTGTTATAATTTTTACTAACTCCAATCCAGTGATTTTTGGTGATCTGTTTCAGGGTTTTCTTGGCTAAACCTTTAGAAAATTAGGTCCATGCAGAGCTGAGCACAACTAAAAACTTTCTGAAGCCATACCCAGTCAACGGAAGAGTTTATAGGGAGAGTCAGTTTGTGAGGAGTCTGGCAGACCACACTTAAATTGGGAAAAATACAATTTTCTTTGGGCTATTAAAAACATTTGAGAATTTTAAAAGCTATCAAAAATTCTTAAATGGTATATAAACTGGCAGCTTGGGATAAAGAAAGTTATTCTTAGAATGAATTTTCAAAAGATGCACATGAAAAAAAATAACACACGAGAGTGTAAAATGGCATGTAAACGAGTATACACAATTTAAAAACCGCAGCATACGTGCATAAATTGGCAGCAAATATGCATACTTGCATATGTAAAGAATGGGCAGCCCAGGAGCATTCTGGTGAGTGGCCAACAATTACGCACATAAGTTGCTATTTTACAAACGGCCAATGTGTAGTGGTACCCATAAGTCTTTATGTATGTATATTTATTCCTGTTCCATATCTGGTGTAAGTGACCCTAAACATCTTAAAAGTGAAAAAATGACTGGGTAGGAGATCTGGATGAAATAGGGAGACTTCAGTTTGAAGAGCCAGTATGGTTTTCATGAGCTGAAGATTGTCTAGGCAAACCGGTAGACTAATTAGTAAAACCCATTATTTCATTGCTATCTGCATGATATAAAATCCTTTGATCTACACATTTAAAAGCCGACTTATTGGGGGGGGGAGGGGGGGTTTAAATGTGTCTTTGTAATGTGAGTAAAATCTATTCACGTATCCCCATAAAATGAAAATACAAACACACGGTATATCATTTCCGCACACATATTAGGCTAAATTCTGATTTATCAGGCTAAGAAGTGCCTTTGTTGCTACTTAGACAAATTTTAACTTACCCAGATAAAAAGTGTTTTTGTTTTAGACTTCTCCAGTTATCTTACATACCCAGATAAGTTGGAAAACTGCTAATTAGACAGCCAAGTATTGCTTTTCAAACTTATCTGATTAAATGTCGCTTCTTAGCTGCATAAACCTTGGTTGAAAGAACTCACTCTGAAGGTCATCAAATCTTCACAAGAATGCACTGTTCTGTTCGTACGTCGCACACTGCATGTCAAAGTGGTCCCTAACCCCTACACTAATACCTAAACCTTATCTTGAGTAGCTAGGTGGGCCTACTATAGATGTATAAATACCTACCTAGTATGAGGGCCTTATAGCTAGTCTCTCTCACTCTCTCTCTCTCCCTAGCAACATAAAAACAATATTAAATCCATATCACACGGCTTAATGAAAAAGGTGTAGTTAAAACGTGTGATATAGCTTCGCAAAGCCAGCCCACTTGGCCAGAAATCCCACCCCAAACTCCTCCCCTTTTCCTAATTTGCATCACACCATGCGTTATGGTGTTTTTGCATGCGAAAACGCCATATAACACTTTGATAAATGACCCCCATAGTTTGTTAAAATCATATGAGCTCATAAAAAAACTGGAAAGAAATGAACATTTCTTTTATTACAAATAGTAATCTCTAGAGATGTGAATCGTGTGATCGATCGTCTTAACGATCGATTTTGGCTGGGGGGGGAGGGAATCTGATCGTCGCGGTTTTGTTTTTTTTTTTAAATCGTTTAAATCGTAAATCGGGGGAGGGCGGGAAAACCGGCACACTAAAACAACCCTAAAACCCACCCCGACCCTTTAAAATAAATCCCCCACCCTCCCGAACCCCCCCAAAATGTTTTAAATTACCTGGAATCCAGTGGGGGGGTCCCGGTGTGATCTTCTACTCTCGGGCCACGGCTGCGTTAATAGAAATGGCGCCTGGTGCTACTTTGCCCTGTGACAGGAGCGACCTCCTGCACCCGTTGCCGTATTGCAAAATGGCGCCGGCCGTATGGCCGCATTGCCGTATTGCAAAATGGCAATACGGCCATACGGCCGGCACCATTTTGCAATACAGCAATGAGTGCAGGAGGTCGCTTCCGGACCCCCGCTGGACTTTTGGCAAGTCTTGGGGGGGTCAGGAGGCTCCCCCAAGCTGGCCAAAAGTCCCTGGGGGTCCAGCGGGGGTCCGGGAGCGATCTCCTGCACGCGTGACGTCGGGAGCCAGGAACCAAAATGGCGCCGGCGCTACCTTTGCCCTGTCATATCATAAGGGCAAAGGGCCACCGGCGCCATTTCTATTAACGCAGCCGTGGCCAGAGAGCGGGAGATCGCGCCGGGACCCCCCCACTGGACCCCAGGTAATTTAAAACATTTTGGGGGGGTTTGGGAGGGTGGGGGATTTATTTTAAAGGGTCAGGGTGGGTTTTAGGGTTGTTTTGGTGTGCCGGTTTTCCCGCCCTCTCCCCTCCCCCGATTTACGATTTTTTGACGATAAATCAGGGGAATTGCTATTGTATCGCGGCTCTAATGATTTTTGACGATTTAAAATATATCTGACGATTGTTTTAAATCGTCAAAAAATGATTCACATCCCTACTTTTTAATATTATTGTTACATTGGCTACACTTCGATTTTCTGGTATCATGGCTATTTCAAATGATAGGTTCTAATTTCTAGTAACAGGTTTGAAATTTCATATTTGAGAAATTTTAGGACTCTGGGTAGCTGCCATCTGGTCCTGATGAGTTCTTATTTTTTAGTTGTCAAATGTATCAATTACATCCTTCATTATCACTGATATTTGTTTTAGTTGCTCAGAATATTCACAATCAAAGAATATTTCCAGTATATTCCCTACATCCTCTTCAGTAAAGATCAAGGCAAATAATTCAGTTTTTCTGCTATTTCTTTGTCTTTTTTGAGTACCTCTTGTATCCCTCAGTCATCTAGTGCAGTGGTCCCTAACCCTGTCCTGGGGGCCCACCAGCCAGTCAGGTTTTCAGGATATCCACAATGAATATACATGAGAGAAAATTTGCATGTTGTGGAGGCAGTGCATGCAAATTTTCTCTCATGCATATTCATTGTGGATATCCTGAAAACCCGACTGACTGATGGGCCCCCAGGACAGGGTTGGGGACCACTGATCTAGTGGACCTTTTGTCTCTGTCATAGGTTTTTTGCTTTAAATGTATTTGAAAGATTTTTTTAAATTTGTTTTTGCTTCAGTTTTAAGCTTTTTCTCAAATTCTTTCTTGGCCTATCATACTGCAGTTTTATATCTAACTTGCCATTACTTATGATCTTGCCTATTTTCTTCATTTCAATATTCTTTACATTTTTTGAAAGATGCATTGGATTCATTTTATCAAGGCTTCTAAACCCTATTTTCTAAACCCTTATCACGTGTGTTAGGGCCTTAACGCATGCGATAAGGCCATATCGTATGCGAAAAGGACCTTTTCACATGCGATATGATGCAAATTAGGGGGAGGAAAGGAGTCGGGGTGGGGAGGGGCGGAGCTGGCGGTGTTTTCGCTGCCGGCGATAATGTTTCTAACATTATGGTCGGCAGTAGCGCACCGAACAGCACATGGAGTCATTATTCTTGTTCTCCAAAGTTTTTTATTTTTTTTTTATAAGTATTTTATAGCATTTATGTTTAAGTATTTTATAGCATTTATGTTTAAGTTTTGTGGTTTGCTTTTGCTAGACAGATGCTGCAGAAGAGAAGATGCTAGATAAAAATTCTGCATGAGCTAGAAAGTTACCAAATTCAGCATAAGCTAGAAAGTGTGATTATGGAGTTATGTTTAGAATATTCCAAGGCCATGCTGACAATTCAGCCTAGCTACAAGCTCATACTGTAGATAGTATTTGCATATTGAGCAAGAATGAATTTACATATAACCACTTGGATTACTTGTTTAAACTAAATAGCCAGTCATAGATTTATTTTGACAATTTTGTAACCCAGTTATTGGTTTAGGAGTTGGGGATGCCTTATTATCAATAAAATACTATTTCATAGCACTCTGTCAATCTCTCTTCATAAGGTATACTTTATTATGTTATTTGTAGCATTTGAATAAAAAAAAAGATTTTTCTTCTCAGATGCTGGCTTTAAGTGTTTCTTGAAGCACATTGGTCCCTTTTATCAATTCTAGGACCAGCAGTTGCATGAAACAGTCATTTATGACATCTAATTGTGATAAATTGCAGGAAGACCTTATGAGACTGGAATATTGGACTTTCAAATGGCAGATGAAATTTAATGTGGACAAGTGCAAGGTGATGCACGTTAGGTTCTATCTAAGCAGCTACTACCCAGGAAAGATATCTAGGCATTATAGTGGATAATACATTGAAATTGTTGGCTCAGTGTGCTGTGGTGGTCAAAAAAGCAAACAGAATGTTAAGAATTATTAGGAAGGGATTGTAAATAAAATGGTGCATGTAATAATGCCACTGTATCACTCCCTGTTGAGACTGCACCTTGAATACTGTGTGCAATTCTAGTCGCCTTCTCAAAAATGATATAGTTGCACTGGAGAAAATGCAGAGAAGGGCGATCAAAATGATAAAGCACATGGAATGGCTGCCCTATGAGGAAAGGCTAAAGAGGTTAGGGCTGTTCAGTTTGGAGAAGAGATGACTGAGGAGGATATGATAGAGGTCTATAAAATCACGAAAGGACTTGAACAGGTCAATGTAAATCGGTTATTTACCTCTCAGATAATAGAAGGACTAGGGGGCACTCGATGAAATTAACAAGTAGCTCATTTAAAACAAATTGAAGAAAATTATTTTTCGCTCAGTGCATAGTTAAGCTCTGAAATTCATTGCCAGAGGATGTGGTTATGGCAGTTAGTGTAACTAGGTTTTAAAAAAGATTTGGATAAGTTCCTAGAGGAAAAATCCATAACCTGCTATTAATCAGTAAGGAATAGTAACTTGAGATTTATTTAATGTTTGTTTACTTGCCAGATAGTTGTGACATGGATTGGCCACTGTTGGAAACAGGATGCTGGACTTGGTGGACCCTTGGTCTCACCCAGTATGGCATATCTTATGTTCTTATGTAGAAAATTAACCTCTCTAGCATGTCCCAATTAAACATTGATGCAATCAATACTGGATTAATTGAAATCTCTTATTACTATTATGTTGTAAAATGTATTTTTCTTTTTCAAGCCTGCTAGCATTTCACAGTCTGTTTCTTCATCTGGGCCAAGTGGACAATACAGTATACATCTTCTGCTATGCTCTCACCCATCACACATGGAATTTCTATCCATAAGGATTCCACTGTACATTTTGTTTCCTGCAAGATTTGTATCTTGCTTGAATCATTATTATTCTTCACATATAGAGTTACCCCTCCACCAATTTGATCTGCCCCATCAGAAAGCAAAACTAAACAAAACAAAATGAAAAACAATCAGGTCACACCCTTATTCTATGCAGGCAACTTTAAAGTTATAAGATGATGAGAATCTTACAAATAATTATGAATCTCTCTCCTTCACTCCAGCCTTTAAAAAAATATAATTGTAGTCTAATTTGCAAGGACAAATTGTTCCCACTTGAAAAAAGACTGCAAGATAGTCAGCATAAATATGTTTCAATAAATGTCCTAATAAGTTTTCTAAATACACATCTGAGTTTTGTAGAAGGGTTGTGTTTATTTCAGTCAGTTTGCAGATCTCAGCAAGGTTTAATGAATGGAATCTCAAGAGGCTTATTCTATACTCATGTCTTTTAGGTTCTTCTGGAAACTCTATATACTAAACTATACATGGTACGGATCTGTGTTAATTCAGTGTTTTTTCCTGGATTCTGAACATTCATAAAAATGCAGAATATTACATATATTCAAATTAGGCTATATATTTCAGGAGAAAGGGTTTCATAAAAAAAAGTATAAAGCATGCTTTGAACACATGGGAGCACTCAGAAAACAGATTAATTAGCACAAGTTTGAAACTTACCAGCAAAAATGCCATCATCAAGATTGCAGCTCATTTTCTTGTTTGTTTATTTAGCACCTACATACAGCAGAGCTAAGAAAAATAGGACTTAAAGCAGTAAGAGTTTAATTTACCTAAATTAGTAAAATTACTTTTGGCCTCTGGAGGAAAAGTAGTGGAGGAGAAAAATAAATAGCTACTATAATATTTGGATATTTGAGTTAATAACTTAATACTCGTCAAAAGCCACAATTTTTGACACAACTTGAAAAAAAATATTGAGGAAAGTTTTCATATCAATTTATATGGGTAAATTTCTATTTTTTTATCCTGCTTTTATCTAAAATGGAATCTGTTAAAGTGTCTTACAGCAAGACAAATAAATACATATGCAAAAATAAATATATACAAACAAAAAGCATCAAATAATCACAATTAGCAAATTAAAAAATACAATAGCAAATATTTAAACATGGTGCTAACTTAAAAAATGGCACAAGCCATCCATTGCTCCTACCATGTGACAGGGGCCAGCCAAATGCACCAATAGCCCCTGTCACATGGTAAGGGCAAAGGGCCATTGGCGCCATTTTGATTACTGGCAGCCGACGGCCTGAGAGGGGGCGATCGCACCCGGGACCCCCGATGGACCACTAGGGACTTTAGGCAAGTTTTTTGGGGGTCAGGAGGGTGGAGGATTGTAATTAATTAAATCTGAAGGGTTGGGGTGGGTTTGGGTTTGTTTTTTTTATGTGCCCTTTCTCCCCCCCCCCCAAACCATGATGAAATAGGAAATATCGTCTATATTTCCTATTTCGTCGCAAACGAATGCACATCAATACTGTGCGCACAAATAAAAACTTTTCAAAAGAAGCAGAGCATGGATGTGGTCTGGGTGGGGCATGGGCGTTTTGGAATTTTACCATGAAATTTGCATGTATATACTTATTTGCACTGGAGCGCACTGGGGTCCCCTGTTGCGTAACTTTACTTCTGCTATAGATGACGTGAAAGCAATAAAAAAAAAAAGATCAGTAGGGCTTTAAGGGTCATGGCTAACAGGGGAAAGGAGGCTATTGAACTAGGGAGGTTCGGAAGTCCTATCCCTTAACTGGATGAACTGGGAATGAACTCAGAAAATTAGTAATGGCGTCAGTGCATGTCTCTTTTAAAATGTCCCCACTTACGTGATAGAAGTAGGATTTGCAAGCACATGTGCGCATACACTTAAAATTGAGCGCACATGTATGTGCACCAAGACTATTTTGTAATGTATGCACATATACACATATATTTTATAAAATGGCCACGTCCCTGGGCATGGGCCGATGAACATCTGCACATGTGAGCCTGCGTGCTGTAATGAAAGTTACTGTCTTTGCAAACAGTGCATGCTATTTGCTGAAGTGAATAAAAAAAAAAGCCTCCCTTCAAAACAAAATTTAGGTAGATACTTCTCCCCAGTGAACATTTTGACTTGTACATCACTACTCTAGATTACTACTCAGAGAGAGCTCAGACTATGAATAACAGATACCTTGCATGTCCTTATTCTCTACAAAAATGGAACAACATAGTTGTGGTGCAGGTTTAGTCTGCAAGTGAAAACATGTATAAAATAATGTACATGGAATGATCAGATTTTAGCAAGGAGCTTCAAAAACATGAATGAGGTATCTAAAGGAAAAATATATACATTCTGTGGAAAACACAGCTTCGATACTCTCAACATATATATAAGAGCG
Organism: Rhinatrema bivittatum; assembly: GCF_901001135.1. Taxonomy (NCBI): domain Eukaryota; kingdom Metazoa; phylum Chordata; class Amphibia; order Gymnophiona; family Rhinatrematidae; genus Rhinatrema; species Rhinatrema bivittatum. The sequence continues at coordinate 148,825,167 of NC_042615.1, forward strand.
ATACAGCAGAACTTTTGCAATTTAAACTAACTTTAAACCCTAAAAAGACTGAGATCATTTGTGTTGCGCACCCTGTTCACGCTTGGCCCATGCACGGGCCTGCTCACCTCGCTAGCTACTCTGCAGATCACGGGTCGGCCTCTCCAGCAGCAGCCGCGAGCTCCTCCAGGCCTTGGCGTCCCGTGGCGGCGGTCGCCAGGCCTTCCACTGCACACCAGGCCTCACGCCGGAGTTTGGCGTCCTCCGTGGCATCAGCCACGCCCCTACATATGCCCGTGTGGACCGCCCAGTCTCTTGTAGGGCCAGGGGCGGGTCCTAGCCTGCGGTGCATCCCGATTGAAAGTACTAATTAAGAAAGTTTCTGCCTGCACTTCCTTGCCTTGGCAATCGGGTTGACACTCTATGGGGCGGATTTTCAAGGCCCACGCACGTAAATCCTTCCAGATTTACACGCGCAGGCCCTCGCACACCGGCGCGCCTATTTTGCATAGGCCGCCGGCGCGCGTAAAGCCCCGGGACGCGAGTAAGTCCCGGGGCTTTTGTAAGGGAGCGTGTCGGGGGCATGTCGGGGGCGTGTTGGGGGTGGGGCCTACTGACGCAGCGTTTCGGGGCGGGCCGTGGTGTTTCGGGGGCGTGGCGCCGGCCTGGGGGTGTGGTCAAGGCCTCCGGACCAGCCCCCGGGACCGGAGGACGGAGCGGGGCTGCCGACCGACGCGCGCAAAGTTACGCCTGCTTCCAGCAGGCGTAACTTTGCCGACAAAGGTAAGGGGGGGGTTAGATAGGGCCGGGGGGGTGGGTTAGGTAGGGGAAGGGAGGGGAAGGTGCGGGGAGGGTGAAGGAAAGTTCCCTCCGAGGCCGCTCCAAAATTGGAGCGGCCTTGGAGGGAACGGAGGCAGGCTGCGTGGCTCGGCGCGCGCAGGCTGCCGATTTTGCGCAGCCTTGCGCACGCCGACCCCAGATTTTATAAGATACGCGCGCAGCTACACGCGTATCTTATAAAATCAGGCGTACTTTTGTTCGCGCCCGCGCAACTTTTTAAAATCTGCCCCTATGTGTACTAGTTTGCCTCAGCATTCACAGTCTTGTTCCAGTCTTGTTCGAGCCTTGTTCCAGTGTCCTTCTGTTCCAGTCTTGTTCCAGCATCCTTCCGTTCCAGCATCCTTCTGATCCAGCATCTGTCTATCCCTGTCTCCCCAGGTAGTACCTTCGGACTGACTCTCTGGTACTGATCTTTGCCTGCTTCATTGACCATTCTGATCGCTGCCTGGATTCTGACCTTTGCCTGCCTTCATGACCTCTTCTGACCTCTGGAACCTGACCCCTGCTTCGTTGACTATTCTCGGACTGATTCCTGGTATTGACTCCTGCTTTGGCTGACTTCCCTTGGACTCATTCTCGGAACTTGACCCTGGCTGCCGATGACCACGCTTCTTGATTCTGGCTCTTTCCCTTGCCTTGTCATCGCCTATGCTATATTGGCCTTCTCTGATACTCCAGGCCTATAGTCTAGTGACCAACTGTGCTCCCTTGCTACTGGTGGGCACACCCCTCTACTTCCTCTCTGGGAGACCCTGTGAGGCCCAACTAAATCCAAGCAGCCCGGGTCCCCAAGGGCTCAACCCGGGGGGACCATGGACTTCCAGTGGTGAAGCTCCTCCTAGCCTCTGTCTCCTCCTGTGCTCCGCCCCCTGGGGACAGGTGCTCCCTGGGCCCGACCAGGGAACCGTCCTGCACTGCTCCAGGACAAGGGTCCACCTCCAAGTGCAACAATTTGGCTAAGTAGAAACTCATTGATAGTCAAACTACCTGCTCTCAACTTAGAAAACATTCAAATTAAGTCATCAAATAAAGTACAGAATTTAGGTATACAATTAGATGAGAACATTACAATGAAAATGCTCATCAGTAAATTAATCAAGATAGGATACTCCAAGCTGCGTATGCTACATCAGTTGAAACTTTTATTGACTTTTGCTGACTTCCAAACTGTACTGCAAACATTAATCTTCACAAGCCTAGACTACTGTAATTGTTGCGCGCCCCAATCCATCTGCAGGTCATGGGTCGGCCTCCCCAGCGGCATCTGTGAGCTCCTCTAGGCCTTGGTGTCCCACGGCAGCAGTCACCGGGCCTTCCACTGTGCACCAGGCCTCACGCCGGAGTTCAGCATCTCCAGTGGCATTGGCCACGCCCCTACTCGCATGGGCGTGGACCGCCCAGCCTCTTGTTGGGCCAGGGGCGGGTCCTAGCTCCGTGGCACACCCTGATTGAACAAACAATATAAGGAAGTCCCTGCCTGCACTTCCTTGCCTTGGCAATCGAGTCGGCACTGCAAACGTACTAGTTTGCCTCCACGTTCATAGTCTTGTTCCAGCCTTGTTCCAGCTTTGTCCAGCTTCCTTCTGTTCCAGCGTCCTTCTCTTCCAGCATCTGTCTGTCCTGTCTCTCCAGGTAATACCTCTGGTCTGACTCTCTGGTACTGACCTCTGCCTGTTCCTTGACTATTCTCCTCACTGCCTGGATCTTGACCTCTACCTGCCTCGTGACCTCATCTGACCTCTGGAATCCTGACCCTTGCTTTGTTGAATACTCCTCGAACTGATCCTCAGATTCTGACCTTGGCTGCCATTGACCACGTCTCCTGATTCTGGCTTGCCTTGTCATCACCTACGCTGTATGGGCCTTCCTTGCTCTTCCAGACCTACAGCCTAGAGTCCAACCACACTCCTTTGCTGCTCGTGGGCATGCCTCTCTACTTCCTCTCCAGGAGACCCTGCGAGGCCCACCTAAGTCCAAGCGGCCCGGGTCCCTATGGACTCCAAAGGGGGGGGGGGGGGGGGACTGCGAACTTTCAGTGGTGAAACTCATTCTAGCCTCAGTCTCTTCCTGTACTCCGCCCCCTGGGGGCAAGTGCTTCCTGGTCCCTACCAGGGAGCCATTCTCCACTGCTCCAGGACAAGGGTCCACCTCCAAGTACAATTGTAACTCCTTACATAAGAACATTAAAGTATGCCATACTGGGTCAAAACAAGGGTCCATCAGGCCCAGTATCCTGTTTCCAACAGTGGCCAATCCAAGTCACAAGTACCTGGCAAGTACACAAACATTTGATAGATCACAAGCTACTATTGCTTATTAATTACCATCATAGCAGTTTATGGATTTATCCTCTAGGAACTTATCTAATTCTTTTTTAAACCCAGTTACACTAACTGCTGTAACCACATCCCCTGGCAATGAATTCAAGAGCTTACCTATGTGCTGAATGAAAAATAATTTTCTTCAATTTGTTTTAAATGAGCTACTTACTAACTTCATGGAGTGCCCCCTGGTCCTTCTATTACCTGAGAGAGTAAATAACCAATTTACATTAACTTGTTCAAGTCCTTTCATGATTTTGTAGGCTTCTATCATATCTCCCTTTAGTTGTCTCTTCTTTAGCCTTTCCTCATAGGGCAGCTATTCCATGCCCCTTATCATTTTGGTCGCCCTTCTCTGCACTTTCTCCAGATAAGGGCTCTTATTTCTAGATATACCAGCATGTCACTCAAAGCCTCTACAACTATTACAAAATGCAGCTGCGAGGCTATTACAAGGATCTAGGAAATATGATCATATTACACTCTCACTTTTGTCACTGCATTGGTTACTAGTACAAGTCAGAATATACTTTAAAGTTTTAATGATAATATTGAACATCATTCATTCCAATAACACCAGCTTGCTAGGAGTGACACTACAATCATACAATCCACAGAGATCCCAAAATAAAAGATTATTGTCTATTCTGATAAGAAGGAGCACCCATCTGTTTCAAGTACAAGATCATGTGTTCTCCATAGTGGGTCCAAAGCTCTGGAATTCTATGCCTGAGACGCTACATATTTGACCAGATAGAAAGAAATTTAAATGTGAACTAAAAACATGGCTATTCAAAAACGCTTATGAACTAACCTAAAAACTGCAGAATGTGCTGAACCACGATAATAATCAAATCAAATAATCCAAATGAGAGAATAAAAGATTCTCAAACAACACTCTGACTATAATGCAAACACTAACATTTGATTTAACTTAACATACTCTTTACCTTAAATAGTAGATATTTTATTAAACACTCTAAATTATTTCTTTTGTTAATATTAATGCATGGCTATGTATACCAAAGCAGTAACCAACCATTGTTTGTCTGTTAAGTAATAACTATGAATATCACTTTGTAAACTGTTGTGATCTATACATGGAATGATGGTATATAAAATGTCTAAATAAATAAAAATAAATAAATTTCAGGACTTCCAGCTTAGAATTCCTTTATTAATTATGTAGATAGCTGTTATAAGGTTTAAGACTGCATTGTTTAGCTAGGCAATACAGCAGAAACTGCTTAAGCTAGACATGTGACAAAGTAGGCTAAAGAGCAAGAAAACATACACCAGTAATCAAGAGGGATTCTCTGGTTAAAATCTCACCTGTGTTGGTGCATTGTGGCTGACAAGGCCCTGGATATTCAATTAGAAGAAGAAACTTCCTCATTTACTCACATAAGACAAAAAAAAACCCCAAAGATAACAAAGCTTGTGCCTGCTAGGAAAGATAGTTACTCTTTAAAAGCTTAAGTTTACCATATATAATAATAAATAAGGTTGTTTACTGCAAATAGGATTGTTAGATTACATAGGCAACATGTGAGTTTATGCATAGGTATTAGTTACAGGAATTTAATGAATATTGAAATAGAGTATTGGATATTGACTACTGATTTGTTAATTGCTTATTATCACTATCTAGAGATCATATATATATATATATATACATATATATATACATATATATATATATATATATATATATATATATATGTGTGTGTGTGTGTGTGTGTGTGTGTGTGTGTGTGTGTGTGTGAATTAAAAGCTGCAACACAGTTTATTTAGGTTCCTGGTTTTGATGGTAATCTGTTTCATCAGTTTGCACACAATCTGATAAATAAAAGAGGAAGTGTCTAATTGCTTCTGCCTGTCACTGTTTCTTAAAAATTTTAACTTTTGCATAGAGTTTAACAGAAATCTACAAAGCTAGTGTGGAGCCTTCTGGGGAATCCCAAATGTTTTTTCCATAGGGATTTTCCTCAATTTTGAGGGATATAGAATTGGAAAACCATGGGAGAGAAGCAAGCAAACAAGCCACAGGTTATTAGAAAATTGTGAAACAGACATGAATTGGATATCATTGTGCTCATAAGTACAAATGACCTGACTACTGATTAGTTAGTAAAGTTTCTAAAAATATTTAAGGAAATAAGGAGGGGTCTTGGAGAAATACTAGCTCTATGTTCTTTTCAGAAGTGCCACCTACCAACAAGGAATAAGAATTGTCCTCACAAATATCTTCAAATCACGATTGAAATATTGGTGCAATAAAAGTGGTTTTCAGTGAGATACATGGGGGATAGTAAAGATCAATACAAAAGGGATAGTGTTCATGTTTATATTTTTCCAGAAAAGGTACTGCAGTCTTAACATGCTCCAAATCCTACTTGCTCCTAGCTCTGGCTCTGATGATAAAAATAGCAGTGACTGACTGATGCATTCCTATGTCCCACTGTTACAATCTGGTACGGTTGTGAACCCTGGATCGTAGTGAGAGCTATCTCCACCCACAGGTAGGAGGTCTGTGGGGACTCAACACGATAGGTGTGGCCTCAGCAGAGATGGACACAGATAGTAACGAGAGTTTATTAGATTGGAACATAGGTGAAGTACCCACCGAGTGGAAAAGAAGACACAGTCCAGAATAGAAGGGTAGCTCAGTGATGATATCCCTGGTAGTGGCCCACAGAGTGGGATACTCCGAGGAAATCCTCCTTCAAGGATACACTTCTCAGGGTAGATACGGTAATGGCCCGCAGCATGGGGTACGCTGCAAATCAGTACAGTAGATGGTAAGAGAAATATAGGAGGACAGCAGAGCTAGGTAGATGAAGGTATTCACTCTGAAGTGTAGAAGATGGTTGCTGAGGTGAGCAAAGTAGTGGCCCGAGACACGGGTTACACCGGAGGTTCCATCAGCAAGATGGGATCAAACGTGAAGTGTACTCACAAGGCTGAACGAGGCTGAGTCCCAAACTAGAGTAGATTCTCCAGGCAGGAAGGCCCTTTGAGGAGCGGATAGCCAGAATGCGACAAGGCCCCCGAGGAGCAGGTACCTATAGCGTCCGTCCCGGAGTTCAGGAACAGTTCAGAATAGCGAACAGTTCAGAATAGCAAATAGTGGAGTGGAATTCAGCAGGAAGGAAGTCCTTGCTAATTCGTAGAAAGCAAAGTCCGAATAGCTTAAATACACTAGCAGGGGATGTCATGCGGAGGGATGCCCCTGAGGTTCCCACCATGAAGTGTTTAAGAGAGGGCCTGGCACACGCGCACTTGCCCCTGGTAATCCCCGATTCAAGATGGCAGACAGGATGACCCAAGCCGTCCAGGGGAAGCCGTGGAAGGTGGCGTTTGCAGGCAGAGACTGCCATCCTTCCAAGAATCGCTGGTACAGGGAAAAGAGAGGTGAGCAACAGAGGTCGCAGCCATCTGCGACCAATGGGTGCAGCAGTACCCCCCTTCTTAGGGCCCCTCCCAGGGGGTTTCAGCTTCCTTGGATAAGTTAGGTGAAATTGTCGAAGTAAATCCTTGTCAAGAATGTTATTAGCAGGCTCCCAACTATTTTCTTCTGGCCCATATCCTTCCCAGGATATGAGGTACTCCCATTGCTTTCCATATTTATGTACATCAAGAATGCCATCGACTTGGTGCGTGATGTCCTCTTCGGCAGTAAGAGGTTATGGATCTGGAGTCTTTTTTAAAATCTCAGAGAGGATGGGTGGCTTCAAGAGAGATACGTGGAAGGTATTGTGTATCTTCAATGAAGTGGGTAGTCGCAGGCTGTAAGTTACTGGTCCCAGGCAGCGGAGTATGGGAAAAGGCCCAATGTAGCATGGAGCAAATCGAACAGAAGGCAGCTTGAGATGGATGTACTTGGTACTGAGCCATACTTTGTCTCCTGGTTGCAATTGAGGTGCTGCTCTGTGATGAGCGTCATAACATTTCTTGGCCTGTTGTCCTACCTTTTGTAAAAGGCCTTTGGTTTGTTCCCAAAGCTGATGGAGTTCTTCAGCCGAAGCCTGGGCTGCAGGAAATGAAACTGACAAGGGTATTGGTAATGGAGGTAATGGCTGACAGCCATACACTATTTGGAAAGGTATTGATCCAGTAGCGGCTGATGAGTGTGAATTCAGGGTGAATCCAGCCCAGGGGAGCAACTCTGCCCAGTCACTTTGTCTACTGTGATGTAGGAGCGGAGGAAATGTTTAAGTGTACGGTTCGTTCTTTCGATTTGACTATTTGATTGTGGATCATTAGATCTAAAGAAATATCAAATTTCTTACAAAGGGCTCTCCAGAACTTAGCTGTGAACTGTACACCTCTATCTGAGAGGATATGCTTCAGCATGCCGTGCAAGCGAAATATATGCCGTATAAACAGCTTTGCCAATTCTAGGGCAGATGTTAACCCGGGTAATGCCACAAAGTGCACCATTTTCGAGAAGCGGTCTACTATGACCCATATGGAGTTGTTTCCGCTGGATGCTGGGAGGTCAATGACAAAATCCATCGCGATGTACGTCCAAGGTTCCTCTGGAGCTGGTAAGGACTAGAGAAGGCCCCAAGGGTGACCAGCCGGAGGCTTCTGTCTTGCACAGGTGGCGCAAGATTCAACATATGCCTGTACGTCCTCCTTTATCAAAGGCCACCAATAATATCTCTGTAAGATGGATAGCATACAGAATTGCCCAGGGTGACCAGCTAATCAGGAATCATGAACCAATTTCAGAAGTTTATTTCTCATGGTCCGAGGTACCACCATCTTCCCAGCTGGAACGGAATGGATAGTGGCCAGAATCACCTTCTTGGAATTGATGATATGGCGAGGTGCATCTGGGACATCCTCTGAAGTGAAGGAGCGTGAGAGAGCGTCTGCAAGGGTATTCTTGTCAGCAGGTTGGTACTTGAGCAGAAAGTCAAACCGATTGAAAAAACAAAGACCATCGGGCTTGTCTATGATTCAGTTGCTGTGCATGACACAGATATTCCAAATGTTTGTGGTCTGTGTATACAGTTATCTGATGTTGTGCCCCTTCAAGCCATGGTCGCCACTCTTCGAATGCTAGCTTGATAGCCAACAGCTCTTTATCTCCTATACCATAATTTTTCTTGGCTGGAGAAAAACACCGGGAAAGAAAAGAGCAAAGGTGCAGTGTATGGGAATCACTGTGCTGGTTAAGAACGGCTCCTACTCTGACATCGGAGGCATCAACCTCGACTATAAACGGTCATCAAGGGTTCGGGTGGCGAAGGCAAGGTTTTTTTGAGAAAAGCCTCTTTGAGGGTTTTAAAGGCAGAACTGTTTCTGGAGACCACTGTGAAGGGTTGGCTCCCTTCTTTGTCATGGCAGTAAATGATGCAGTCAAGGTAGAGTAGTGGTGGATGAATGTGCGATAATAATTGGTGAAGCTGAGAAATCGGCGGAATGCTTTGAGACCAGTGGGTTGAGGCCAGTCCTGTATGCTTGTGGTCTTTTGTGGATCCATTTGGAAGCCCATGCTAGACACCACGTAGCACAAAAAGGGAACTGACTCTTGTTGGAAGGCACATTTTTCAAGCTTAGCGTAGAGAAGGTTATCCCATAGTCTCTGCAGGACTCTGACAACATGTACTTGATGACTCTGTAAATCTTGGGAGAAAATTAGTATTTCGTCTAAATACCCAACCACGCATAGGTATAGCATATCTCGCAGGATCTCATTCATCATATTTTGGAATATGGCCGGAGCGTTACACAGGCCAAAGGGCATGACCAAGTACTCAAAATGGCCATTGCGAGTATTAAAGGCCGTCTTCCACTCGTCCCCTTGACGAATGTGAACCAGATTGTATGCCCCTTTTAGGTCCAACTTCGTGATAATTTTGGCTCCCTGGAATCTGTCGAATAACTCTGAAATCAGAGGTAAAGGGTATCAGTCCTTTATGTAGTTTATACATGGGTGAAGGAATCCATCCTTCTTGCCAACGAAAAAGAATCTGGCTCCGGCAGGTAACTTGGAAGGCCGGATAAATGATTTTTGCAAATTTTCTTGAATATAGGCTGACATGGCCTCAGTCTCTGATAGAGAAAGTGGGTACACCCTTCCTCTAGGGGGCTCTGAGTCAGGCTTTAAATTAATAGCACAGTCGAAGGACCAGTGTGGTGACAATATGTCAGCTGCCTTCTTAGAAAACACGTCTTGATAGGATGAGTACTGTGGTGGCAAACCTGGGAGAGAAGTAGTGATAGACATGCAGGACATAGATGTTATTCTTTTCAGACATCTGCAGGACAAGTCGCTCCCCATTGAGATAGTTCCAGAGTGCTCCAGTCAAACTGGGGTATGTGGTCTTGCAGCCATGGGAGGCCAAGTACTACTGGATGAATAGTTTTGTCAAGGACCAAAAATGAGATGGTCTTAGTATGAAGAGAATCAATGTGCGGGCTTATTGGTTGCGTGGCGAAGGAAATCTCTCCTGGTAGTGGCTTGCCGTGTATAGAGGAGAGAAGCAGCTGAGTTGGTGTCGGCACGATAGGAATCCGTAGGTGCTCTACCAGCCTTTAAAGTATAAAATTACCACTGGCTCCGGAATCTACAAGTTCCAGAGTTTGGAATTCAAGAGTCCCGGAAATGATTGAGACTGGGAGAGTCAGTGGAGGAGATGGGGTAGTAAGACCTAGAAAGAGTCCTCCAGCAGATCCTAGGTCTGCATTTTCCCAGTCAGATGGGACAGAATCGAACTGCATGGCCAGGTTGTCCGCAGTACATACAGAGACCTAATCTCTTACGGTAGCACATCTCCTTGGCGGTAAGGTGGCTGCGGCTAATTGCATGGGTTCATCTTCTTCAGTGAAAGGTGAAGGCAGGGTCTGAGTTGCAGGTGTTGCTCATGAGCACAAACTCCCTGATAGATGTTTCTTAGGACTCTTTACCTCCTGTGAACATTCACGGCGGCGATCAATTCTCCCTGCAAGGAAAATGAGCGAGTCCAAGGTGTAAGGTAATTCATGTACTGCTAATTCATCCTTAAAGCGGGAGTTAAGGCCTTCTAGGAAAATCACACGTAGGCACCCCAGGTCCCAGTGCAGTTCTGAAGATAGGGTCTTAAATTCAATAATGTAGTCCGGAAGTGGCTTGGCTCCTTGCTGGAGATGTAAAAGAGCAGATCCAGCGACTGTCTTGCTAGCTGGATCGTCAAATATTTATTTATTTATTTATTTATTTAAAGTCTCTTCTATACCGATAGCCGTTCGCACATTGCATCGGTTTACAACAAGCAAGAACTTTTGGGCGGAGCCCTTACATATAACTGGTAGAAATACAATTAACAGGGAGAGTAGATAATACTGAAGGCAACGCAAATTACTGACTTGAAGAGAGCAGGAACACCTAGCAAGTAGCTGAGGATGGAGTCATTGCGTTCCCAGAGAGGTGAAGCCCAGGCCAGGGCTTTCCCTTCTAAAAGAGACAGGATATACCTAGTCTTGGCTACTACATTAGGGAAGTAAGTTGGTTGTAGTGAGAAGTGCATACAGCACTGGTTGAGAAAACCCCTACACAACAGGGAATCTTCTGAGAAGCGACTGGGGGCTGATAAAGGTACTGCAGCTCGTACAGAAACCACTTGCAGTGAAGCACTTGATCAGGCGTAGAATTCAAGCAGTCGGGAATTCATCTAATTAAAAGCATTAATCAATGTCTCTAAGGTCCTCTGTTGTTCAGCAATATGTTGGGCCAGGCCAGGGATGGCCTGCAGGGCTGAGACCTGTGCTGGGTCCATGGAGTTAGCAATCTGTTATAATCTGGTATGGTTGTGACCCCTGGATTGTAGTGAGAGCTGTCTCCATCCACAGGGAGGAGCCATGTGGGGACTCACCACGATAGGCGTGGCCTCAGCTGAGACGGACACAGATAGTAACAAGACTATTAGACTGGAACATAGGTGAAGTACCCACCAAGTGGGAAAGAAGACAGTCCAGAGTAGAAGGGTAGCTCAGTGATGATATCCCTGGTAGTGGCCCGCGGAGCAGCGTACGCTGGGGAACTCGTCTTTCAAAGATACACTTCTCAGGATAGATCTGGTAGTGGCCCGCAGCATGGGGTACACCGAAAATCAGCACAGCAGATGGTAAGAGAAGTGCAGGAGGACAGCAGAGCTAGGTAGCTGAAGGTATTCACTCTGAAGTGTAGAAGATGGTTGCTGAGGCGAGCATGGTAGTGGCCCAAGACACAAATCTGGCCCAGTGATTTTAATTTTCCTACATTGTTAAGAAATTGGTGATTTTGTTGTCTCTAAAAATCATGTCTATATGATGTATTTAGTATTTGCTTAATAAACGTACTATGCACTATTGATGCTTTTAAAATAAGTAATAATTAATTTTTAATATAGAGCATGTGGGTTGTTTAGTATGTTTGTGTTGAGTTCAATGGTATGATTGATTTATTAGTATGAATGAGTAGAGTAAAATGGATGCAGTGCAAAGAGTGGTTACTAGGGATGTGAATCGTTTTTTGACGATTTAAAATATCGTCCGATATATTTTAAATCGTCAAAAATCGTTAGAGGCGATATATAATAGGAATTCCCCCGATTTATCGTCAAAAATCGTAAATTTGGGGAAGGGGGAGGGGAAAGGGGAGGGAGGGGAAACCGGCACACTAAAACAACCCTAAAACCCACCCTGACCCTTTAAAATAAATTCCCCACCCTCCCGAACCCCCCCAAAATGTCTTAAATTACCTGGGGTCCAGTGGGGTGGGGGGTCCCGGTGTGATCTTCCACTCTCGGGCCACGGGTGCGTTGATAGAAATGGCGCTGGCGCTACCTTTGCCCTGTCATATGAGAGGGCAAAGGTAGCGCCGGCGCCATTTTGGTTCCTGTCCCTCGACGTCACGAGCGCAGGAGATTGCTCCAGGACCCCCGCTGGACCCCCAGGGACTTTTGGCCAGCTTGGGGTGGGGCTTCTGACCCCCACAAGACTTGCCAAAAGTCCAGCAGGGGTCCGGGAACGACCTCCTGCACTCGAATCGTGTTGCCGTATTGCAAAATGGCGCCGGCCATGCGGCCATACGGCCGGCGCCATTTTGCAATACGGAAATATGGCCATATGGCCTGCGCCATTTTGCAATACGGCCCAAGTATTGCAATATGGCCCAAGTATTGCAAAATGGCGCCAGCCGTATGGCCGTATTGCCGTATTGCCGTATTGCCGTATTGCAAAATGGCGCCGGCCATATGGCCGGCGCCATTTTGCAATACGGCAACACGATTCGTTCCCGGACCCCCGCTGGACTTTTGGCAAGTCTTGTGGGGGTCAGGAGGCCCCCCCAAGCTGGCCAAAAGTCCCTGGGGGTCCAGCGGGGGTCCGGGAGCGATCTCCTACGCTCATGACGTCGGGGGACAGGAACCAAAATGGCGCCAGCGCTACCTTTGCCCTGTCAGGGCAAAGGTAGCGCCGGCGCCATTTCTATTAACGCACCCGTGGCCCGAGAGTGGAAGATCAAACTGGGACCCCCCCCCCCCACTGGACCCCAGGTAATTTAAGACATTTTGGGGGGGTTCGGGAGGGTGGGGGATTTATTTTAACGGGTCGGGGTGGGTTTTAGGGTTGTTTTAGTGTGCCGGTTTTCCCGCCCTTCCCCGATTTACGATTTACACGATATTTAAAAAAACAAAACCACGACGATCCGATTCCCTCCCCCCCCAGCCAAAATCGATCGTTAAGACGATCGATCACACGATTCACATCTCTAGTGGTTACCACTTTTGGCTTTATTAAAACTGATATGCTTGATTATTTCACTTTTGAAGATAAGTTATAATAATAAATATTTCTTTTGGTAATTAAAATTGTTTTGTAAGATGTGGGAGTACTCGCTGTCATATATATATATATATATGTATTTGTTATTTCTCGCTCTCTCTCTCTATATATATATATTTGTAGAAAGGTAGAAATAGAAAAAGAGATAAACATATATAGATTTTATTAAATTACTTGACATTGATCATAATCAGCAGCTCAATTACTATATCCTACAGGAATGAGCACCTTTAATTAAGAGATATGTTCTTATGCCCTGGGAAAATATGTGTTCTATCTACCATATAAGAAAGTAGAAAAATAATTACCTGACAGCTAGAATCTTCGGTAGAAATAAACACATAGCAGCTAGAAATCCATTTGTTTTCATGAAAACTGACAGAATCCTCTTCTATTAGGTTAGCTCAATGGGCAAAAGTCCTTTACAAAATTAGTCCTACTAATTATTTATGGTTTTTTATCACTGGTAAAGTGACACATATTTTATGAGCAGAGCATTTGCTTTGTTAGTTAATTTGAATATGCAAAAATATAAATTAATAAACTAGTTGTACATGATTCCATTTATATAGTACTAACTTGGGGAAGGAGGGCCTAATTTTCAAGTATCCCACCTAGCCAAAATCTGTGGGAACTTTAGTTCTGTTGAACTTATGTCTAATTTTCAAAGAAAAAAATGCATGCATAATTTCTCTTTAACAACTGCCACAGGTACAAAGTACCTGGGACATTCTGCACCTGCTTCTTTAGGGGGTTTAAAATGTCTCTGGAAATTAACATAGATATGAAAATAAAATCTACATGAGTTATTTTCTGATGCTGCCCAAAAGCCATGCCTCTAGAAATGCTTCTGCTATAGATAAAGTATACACACTATGAAACAGCATACATAGGAGATAATTTTCAAAAAAGGATTTACATGTTTAAAACTTTATTTAGATTTCTATTCTTCATTTCAGCCACTTCAAAGCAGATTACAGTTGGATATTGGAGATATTTTTCTGTCCCCAGAGGGCTCACAATCTAACATCTAGATTCATCAAAATTCTATAATTACAGCAGAAATAGTGCCCATGATTTAAAAAATGGGCGTTGTTAGGCAAATTTCCTAACTTCTGCATCACATAGGCTATTTCTGCGAAGCGCAATACCTTTGCACGTCGCGTGATGCATCAGCACATCATCATAATTAGCCGCATCTCGCGTCATTAGCCGTGTCGCACGCAGATCTGTGCATGGTGTGCTATTATTTTTGGTTTATATATACTGGCTTCCTGCAGCTGCCTCTTTGAGGGTGTGTTGGGAGTTGGAGACAGGGGAGGTAGATTTTGTTGGTTAGTGGATAATTGGAGGTTAGGAGGTTCTTGTGATTACTGAGTGAGTTGTCCTGTTTGATGTTCTCATCTGTTTCCCTTTTCTTTGGTTTCTTTTGGCTTTTTCTGTGTGTGAAAGCTTTTGTTAGTTTGTCACATTTGTCTGTCTTTTAGTGTGGAGGAATGAGGAGGAATGGAAGGGTAAAGAGGAGTGGAGGAGTGAGGAAGAGTGGTGGTTGTGGTGAAGAGAAGTTGTAGTTGTGGTGAGAAGGAGTGAGAAGAGAGGAGAAAAGAGGCTCAAGGAGAGGAGGGGGAGAAGGGGGAGGAAGGAGAAGACGAGGACAGGAGTACTAGGAGGATAAATAGGAGTGGGGACAGGCACAGAGCCAGGAGTAGAGATAGGCAAGAAGGAAGGGATAGAAGGAGGTGGGAGGGGGAAGTGGATAGGCAAGGGAGGATGGAGGGAGGACAGCAGGCTGGGGATAGAGAGAGAGGACAAGGGGAGGAAGGGAGGGGAGATGGGAATGGGAATGAGAGTGAGAGCAAGTAAAGGTAAGACACCTCTCTGGAAGCAGAAGTGGAACCTCCTTCTGGCAGCCAGGCAGAAGGATGCACTTTCATCTGAAGGCTCTAAAGTTTAGTACTGAGGACAATGAGATGCTCATTGTTGGCTCCTCGAGCATTATCCAATGCTTTTTGGGAACTGTGCAGCCAGGACTTCAAACACATCCAAGGGCCAGATCTGGTACACTATTGCCCAGGCGATATCAAGGCAGAGAGGTGTGCAACCAGTGCAGGGCAGGTGGCCCATATATACCAGGACATCAAGGCACAATTAAAGATGAAGATCTGCAGCCTCAACAAATACTTATGGTAGACCGGTGAAGGAGCCCCTTGCCCAATTATGTTCACGCCCATGGAGGAGTGCCTCATACAGCTGGGACCAGATGTGTTTGAGGGCATAGCTGAGCAGCTAGACACCATCTGAGCTAGAGCTGATAAGTTCACCTCACCTGGAAATGGCAAGGCTGCTACAGATGTGCACATTATTTGACATAAGAACATAAGAAATTGCCATACTGGGTCAGACCAAGGGTCCATCAAGCCAAGCATCCTGTCTCCAACAGAGGCCAGACCAGGCCACAAGAACCTGGCAAGTACCCAAACACCAAGAAGATCCCATGCTACTGATGCAATTAATAGCAGTGGCTGTTCCCTAAGTAAACGATTAATAGCAGTTAATTGACTTCTCCTCCAAGAATTTATCCAATCCTTTTTTGAACTCAGCTACACTAACTGCACTAACTGCACCCCCTGGCCACAAATTCCAGAGCCTAATTTGCACTGAGTGAAAAATAATTTTTTCCGATTAGTCTTAAATGCGCTACTTGCTAACTTCATGGAATGCCCCCTGGTCCTTTTATTATCCAAAAGTGTAAATAACCAATTCACATCTACTCATTCAAGACCTCTCATGATTTTAAAGACCTCTATCATACCCCCCTCAGCCGTCTCTTCTCCAAGCTGAACAGCCCTCACCTCTTCAGCCTCTCCTCATAGGGGAGCTGTTCCATTCCCTTTATCATTTTGGTTGCCCTTCTCACATTGGCTCACATTGATAGAGATGCAAAGTGCACATGCCATGCCCAGTGTTCCATGTGTGTATATCTTAGCTTTGGTAATTATATCTTCTTTTTTGTTTCCACAGTTCTTGCCCAGCATCTTTGCCAGTCCCAGCCGTCAAGCCCCAGAGACCTGCAATGAAGCCCCAGAGACCAGCAGTGAAGCCCTAGGGAGCAGTACACACAGCTGGACTTTGCTATGCCCCCTTGCTTATGAACACAAGACACAGTTCAGTGAGGAAGAGGAGCAGCAGCAACAGCACAGCCTGCTCCTGGAAGCCCTGGACTCAGTAAGCTTACTGAATATGAGTTTGAATATTTCGGCCTTAATGGATGAACCCAGCTTGCAGTGGGACACTGTTTAGCCACTGCAACCTCTCTCCAGCCCACCAGCACCCTCATGCCCTTCTGGAGCCCAAAATCTCATCTCGCCACATGACTAGCACAGCACCAGCACCGCCACCAGCACCATCACCGACACAGGCCTCTATGTACGAGCAGCTGGACCGGCTGGAAAGGAGACACCATGTCTACCTACACCACATATGGGCAGAGCTACTGCACCTGAGAAGGGCAGTCAGCAGGCACACCTAGGCCCTGCATGCCTAGATGGCAGTGCGGGCACAGATTCTCACAACAGTAGAAACTTCAATTACCTCATCAATGTGATGACACAGATTCTACAAAGAATGTCGGAGCCTGCATCTGTGCCTTCCCCAGCATCACAGGATTTAACGCCATGCACCAGTCCCTGGCCTGAGAGACAACCTAGGGGTAGGCTCCCAAGGACATGCTGCCCCCAAGTGGCAAGCCATGGCATGGCAAAGGCCCCTGAAGGATACTAACAACTGGCCTGTAATGGCTAAGAGCAAGACAAGTTGGAGAAGCCTGGCCAGAGCTCTATACAGAGTTGCTGTGCCGACTAGATGGAAGAGACCTGTTGGGCTCATCCTGACTACAGATTTCCTGTGCTGGCTAAATGGAAAAAGCCTGCTGGACCCATCCGGACTACAGAGTTCCTGTGCCGGCAAGATGAAAGAAGCCTCTTGGGCCTGTCCTGACTACCATGTTTCTGTGCTTGCTTGATGATGGGGATGGTCTACTGTTTGCCACTGTTATCCTGCAGTCTACTTCCAATGCCCTCTTCGATGCTCTGCCCATACTCCAGCCTCTTTTAGGCTATCTCCAGTCATGATCCAGCTGCTGTCTCTTCTCATCTCCTGATGCTGGTGTCTCATCACATCTCATCCTGCTGTGGCCTCCATGCTGGCACTTGATGTTGTTGGCCTTCTTCTTCTTCTTGTTGGCTGCGGCGAGCCTCCTCAAGCATGCAGTATGCCCTCACAAGTACATTTGCCATAAACATTATGGGGCAGATTTTCAAAGGGTTACACGCGTAACCCCCCGAAAAGCTGCCCCTTCCACCCCCTGTGCGCACAAGCCCCGGGACATGTGTAAGTCCCGGGGCTTTCCTGGGGGCGTGTCGGGGGCGTGTTGGGGGGGAGTGTTGGGGGCGTGTCGCGGCTGGCACATCATCAGGGGTGTTTTGGGGGCAGGGACGTGGGCGTGGTTCCGGCTCAGGGGTGTTCCAGGGGTGTGGCCGTGGCCTCCGGACCAGTCCCTGGACCGGAACATGGCGCACTGGCAGCCGGCCAGCATGAACAATTTACGCTTGCCTTGGGCAGGCGTAACTTGTAAAATAAAGGTAGGGGGGGAATTAGTTAGGGCTGCGGGTTGGGTTAGATAGGGGAAGGGAGGGGACGGAGGATGGCTGCGTGGCTCGGCGCTCGCAGGCTGCTGATTTTGCGCAGCCTTGCGTGCGCCTACCCTGTATTTTATATTATGCGCGTGGCAGCACGCACATGTTATAAAATCTGGAGTAGATTTGTTCGTGCCAGGTTGAGCATACAAATCTACTCCAATGGGTCTGGGAAGGCAGGCTGAGGAAGAACAGGTGTTTTTATTGCACCAAGATTCCATGGTAGCTGTGGTTGCTATAAGGCCTCATGTTATCACGTGTGATAATAGCCACAATCAGCACTAATGACAATGTACGTGTGATAAATAATTTTTCCCCGTAACACCAAAAAAATAGGTTTAGTTGTTTCTGTCGTTAAATCTTGTGTTATTGTGTGTTAACTCCTCCCACTTGCTTACCAGATTTCAAATTTTCATGCTAAGGTGTATTGTGCTGTTTATCGCACATGTTACAGCTGATTAACGCACCTTCAACGATAAATGAACCTGTACATTTTTGCACCTGAGATAATAGAAGGTGAAGTGACATGCCCAAAGTCACAAAAAGCAGCAATGGGATTTAAATCCTATCTTTCCTAGATTGGGGCCTGCTGCTCTAACCACTAGGTTATTCCTACAATACATACTAGTGAGCCATCAATAGGATTTATGCATGTAAATAGGCTTTGAAAATTGCTGCAATAGTGTACTACATTTTCATCTGTAACTCCTTTCAAAATTACCTCCATGACCTTTAGCTTAGGGGAGGAAATTTTCAGATAATCAGTTTACCTAGGTAAATCACTATTTAACTGCCTAATTAGCTATGAAAATTGTCTTTGCCATGGATGTGTTACTACCTTTCAAACCCTAATCTCTCTTCATTAGTTCAATGAGGAATGAGCTAAGCATGGTGGCACCTGAGCATGCCAGTAAACCACAGGTTGTATTACAAGGGCAGTGTTTGTTTTCTTTTTTTTTTTTTAATTCGTCTTTATTAGGTCATTGAGCACAAGATCAGATACAATAGTAAAAATAAAGAAACAATCCATGAGAATCCATCAAGAAAACAGTGCAAACAATATGACCCAACTTTTCAACATTATCCCCAGTCCATCCAAGCAGACTCTCTCTGCAATCACCCTCACTCACGCCTTCATATAGACCACACAGCCAAAAGACCATACAATTAAACTCCTACTGAGTACAATAAAAATGAATATATCGCATCATAAGAGGAGAGATCCCCCAGCTCAGATCTACTTCTCCCTCAAGTAGACACAGATATTCAAATGTAAAGAAAGAGTTGTACTCAGATGGAAGTCCTTCTAAATGATCTCATTCACACACAAACATATACCCCATCCAAGTCCCCAACAGATTTCCCATCCCACTCTCCTAAATCCCCAGCCCCAGTGTGCACCTTCCAAACACCAGCAAGGGAGTGGATTCTTTCTTTCTCACTAGCAAGAGGGCCCCACTCTGCAGCCAAGGCCTCCCAGAGCCAGAGAGGTCCCCCAGCCACATGTCCAGGAATGACCTAGGAACTCAGCCTCACAAACAGTGCTGCAAATGGCACAGAAGACCTAAAAAAGATGAGACAGTACATGTCCCTCCCTATTATTATTATTTTTTTTTTTTTATTATACCGAGTTTCATGATAGGAATCACATCAACCCGGTTTACAATTAACAATGTGAGTAAAGGCCCTAGTGCAGAGAAGTCTGAGAAAACCAAAACAAATGCAGGAGCATAAATGTACACAAATCCAGAAGTTCCCTGCAACGAGCAGGTAATGGCAGCAGCCAGAGACTCTCACTTTGCCACCATACAGGCCAAAAAATGGCAAGTGACCTCAAATGCCGCTAATAAGGGTGCAGAAAGAATAAAAAGGCATTCCTTAGGAGCCATGTCATTCTTTTGGAAGTTGATCCATGAATGCTTTCGCCTCCTGGGCAGAAGTAATCAGCGTAGGTGCTGCACTCAAAAAAACTCTCAGCCTGGCAGGGTACTGCAAGGAGAATTTAATCACACATTGATATAATTGTGTGCAGTACGGGGTGACCTCTTTGCACGCAGCCTGGACTTTACTGGAAAAGTCAGAGAAGAGCAGCAATTTGGCATCCTGGAAGATCAGTTCCTTTTTGCTGCAATATGCTTGCAAATTTTGGTTTATCGGTGTAGTTCAAATAGCACACAATCACCTGCTGCGGCTGCTTCTGATCTGGCTCTTCAGCCTCCAGCTGGTGAGCTCATTCAACTGGGACCAGTCAGTTTGACTGAGCCGGTTGCAGCTGTCCGGGGATCTAGGTCTCGCAAATCCGCAGCAATTCTTCCCCATGCACCACTTCAGGGACCCCCACAATGCATAAATTATTCCTGCGGCTACAATTTTCTAGGTCCTCCAGTTTTTCTTCCAGGGACCTGTGCCACCTCTCAATTGCAGATGCTCCCAATTCCAGTGCCACCATGCGGTCCTCGTGCTCTGTTAGTTTAGTGTGCACTCCATTTACTGCTGATGCATATTCTTCCATTTTATCTTGGAGCTTGTCGATGGAGAATTGAATGTGCCGCAGCTTGTCTGCAAGAGCAGCAGACACAACTTGAGTGAGGTCCTTGATTACCACTTCTGAGAGGCCTTCCATGAGTGGGCCCTCCGCCACCATATTGTCCTCTGACTCGATCGGTTTCTTTCTCCAGCCTAGTATGCTTAGGGCAACTCGACATCGCGATCCAGAGGGTCAAAAGTGTTGCTGGGCGGCTCAGGGTTTCCTCTTCTCTTGAAAAAAAAACATAAGAACATAAAAAATTGCCATGCTGTGTCAGACCAAGGGTACATCAAGCCCAGCATCCTGTTTCCAACAGAGGCCAAAACCAGGCCACAAGAACCTGGCAATTACCCAAACACTAAGAAGATCCCATGCTACTGATGCAATTAATAGCAGTGGCTATTCCCTAAGTAAAATTGATTAATAGCCATTAATGGACTTCTCCTCCAAGAACTTATCCAAACCTTTTTTGAACCCAGCTACACTAACTGCACTAACCACATCCTCTGGCAACAAATTCCAGAGCTTTATTGTGCGTTGAGTGAAAAACAATTTTCTACAATTAGTCTTAAATGTGTTACTTGCTAACTTCATTGAATGCCCCCTAGTCCTTCTATTATTCGAAAGTGTAAATAACTGAGTCACATCTACTCGTTCAAGACCTCTCATGATCTTAAAGACCTCTATCATATCGCCCCTCAGCCGTCTCTTCTCCAAGCTGAACAGCCCTAACCTCTTCAGCCTTTCCTCATAGGGGAGCTGATCCATCCCCTTTATCATTTTGGTTGCCCTTCTCTGTACCTTTTCCATCGCAACTATATCTTTTTTGAAATGCGGCGACCAGAATTGTACACAGTATTCAAGGTGCGGTCTCACCATGGAGCGATACAGAGGCATTATGACATTTTCCGTTCTATTAACCATTCCCTTCCTAATAATTCTTAACATTCTATTTGCTTTTTTGACTGCTGCAGCACACTGAGCAGACAATTTTAAAGTATTATCCACTATGATGCCTAGATCTTTTTCCTGGGTGGTAGCTCCTAATATGGAACCTAACATTGTGTAACTACAGCAAGGGTTATTTTTCCCCTATATGCAACACCTTGCACTTGTCCACATTAAATTTCATCTGCCATTTGGATGCCCAATCTTCCAGTCTTGCAAGGTCCTCCTGTAATGTATCACAGTCTGCTTGTGATTTAACTACTCTGAATAATTTTGTATCATCCTCAAATTTGATAACCTCACTCGTCGTATTCCTTTCCAGATCATTTATATATATATTGAAAAGCACCGGTCCAAATACAGATCCTTGAGGCACTCCACTGTTTACCCTTTTCCACTGAGAAAATTGACCATTTAATCCTACTCTCTGTTTCCTGTCTTTTAACCACTTTGTAATCCACGAAAGGACATCACCTCCTATCCCATGTCTTTTTAGTTTTCATAGAAGCCTCTCATGAGGGAATTTGTCAAACGCCTTCTGAAAATCCAAATATACTACATCTACCGGTTCACCTTTATCCACATGTATATTAACCCCTTCAAAAAAATGAAGCAGATTTGTTAGGTGTTACATAAGGGACGGTTTAGTGTGCCCTTGGGGCTAAGCCCGGGCCTAGTCCTTCAGGGCTGAGCCAAGGGTTGATGGTGGCTCCGCATGGCTGAACACGGTCTTACCCTCTGCCAGGCCTGCAAGCTCCCAGAGCCAACAACATGTGATGTTGGTAGGGGAACAGTCCTCCGACTGTTCTGAGCCCTTTCGGACCTGCTGCTTGATCGGCATTGGAGCAGCAGGCCTGGCCCAAGGTTGAGGGCATAAGGAGGCCTTGACACGTAGACAGGACTATGGCTGATGCAGACGGCATCACTGACGAAGACACTTGGGCTGATGCAGATGGCATCATTGACATGACGAGGAACTTGACATCCAACCAGGCAAAACACAAGGCAGGGGAACATTGGCACTGTTTCTCAGGGCGCCCTACACAGCCCACCTTCACGGGCGGACCCAATGGGCTGGTCGCGGACCACCCTGTCCCACTGCGCGCCCTTCACAGGCCTTGGAGGCTGGTCACGGACCACAAGGAGAACGGGACAGCGCAGGAAAGGTCCAGGCAAAGAGGAACTCCAATGACTTAGCCGGTGTCATCCAAAGCTTCCCCCATGGATGGCGGGAACAGAGGCTCAGGAGCACAGGACACACAGTCCACCTGTAGGCTGGTCCACTCGGGCACAACCTCATCCGAGGGACCCCCGGCCTTACAGGTACCGGAAGGCTCAAGAGCACTGCAGACGAAGACACAGGGAAGAACATCCTGGCAGGCAGACACATCAGGATAAGGAAGAGCATAGCGGAACATCAGGACATGGTCAGGGACCTCAGGCAAGACATCAAAACACGAAGATGTAGTATAAAAGCAGACGAGACAAGGAGCTCCACGAAGAACAAACAACCTTACAAGGCTCTGGCAGGCAGGAGCCTCCAGAGGGAAGTCACCACGATGCAAGGCCAAGACAGACTGAAGTTGAGTCCTTTTATAGGGCTGCAGACCGGCGACTCCCTGGGAGGAGTTTGGCATGCCCACACCTAGCTGGCCCTATAACTACGGAGAAGTGCTGTGGGTCAGCCCCTAGGGAAGGACGTGGCTCAAACCAGGAAGTCCATGCAAACACAAGCAGCCTCAGGCAGGCCCCATGGACATTGAGGCCTCCCAGGCCCTGGAGCAAATCCTGGAGAGTTCACAGGCGAGGCCCTGGCTTGGAGCGGCCTCCAGGAAGAGGTAAGGAGCCTCCTGTAGCCCAGCTACAGGAGGGTTCATAACATTAGGCAAGACTTCCCTTGGGTAAATCCATGTTGACTATGTCCCATTAAATCATGTCTTTCTATATGATCTACGATTTTGATCTTGAGAATAGTTTCCACTATTTTTCCCGGCACTGAAGTCAGGCTCACTGGTCTATAGTTACCCAGATCGCCCCTGGAGCCTTTTTTAAATATTGGGGTTACATTGGCCACCCTCCAGTCTTCAGGTACAATGGATGGGTTGTAGCGGGTTGAGAGCAGGTTTTTTTTAGAGGAACCCCGCCAGCTCCTAGGGAGTGAGAGCGGAGAGCATAGAATCAGGCCAGTAGCATAGACACGTCCCAGGGCAGTGTTTGTTTTCTAAGCTGTTAAAAGTTGTAAAGTAAAAGGATTCAGGGAGGGGAGAGTGATGCGTTTGCAGAGGGGTGAGGGGGAGACAAGCAGAAACATTTACAGTTACAGGATAACTGTGATAAAAGGTGGGCTTCTATTACACCTAGATCCAACTTCATTTAACCATCATGGTGTTAGATCACTGAAAAGCTACTAAAATAACATATGTTAGACATTTAGAAAAAATTCCTCAAAAGGTCCTGCTCTTAATGTGTTATGTCTTTCCTTCCCCTCCCCCTCCTTATATGTAGACTTATTCACAGCAGTTTAAATTAGACTTTGTACAAAAATGTTGTTGCATAGTGAAAAGAACTTGGCAAGTGTAGGTGGTGGTATCTTACTCGTGCTTTGTTTTTCTACCAGTGCAGCAGAAATAGATGGGTTTCCATAGCAAAATCTAAATTTGCTTTCTTTCTAAAACGGTTTCTGAATAATTGGTTTGCATGCAATGCCATTCTGCAGCACAGCAGCAGCGTTCAGTAATTTGCTGGACTCTATATGTATCATACCTTGTCGTATGATGCTTTCTGTTCATAGTAAAATAAATCCTGTTAACATAAGTCTGCATTAGCATAGGAGAAAAGTGAAGAAAATACTGTAATGCTGAGAGATAGTACTCAAAGGGCAATTTTCAAAGATATGTACCTAGGTTAAAAAGGCCTGACTGAAAATTACCCCCCTCCAGGGCGTCTAAAGAAAGCACTGCTTCCTTAGTTTTCCTTAGTTTACGTATTTTTAGCCTCTTTAAAAGGAGTCATTCCTTAAGATAAAAGAGTAAACTAGCATGCATACGTAGGATTTCTATAAGTATGTGCACTGTTTTACCCAAGCTCAACCAACCACACAAATACTGTAGCATCAGCAAAGGTCATGGACTCTTTTAATGCACTTACTTTGCACCTGCTTATTATCAAAGGGAAACAACACAGATTGTTTTTTCTTTGAGAATCGGTACAGTCTACGTGGGTGTACTTTGCACACAGTGAGAACTATTGAAAATAGTCCTCTATATTGTATAATATATCATTGTGCTTTTATATTAAAGTACTTAGGTATTCCTTTTCAGGTCTAAAAGATAATGAGCAAGATGACAATATTCAAAGGGTTTGTCTGAGTAACTTTGGAAATTACTCAGACAAAACCTGAGATTTGAATATTTTCCTCTGCTCTCCAGCTAAATTTTGTCTGGTCAACTCATTATCCTCATAAAATTTAGCCAGATAAAATGAGTGGAGCTGGAAGTATTCCCCGGGCTATTTGGATACTCAGGTCAGAGCCAGTCTAAAATTATCTGGATAATCAAGGCAGACTTTGATCCCCCTCCTTCCTTCACTCCAAGATAAACAAGAGTAATAAGGAGGTCGATATAAATGCTATTTAGCCAGATAAGTAAGATTTATCAGGCTAAGTGATGGCTGCTGAATATCCAGCTTTGTTCAATGGTCAACACTTAGCCGGATAAGTCACATATCCGGCTAAGTAGCTAGCTGGATAGCTAGTGGGTGGGCAGTGGGCATAACTGAGCAGCTCTAGTTATCCGGATAATTTAACTGAATAAATAGTGATATTCAGACTTATCCGGTTAAGTTAACCAAACTCACCGCATCATCCTTTAAAATGTGTTATGATCTTAATGCATGCGATATGAACTATAATGCATTGTGCGATACAAATTTTATAAAGGGGAGGGATTAGGGAGGAGTTGGGGATGGGATTTCCACAAAAGTGGGCTGGCATTGCAAAGTGCAAAGCCATAATACATGATATTGCACAAATTTAATGCTGAAAATAGCTACACCTTTTTCAATAGTATTAAGCTGTGTGATAGTATGTGTTATGCCCATAAGGCAATTTGTGATTTTTTGCACATTGGGGTACATTTTAAAAGACAGCGCGCGCGCGTACTTTTGTTCGCACATCAGGCGCAAACAAAAGTACACTGGATTTTATAATCAGAGCGGCCTCGGAGGGAACTTACCTTCCACCCCCCTGCACCTTTCCCTCCCTACCCCCCCCCCCCCCCCGGCCCTATCTAGACCCCCCCCCCCCCAACACCTTTATCCGAAAAGTTACTACTGCCTCCAGGCTGTAGTAACTTACGCGCGCCGGCACGGCAGGCCCCAACACAGGCCCCCGGACCACCCACACGCCCACAAACATCCCCCCGATCCTACACCATGCCCCCTGGCCATGCCCCCGACTGCCCCTTTTTGCAAGCCCCGGGACTTACGCGTGTCCCGGGGCTTGCGCACGCCGCCGAGCCTATGCAAAAGAGGCTCGGCATGCGCAGGGGGGTTTTAAAAGGGTTATGTGCGTACCTAATGCGTGTAACCCTTTTTAAATCTGGCCCATTCTGTTTGGGGCATTTTTAGGCTGGGGAAGAGGCTGTGAGGTGGGTGAAGAGTGAAGGGGGAGAAGAGTGGAAGAGCCTCTGTGGGTGGCACTCTAGTAAGTAGCTATTTATGCTACTATAGGAGGACCACCTAGTAACTCGAGGTGAGTTTTAGGTAGTAGTGTAGAGGTTAGGGGCCACTTTTAGATGCAGAGTGAGACGTACGAACAGAACAGTACACTCTTGTGAAGATTTGATGTCCTTCGGAGTGAGGAAACTCACACAACGATGAGATTTGTATAATGTTCTCTCAACCTAGCTTGATGGACTCTCTACTACTAGGTTGAGAGAACATTGTACAAATCTCATCGTTGTGTGAGTTTCTTCACTCCAAAGGACTTCAAATCTTCTCAAGAGTGTACTGTTCTGTTCATACATCTCACTCTGCATGTAAAAATGGCCCCTAACCCTTACGCTACTACCTGAACCTCATCTCGAGTAACTAGGTGGGCCTCCTATAGAGATATAAATAACTACTACACAGGCCTTGAATATAGTCTCTCTCTTTCTCTCTCCCCCCTCTCTTTTTTACAGTGCAATAATACTGATGTAAAGTGGTAAGTTATTGCATGGTAACTCCTTAATTGTACCCCTTTTTCTTAGCTTGGGCATTATCACTGTGTTATTGATGAAGCTAGGGATCAGCTTGCAATCTGTCTCTCTTTGCATAAATGGCATATTTGACTGTGTTTGCAAAGTCTCAAACATGTATTTGCAATGGCCCAAATAAAGCTGTTTGGAGAAAGCATGGGGCCTATGTAGCTTGTTGAATCAATGAAATATGTTAGAATGATTCCTCTATTTTTGGCTGGGATCAAAATATACTTAAAAAAATAAGTTATGTGCCAGAATTCTTATTGAACATATAAAAAAATAAAATTAACTCAACAGCTGGAAATAAATCTCAGGATGCAAATAAATCTCAGGATACCAGTAATTCCATAAATGTTTTAAAGTCAAATTCTAATTTCAAGTTCTCTCCCTAAATGTTAATGGCATGAATAATCCTGTTAAAAAAAAAAAGAAAAAATATAAATTTTGCAAATAAAAGACAAGTCAAATATAATATTCTTAAAAGAAAAAAAACCTCTTATCATAGAAATAATCTTTATAGTTAGCTGAAATCTGGTAGAGGATTGTGCTTTTCTTCTTCAATTAGAAAATATGGAGTTATCGCTGTAAATTTGCAATTCCCTGGGTTATCATCTAATTTACCATCTTTCAGATAGAGAGGATAGATAGGTTAGATTGTTGTTGTCTACTGGAAAAGAAAAATTACACTTGTCGATGTGTTTGCTCCAGCAATAGAATTGCCTGACTTCTTTCTGTAACAGGTCAATTCATTGGAGATTGCCTGTAAAAATCTTGATACAGAGGGAGGGAATTTTAAGCAACCACTAGAGCTGATTTTAGCTTGAACTTCCAAGTACACAGGCTAAGTTACTACAGTTCTTCATGCTTTCAAATCAATAATGAAGTTAGGCAGTCTTGTTGACCCTTGGAGAATATTGAATCTGATTGGGAAAAGATTACACCTTCTATTCTTCTCCCCATTAAACATATACATCTATTGATTATTTTTTTTATTTCAAAGATATTGTTGTAAAATGACTATAAAAACAGAAATTCAAAATATTGTGGCATCTGATCATACCAGTATTATATTAGAAATAAAGAAAGGAAGTTCTGAACCACACTCAATCAAAGTGATAATTAAATACGGCACTGTTAAATGACCAGAAGTTTAGGTATCTGATATCTATAGCAATTAAGATATTTTTCAGAATGAATGACTCAACTGAGATATCCTCATCAGTTTTATGGGATGCATTTAAGACTATAATCAGAGGTGAAATGATAAAGTAGTGAAAAAAGCAAATTTAGGCAGAGTAAACTTGTAAATTTGGTTACTCAGAATAATCTCATGAAAAGGTGCTAGAGGAAAACTTTGGAGAAGGTGAGGGGATAATAACACATTTTGGGGGGAGTCTGCTTGGAGAAGATTGGGGAGGGGACAGGATAGTGAAAGAAAGGCAGGTGGGGGTTTGGACAGGCTTGGATGAGTTTGCAGGAGACTGCATTTGGGGAAAAGGGTGTGGGGAAGAGGAGTTGTAGAAGGAGTATGTTGGGGAAAATGTGTACAGGGAGTTGGGTTGAGGAGGGGAAGAGAGAGTATAGGGGAGAATGACTGAGGAAGCAAATGAAAATATGGAGGAATAGACCATTTTAGTTGCACAAGTCATTTTGAATGCACCTGAGCAGCTGGTCTGGCCATGCTATTGAAAGCCGCCCCACTTATCCCAGGGTACTGGTCACTTTTTCCAATAAGGATCTCACATTAGGGATGTGAATCGTTTTCCATATCGTCTTAACGATAGAAATCGTGTGGCAGGGCAAGAAAATCGTCTTAGGCACGATTTTTTAGTTAAAAAATCGTTAAAAATCGTTTTTTCCGATTAGTGCGCACTAACTCGAGTTAGTGCGCACTAACGGGAGTTAGTGCGCACTAACGGGAGTTAGTGCGCACTAACGGAGAGTTAGTGCGCACTAACTGAAAATGATACAATTTGACACTTTTCAGGTCAGTTAAGGTCAGTTTAGGAATGAATATGTATTCCTATTGGCTGCCCTCTTATTTATTCATGTTACCAAGTTTCCTACTGACAGTATATGGGGGATGGGAAATGGAAACAGTTGGTAGCTTGACAAAACAAGTAATGTGATCAGTCAATGTGACTAGAACTTGTGCCCTAACCCTGATACCAGGGGTATTGTGATCTTCCTGCACACAGTGCCCTATCCCTATTAATACCAGGAGTGTTGTGATCTTCCTGCACACAGTGCCCTATCCCTAATACCAGGGGTGTTGTGATCTTCCTGCACACAGTGCCCTATTCCTGATACTGGGGGTGTTGTGATCTTCCTGCACACAGTGCCCTATTCCTGATACCGGGGGTGTTGTGATCTTCTTGCACACATCCCGATATCAGGGATAGGGCACTGCATGCAGGAAGATCACAACACTCCTGGTATTAATAGGGATAGGGCACTGCATGCAGGAAGATCACAACACTCCTGGTATTAATAGGGATAGGGCACTGCATGCAGGAAGATCACAACACCCCTGGTATCAGGGATAGGGCACTGTGTGCAGGAAGATCACAATACCCCAGAGGAGGGAGGGTCAGGCAGCTCCCCCCTGTCTGTGAAGCCAGCCTCTCACTAGTAATGCAGGGAGGGAGCTGTCTCAGACTTCACCATCCTCCCCCCCCCCCCTCACCCACACACCATTCACTAGCTGGGACATGGGGGAAGTCAGGAGTGAGGGTCAGGCAGCTCCCCCCTGTCTGTGAAGCCAGCCTCTCACTAGTAATGCAGGGAGGGAGCTGTCTCAGACTGGTATCAGGGGTAGGGCACTGTGTGCAGGAAGATCACAACACTCCTGGTATTAATAGGGATAGGGCACTGTAAGAGATGACTGTAGTAGATTGAATAAAGATCTGATGTTTCTGCTCTCCTCACACCAAACAAAAACAACACACAAGCAGAGAAGCCCTTCTTACAAAGCTGAGCTAGTGAGTTAAGTAGGAGGAAAAGTAAACATACTGGTGCCAGTGTGGCTACTTAAAAAATACACTTACCAACAATCAATTACATATATTTGAACTGTGTACAGTTCCAGCCAGGACCACCTTTCTAAAATGCACAGTGATTGGCAAATTCAACATGCACTAGCATTTCAGGTGCCTGCTAACAAAAATAATAAACAAACAAGTTCTAGTCACGTGAGTGCTGATCATTACATTACTTTTTTTGTCAAGCTTCCAACTGTTTCCATTTCACATCCCCCCAACCATATTGGTAACATCAATAGATAAGAGCACAGCCAGCCAATAGGAATACATACATACATATTCATTCCTAAGTGACCTTTACTGACCTGGGAAGTGTGAACACTTTGTTTCATTTTCTGTTGGTGTTCGTTAGTTTCCAGTTCCATTTCCCATCCCCCCAACCATCACCTCAGTGGTAACCTTGGTAATATCAATAGATAAGAGGGCAGCCAGCCAATAGGAACACATATTCATTCCTAACTGACCTTCAGTGACCTGGAAAGTGTTTATTTGTATCATTTTCAGTTAGTGCGCACTAAATCGAGTTAGTGCGCACTAACGGGGAGTTAGTGCGCACTAACTCGAGTTAGTGCGCACTAACACGATTTAACGATTTTTAACGATAAATCGTTAGAATTTCTATTGTATCGTGATCTATAACGATTTAAGACGATATAAACATTATCGGACGATAATTTTAATCGTTGAAAAACGATTCACATCCCTATCTCACATTGAAAATTATTTGCCAAAGTAGCCCCTGCTTGAAAGATAGCAAAGATCACTGATATAAAGAAAAGAGATTTAGTCTCACTATCTTAGTTTTCAGTAAGGCATTGGTTAAATCATAATAGATTACATTTCTAAAACTGAAATCCCTCCTATCCAAGTCCTACGACATTCATTTCCATGGTCACTGCCTACCAATTGTACAAAAAGCCAAAAACTTAGGTGTTATCCTTGATTCAAAGCTCTCAATGAAAAATCATATTTCCATTGTTGATAAATCCTCTTTCCATAAAACCGATATTTTGAAACAATTGAAACAATTTTTAGAACCTTTTGACTTCTGCATAGACTTGCAATCTTTAGTCCTAAATCAGCTAGATTATTACATTCCCTATACCTTGGCCTCCCTGTGAATGTGATTTGTCCACTGCAGACTGTACGAGATGCCACAGTCATTATTTTGATTGGAACGAGACTCAATTATCACATCTCCCCAGTTCTCTCATTCCTTCATTGGCTCCTGTTACATGGTGCATATAATATAAGGTGTTATCTCTATTATTTAATTTACTCAGGA
Organism: Rhinatrema bivittatum; assembly: GCF_901001135.1. NCBI lineage: Eukaryota > Metazoa > Chordata > Amphibia > Gymnophiona > Rhinatrematidae > Rhinatrema > Rhinatrema bivittatum. The sequence continues at coordinate 148,855,858 of NC_042615.1, forward strand.
ACAATAAATCTACAGCTTGGTTTAGTACTCCTCTCAGAGTGTATAGACCAAAGAGACATAGCTCCACTTCTAAAAAGTTACTGGAAGTTCCTAATCCAAAATTGGCAGGTTAGACATAACCAGAAACCGAGCCTTTTCCATTGCAGGTCCAAACCTATGGATCTCTATTCTGGACCACATACAAAATGCCTCATGTGATAAGTCCTATAAAAAGACATTGAAAATGCTTTTGTTTACTCTGGCCTTTAAAGCCACCTGTCATGATTTAGTAATATGAATTATTGTTTCCCTTTGCAAGCTTACCTCTATTATTGTTAGATTGTATTTTATTTTATTTTTTTTAGCTATATATGTTATTTTGCAAACCGCCTTATTCTCACAGTACAGAGAGGCTTTTAAATCTTTTAAATATACATATAAAAATATTTCCAAAAGTACTTTTCATGTATAATAACTGATACATAGAGAAATGTATTTGTTGAATGAATCTATGTTCCTGATGATATTACTCCCATTTTCTTTAAATTAAACTGGTTACCTATCTGTTGGTGAGTCAAGTTTAAGATCATATTGTTGATTTGTAAGGCTATTTATGTCCTAGCACCCATTTGTTTTAATTGTGCTGAAGATCTATCAGCTGGTTTGTGTTCTGAGGTTTTCTTGTCAAAATGTATTGGTTGCACCATCTGCCAGGTGCACCTTGCAGATTTGAGGGAGAGGTTGTTTAATAAGGCTGGACCTTGCCAATGGAAAGGTTTACCCAATACGCTTAGGGCCCAATACGCTTAGGGCCAGATTTTCAAATCTACGCCCGATTTTATAATGTGCGTGCGCAGCCGCACGCATGTTATAAAATCCGGGGTCGGCGCGCACAAGGGGGTGCACACTTGTGCACCTTGCGCGCGCTGAGCCCTAGGGGAGCCTCGATGGCTTTCCCTGTTCCCTCCTCGGAGGGAACTTTCCTTTTGCCCTCCCACCTTCCCCTCCCTTCTCCTATCTAACCCGCCCATCAGCCCTACCTAAACCCCCCCCCCCCTACCTTTATTATTTAAGTTGCGCCTGCCTCTGGGCAGGCATAGGTTGCGCATGCCAGCCGAGTGCCGGCGCATGATCCCCTGGCCTAGCAGGCTTTCGGAGGCCTCTGGCCACGCCTCTGCCCTGGACTGCCCACGCTCCACCCCTTTTTTCTAGCCCCGGGACATATGCGCATCTCGGGGCTTGCGCACGTCGCTGAACCTATGCAAAAAAAGTTGCCATACTGGCTCAGATTGAGGGTTCATCAAGCCTAGCATCCTGTTTCCAACAGTGGCCAATTCAGGATACTAGTACCTAGCAAGTACTCAAACATTAAATAGGTCCCATGCTAATATTGCTGGTAATAAGCAGTGGCTATTCCCTAAGTCAATTTGACTAATAGCAGTTTATGGACTTCAGCAGGAACTTATCCAAACCTTTATTAAACCCAGCTAAGCTAACTGCCCTAACCATATCCTCTGGCAATGAATTCCAGAGCTTAGTTGTGAGTTGAGTAAGAAAGAGTTTTCTCTGATTTATTTTAAATGTGCTACTTGCTAACTTCATGGAGTACCCGTTAGTCCTTGTATTATCTGAAAGAGTAAACAACCGATTCACATTTACCTGTTCCTTAGTATCCTAAAGTGCATCCCATTCAGCCTCATGGCTTTGTCCACTTTCAGTTTTGCTAGATGCACACAGTACTGTCCTTGGCCTCCCTTCTTTCACTGACATACCTGAAGAAAGTCCTCTTTTCTCTCTTTACCTCTTTTGCTATATTTTCTTCTGCTCATTTTTAGCCATCCTGACAACTGTTTCTACTTCTTTCAGCTGTGCCACATATTCTTTTCTGTATTGTTCTTTTTGTGATCCTTTAGAGTGTTTGAATGTTAATCATTTTCCCCTTACTTTTTCAGCTATCTCTTTGGAAAAATATACTGCTTTTCTTTTCTGCTTACTTTTATCAACTTTTCCAATATAAAGATGTGTTGTCCTTGCTCTAGCTCCTTTTAATTTGGCCCATTGTTCTTCCACTTCACCCACTTCCCCCCACCTTGCCAGTGCCTCGCTTAGGTACTTCCCCATTGTACCAACGTCGGTATTTTTGAAATCCAGGACTGTCATATTTGTACAACTCCTTTCTACCTTGGTTGTGAAATCAAAACATACAATCCGATGGTTATTAATGCTCAGGTAGGCACCTAGCCAGACTTTAGAGACAATCCATCAATTTGTAAGTCCCAGGTTCAGTATTGCCCCTTCCCTCATAGGCTCCATTGCCATTTGTCTGAAGATAGCTCCTTGAAGGGAGTCCAGAATCCCTCTATTTCTAACCTAATCCACCAAAGGAATACTCCCAGTTCCTATATGGCAGGTGAAAATCTTTAACCAAAATCAGTTTTTCCTTCTTTCCCATATTTTGGATGTCTTCAGCCAGATCTCTGCCCTGCTCCTCCACTTGAGTCAGAGATTTGCAGATCACTCCAGGGTAATGGAAACACCATTATCCCTTTTCATTACGGTCTACAGTGTCTGCCACCTTCCCCAAATTCCAAAAATTTCAGTCTCTTTTATATACATTTTTTGGCATAAACAGCTAATTCATGACTTTTCTTTCAACACTGTCCGTGCTTGCAGATCAGGAATTTTATTGCTTAGACAATGAGCACTTCTGCTCGTGGCCTTCCATTTATTTCTCCTTGACTTGTTTGTATTCTGCATAGCCTCATACTTGCTTCCCTCACTTTCCCTGTTGCTCAAGAGTAGATTAGTGAGTTTTTCATGGTTGTGATTTTCCCCACAATCTACATTTGTTTGGCCGGTGTGTCAGCCCAAAACCATCAGCTTCTCCCCTTTGCAGATTAAAGTCCTGTCATCATATGATCTGAATTTTTTTTTCTTATAATCTTTTTTCCTTCAACAGAAAGATGGAAGACCATCATAACAGTAAAGACTATTATTGTTCTATATAAGGCCCTAGACCCCAATAGATCTAAAGCAAAATGATAAAGGGAATGTAATAGCTTCCTTATGAAGAAGGGCTAAATAGGTTTATTTATTTATTTATTTATTTATTTATTTATTTATTTATTACATTTATAAACCAACCAACTTCAAAGGCTCTAGGCAATGTACAATTTCATAAAATAGTTTAGAAAAGAGATGACAGCAAGAGGATATGATGGTAGTTTACAAAATCATGAGTGAAGTAGAACTGGGAAATAGGTCATGGTTGTTTACTCTTTCAAATAATACTAAATCATGGGGTTCACGGTTGTGTCCTATAATCATGTCATCTCTTTATAGGCAGATGATGTGCTCATTTTTCTAATTAACCCCAGGTCATCAGAACTTGCTTTTCTTTGGGTTTTTGGAAATTATGGCAAGATATCTGGCTATAAAGTTAACTTTAGCAAGTCAGAAATATTCCCTATAGAGATAGCTCAACTTCAAGACATACCTGCCTTTCTTTCTAGATTTAAAAATGCTGAAGATGGTATTCATTGCCTAGGCATTAGGGTCCCTAAAGACCTGGCTGATTTCTATAGAACTAATGTGGCTCCAGTTATGGGCAGAACAGAAAGGGACCTAGAGGACTTGAATGATCATTTTGTGTCCAAGGCAGGCAGGATTGCTATTTTTAAATTTTATCTTGACTTATGTACGTGTTTCAGCACGATCCCTGTTACTTGCCTGAGTTTTTTTGCTACTGTTAATATAATGCTTTCCTAATTTATTTGCCACCATAAACCATTGCATATCAAGATGAGAACTCTGTGACGATAGAAGGAAACAGGAGGGATGGCATTTCCTAACTTGCAAGCTTACTCCTGGGTAGCAAAGTTAGAGGGGTCTGTGAATTAGTTGCATAGAGCTACCCAAGTTCCATGGTACACGTTAAAGATGTAATTAGTGGAGGGAATTGATCTGGCATATGTATTGCTCTATCTATCCACCCACTTCCATGACAGTACACCGAATCAGTCAGTCTGCCCCCATGATCTCACACATGTTAAAGGTGAGTAGGGCATTTTTTTAGCATCTCAATATCTCTGTGGGAGCTGTGTCCTCACTGCCCCGTAGTAGGTAACACTTCAATCTCTATACATACTTTTTGCACAGATGCTTCAGAGTAGTGGAAGATGGGTCTTAAATTTGTTGGGCAACTTTGACAGGAGGAGAGTATTACTTATAAGTTCTTATTGGACCTTAAAGATGACTACCAGATTAAAGAGGGTTTGCTGGCAATTTAAACAAAGATACTTGAGGTTCTAGAATGGCATAGGTGGATGGGTGAGATCCCAGACTTCCCTCTGGATTGAGAGGTTCTTTATCCAGGAAGATGTCCCAAGGCAGGTTATTTCTTCACAATACAACACCATCTTGGAGGGCATATTTGAAGGGGAGCCCTCGCTAGCCATACTCAAAGCTTGTAATTGGGATCTACAAGCAACACTAACTGAGAGGGATGGGATAGGGGTCTAGAAGGCGGCCCACAAAATTTCAATCTATAAGCAAAGAATGGAGTTAATGGTTAAATTGCTTCATTGCACCTACTGATACCCTCTATTCTTTTTCATTTTCTCCGCTGGTTCTTCCCAGCTGTGCTGGAGAAGTTGTGAACTAGTTAGCGCTTACCTGCATATGTGATGGGAATGCCCATTCTTTAATTCCTTTTAGAAAAATGTGCAAGCACTGATAAAAAAATATTGTGGGATTGAATTTAATGTTCACATTAAAGATATGCTTATTTGATCACTGGGAACCCCCCTTCTTGCCTAAGTCGAAGAGGCTTCTAGTTGACTAGCTTCATGCTGGCAGATTCTCCATTGCTTTATTGTGGAAGTCCATATCCTCGCTTGAGGTCTGGCATAAGCAAATTTTTGATATTTGCAATGATAGAGAAATTAACATACAAGCTGAAACACAAATTGGATTTGTATGAAAAAATATGGGGTCCATTTTGGGCATATTGGGACAGCAGGAGTTAATTATTTTTTGAATAACCAATACATTGTATAAGAAATAAGTCAATGGTTATGACGGGGATTGCTATATGTATTCCACAACTAAGGGGGTCATTTTCCAAAGGTATCGCATGCGAAAAGGGACTTTTTGCGTGCGATACCTAGATCGGGGCGGGTTCTGGGTGGCACCTGCACCAGAAGGGGAGGAGTCGGAGTGGCCCCGGGGCAGACGCCGCAAAGACATCGCTGATGGTGAAAAGGTAAGGAACCTTATCGCCATCAGTAATGCGGCCAATAGCACCTAGGGATGTGCATTCGTTTGCAACGTATTGGCAATCCGCAACGTATACGTCCCTATCCGTAGTATTTGTGGGTTTGAGAAATGGATCGCGATCCCCCACGAATACAAACATATCATTAGTTTCATTATTTTGACTCGCAGTGATTTCTTAGTGGCCATTTGAAATAGGAGATAGCAAAAACCAGCCCTTTCCTGTGAGTCATAAGTGACCTCACAGAACTGTCATAGAGTGGGTCAGACAGGTTGGTAAGGAGACCAGAATGCAACCTATCAGAGCTAATCACAAAATATTAGATTCAGCTATGCAAAAAGGAACTCAAATGGTTTGTTGTAGGTATCTTACGACCGTCATATATTGCCTCAAGATGCTTTTTGGCTTATATATGAAGCCCGTGACGCACTGGGCTTAACTAATCATAGGTCGCAAGAATGCCTAATATTTTCCATGCAGAGCTATAGCACAAGATAAGGCACTGTATGTGTATCAACTGATACGTGCACTTAACTTGAATCCACTGTTAGCATATGCAGTCCTGAAGTCTGTCCTCCGACACGGCAATGTTTCGGAGTGTATTACTCCTTCTTCAGGGAGCTTCAGGAGACAAGAACCAGGGGCGGATTGACCTATCGTGGGATCTGGCATCCCCCGGTGGGTCGGTCTACCTGGTCACGTGGTCTCGACCGCGTGGCTCTTCTTCAGCCCAGACTCAGCGCCTTTCAGCCAGCCCTTGCCGGAGGACAAGCCGGCAGGAGCCAAAGAAATACAAATTGAGGCCGGCGGGGGCCGAAGAAAAGAAGATCAGCCAGCGCGGCCCGAAGAAATGAAGATGGGAACCTCTCAGCCAGGCCCCCGCTGGAGAAATTAAAATCAAGGCCGGCGGCGGCTGCCGAAGAAAAGAAGATGGGCGCCTCCCAGCCAGCCTCAAGCGGGGGCTGACTGGGCGGCGCCCATCTTCTTTTCTTCGGCCTCCGTTGGCTTTGATTTTAATTTATTTGGCCTCCGCCGGAGACAGCCAGCCCCCGAAGGTCAGCGGGGGCCGAATAAATTAAAATCGAAGCTGGTGGCGGCGGCGGAGGCCGAAGCAAAGAAGATGGGTGCCTCCCAGCCAGCCTCAAGCGGGGGCTGGCTGGGCAGCGCCTATCTTCTTTTCTTCGGCTCCCGCCGACCTCGATTTTAATTTCTTCGGCCCCCACCGACCTTCTTCGGGGGCCGGCTGTCTCCGCCGGAGACCAGCTGTTCAACCTTGGATCAGAAGGGTGCTTCTGTGTATATGTGAGAAAGGAACGGTGTGTGTGTGTATGTGAGAAAGTAATGGAGCTTCTGAGTGTGTGTATACAGTTTGTATGTGAGAGAGGAATCTGCCAGTTTAAAAAAAAATCTTTTGTGCTGGTAGTGCAACTTTTGAAAAGTTGGATGAAAGATTAAAGTTACAAAATGTATATTTTTAAATGACTAAGACTGGAATCTTCCCATTTAAAAGGGTAGTTGACTCAGGATGTCTTTCGGTTCCATATCTCCCACATGAATAATCATACAACTGATAGTTTGAAGAAAGACACTTGCTTTATTGCCTGGAAGTGTAAAACAAGAGAAGCTGTACTGTGTGGGTGGCTGTCCCTTGGGAGCACAGGACCTGAAGGAAGGGGGTCATTTCACCTTCTGATAGGAATGTGGTTTTCTTATTTAATGGTTGGGATCATCACTTTCACTTTTAGTAAAAGTGAAAAATGCTGCAAGTCTGAAAGCAAGGTGCTTCTGTGAGTGTAATGTGTATGTGTGTGTGCAAGAGAGATGGAGCATGTTTTTGGCTGGCTTGTGGCTGTGAGATAGAACATGTGTGTAATTGAGAGCTTGTGTGTAAGTGAAATAGAGAGAGCATGTGTGTGATTGAAAGCCTTTTTGTAAGTAAGAGAGAACGAGAGCATTGTGAGATTGAGAGAGACTGTCCAGAGAGGTGCCATGTGTATGTGTGAGACTGATCAGGGAGATGACTGGTTTGTGTGTGTGTGTGAGTGAGAGAGACTGGTTGGGGAGATAATTGGTGTGTGAGAGACAGAAACTGGTCTTGAGGGTATGACTGGTGTGTGTGTGAGAGAGAGAGAGAGAAGAGATTGGTTGTGGTCCCTAAGGAAGAGGACCATGAGGACAGCTTCAGCAGCTACTGCTGCTTCTGGCGTTGCCTGCAAGGGAAAGGAGTAGGAGAACTGCTGGAGAGGGTAAGTAAAGGTGGCTTTTTAAGTTCATTTTTCTTGATTACCATTTTAATTATTGGGTAGTATGTGATGTGTCTGCTGTTTGAAATATTTTATTGGTGTTTGGTAAAGGTTTCAAAATTTCCTTGAGTCTTTAATTATTGGATATTCTATTCATCAGCTGTTTTGAAACTATTTTATTAGTATGGATGCATATGTGTGTGTGTGTTCATCAGCCTGTGCCAGGGACATGGCTATTTTACAATTTGTGCAAGTATATGCATGCATACTATAAAATAGCATGCAACTGCACGAAAATGCAACTTCTACCGCGAAAATCGAGGACATTTAAAAGGACCGAATGCCAAGTCTATTTCCAGTTTTACAAGTTCATCCCCAGTTTACCAAGTTAAAAGATAAGTCCTCCAAACCCCTCTAGTTTAACAGCCTTCACTTTCCCCAGTTAGCTCTGACCCTTAAAACCCCATAGATCTGTCTAATTGTCTTTATTATTTAATTTACACATAGTTTATAGTTTATTGTTTTTTATATACTGCTGATTTAGCCATTGCCTTCACAGTGGTTTACAATTTAAAAAACAAATAATGAAATATAATAAATATAATTAGTAATAAAAGATAACAGCTAAAAAATTAAAAGCACAACAATAAAGATTAGCTGTTAAAAAATAAGGATTAAAATTAAAGAATAAAACCTATCCTCAGGGTACTAAAAATCAAAAGCTAGTAACAATAAGAGATAAAAATAAGGAACAATACCTAATTAAAAACAAAAGACATAAACAATTCAATATCTGCCTGCTGCTCAAAATCCACGTACATGCTTTCAAACCTGTGTGTAAAATTTGTATGCAAGAATATAAGCCTGTATTCCATTTTCTGTGTACATGCATCTGAAAAACCATGTTTTAAGGTCAGCCTTAAATTTTTTCTTGTCTGTTGTTAATCTCAGCTCAGTTGGTAAATTGTTCCAAAGTTTGGCTCCCACTATCAACATTGCACGTTCTCTAACTTGACTCAGTCTAGCTGACCTTATCGTTGGTATTGTCAGTAGGCCCTTATTAGCAGATCCTAAGTTCTTCTGAGGTACATGTAGCTTTAAAGAAAAATTCAGCCATTCTGTTCGGTCTCCGTAGATCAGATTGTGTATTATGCATGCGGCCTTATATTGTATTCGATAACTTATTAGTAGCCAGTGAAGCGAGACCAACACTGGGGTAATATGGTCAAATTTCTTTTTTCCTGTCAATATTCTAGCTGCTGAGTTCTGTAGTACCTGAAGTGGTCTAATGGTGGAGGCAGGTAAACCAAGAAGTAGTGTTACAATAATCTAAGTTCTGTACAGTTCTGTACAGTTTTGTAAATTTGATGTTCCAGAAGTAGTTTTAGTCTCAATGTTAATAATTTAAAGTATCCGTCTCTCAATTTTATAGCGATATGTTTTCTCATATTCAGTTCTGTGTCAATAATTACACCACGATCACGGGCAAAATGTGAAGGAGTTATAGTAACATTTTTTTCATCCATAGAAGAAGTATAGATACACAGCAGGGGACCTCTGTGCATGCTGGATTGATTAAGTATTTATGTACACATCTCAGGCTCATACCCAGAAACACCCATGCCATACCCAGGCCATACCCACAAACTGCCCCTTTTTGAAACTTTTAAGATATGTGCGCTGTGAGAGATAAGCACATATCTTTATAGCTTCTAAAATACGCTCAGCATGCATGAGACCAACATATTATATATCCCTTAATTAATGTGCACTTTGGGGGCCGGATTTTAAAAGCCCTGCGCGCGTAAATCCGGCCGGATTTACGCGCGCCTATTTTGCATAGGCCGCCAGTGCGCGCACAGCCCCGGGATGCGCATAAGTCCCAGGGCTTCATAAAAGGTGCAGGGGAGGGGCGTGTCTGGGGCGTGTCCGGGGTCAGGGGGTGGTTCGGGGCGGGACCGGGGGCGTGGTGCCAGCCCAGGGGCGTGGTAGAGGCCTCCGGACCAGCCCCTGGGTCGGGTGATGGCGCGCCAGCAGCCCGCTGGCGCGCACAGATTTACGCCTGCTTTCAGCAGGCGTAAATCTGCCAACAAAGGTAGGGGGGGTTAGATAGGGCCGGGGGGGTGGGTTAGGTAAGGGAAGGGAGGGGAAGATGCGGGGGGGGGGGGGGGGGTGGAAAGAAAGTTCCCTCCGAGGCCGCTCCGATTTCACGCACAAGTTGCACAAATGTGCACCCCCTTGCGCGCGCCAAAGATACGCGTGGCTATGCGCGTATCTTATAAAATCCAGCGTACTTTTGTTCGCGCCTGGTGCGCGGACAAAAGTACGCACTCACGCAAATTTATAAAATCTACCCCAGTGCTTTTAAAATTCTCCTTTTAGAATGATATTATGTTTGATTTAATCAATTGAAAATCATTAACTCTGAATCATGCTCTCAGCTGATGATAAGAAAATGTTTGATATATTATCATCTTTCCATAAACAGGTTATCAGGTTTTAGAGCTTAATAGGCTATCTCTGATGTCCCCTATCATCTAACTAGGTAATCACCAATCTTGCAGCCATCTCCTATGAGAGTAGACGTACCATTTTGATATGGAAACTTTGTTTATTATATTATTATCTTTGACAAATTAATTCTTAGAAATTAAGAATTCATTGAATATTGAAGTAACTTTATGGTTTCGTATGTATAGCCTACCAGTATGAGCTAGTAGCAAATTAGCAATGGATAAATTCAGGAGCACAAGAACCTGAACCTGTGAATTTGTGATCCTGTGCATTTTTTTAAATCAGATTTTGCAATATGATAAGGATTTGTCAAATAATGACATGGTGTGCTAAAATTACACTATAACCAGAATATTTCTCTTTCTTTTATGGTTTTATTTTTAAAATGAAATGAAAGAAAACCAAACATTTTATTCATTTTCTTTTTATTTCATTTTGAAAATGCAGCTACCACCAGCATTAAAAAAAAAAAAAAAAAAAAGCCACCAGTTCCAGGTCTGGGTCATGTTTTCTACCTACTAAATCTGCTTAAAGAAAGGCCATCTAGTCCCCTAGACCTCTTCAAACCCCCCACCCCACAAACCTGCCTTTACCTTATCAACTGTTTTTCAGGGGCAGCAGCAATCCCCATTCACTCTTGCCCTGCAGTTCTGGATGTCTTAAATTGAAACAAGTCAGTCCAAGGCCGACACCATTTCATTTTACTGCAAATTCTGCCATACAATGTAATGGCATTGTTCTCGGGTTGACTGGTGGCCATTTTGAAAATCTGAAGCTACAGGAATCACTCTTCTCCCTGAAACACTGCCAATGGGGTAAGGACTGGATTGGATGGTGGGGGAGTTTAGAGGGGTCATTGTGTCAGAGGGGGGGGGGGGGCTTTCATTTTAGTGGATTGGTGGGCAGGAGGAGGAGAGACTTTCATGTTGTTTATTTTTTCTGGTTTTCTCTTTTGGTATTTCTTTTTTTTTTTTTTTTTGGATAAATGAAACAAAACAAAATGAACATGAAACAATATGAAAACAAAGATAAAACAAAACATTAAACAAAAGAAACTTTTTTCAAATGCATACCGCTAGTGTAGATTAGGTGGATCAGTCTATCATTTGTCATCTTTTACAATGTTACTATGCAACATCACAAAGGTAGAATTTCATAGTAATCTAGCTACCTAATCTAGTTAGGCAGCTAGACAGTTGCGACTGAAAAATTTCTGCTGGTGAGCCACTAAATATAGCCATCTTATTTCACTAGGCCACAATATTTAACTGCCCAAATTTTTGCCATTAACAGGTGTGTGGTTGGGTTGGGGAAAGAGTTAGGCCAACTAGTGCTGAAATTATTTTGCTAATCAGTTAAATTGTATGACTATTTCTATATGAAAGGATAGCTGACAAATCTAGCTAGCTACAGTATGTTTTAGCAAGTGCTTAACCTTAGGTTTTATATTTTAAAGTGTGTTAAATATGCACATTAACATGCAACTTTAATGCATGATTCACTGAAGGGTATTAAGCCTACAATGAATTGCATGTTACAAGCACTGCTAATGCTCACATTAATATTATGCATTAATGACCATATTTAACACAAACACAACTAGAGAAGCAGATAGGTTTTTGCAATAAAAGCCATATTAATGCAAAATATGTAACATTTAAATGAGTCAGTTAGTATAAGTTTGCATACTAATTAGCTCATTTAAATTAGAAAGCAAAAAAAGCTGATTTGAAAAAAATCCCAAGTTACTGCTACACTGAACATATTAAATCATGTTAATGTCACTTTTACATGCATTTAGTGCTAACACAAGAATTTAATATGTATTAAATTTACAGCTTCTTTTTAAAAAGGTCCCTTGGCCAGCTAAAATATAGCCTGCTAAATTGCTACACAGTACCTTACTGAATATCTACCCAACTATTTTTCTTTTGAAAGTTTCTATATCTTATGTATATTTTGTCATCTAATCTGCAACATTCAAGGGTCAAAATAAAAAAAAACAAACAATTGTACTGATTAAATCTCAGGACTCAAAATCTTTAAATTGACCTGAATATCTTTTCTGAGATTTGAGAAAAACCTTCTCCAGAATATTTCCAGATATCTGACTTTATTCAGTTGAGGAATTTTGCCAAATGGAAGTCGGTGCAAAAAGGAATATTAGCATAATAAATATTATATTCATTATAGTGTAAGCATCTGTCTCTCCCAAATGTATTCTTTAGGCCAAGCAGATGGACTCCAGGTTCATTTAAATAGTAATATAAAGTAGACTGTATGAATTGAATATAGATTTTCCTTACATTGCAGTTACTGTTTATTGTGAACAGTAAGCAGAAATACATACTATATCAATTGAGCTCATAGGCGCAGATTCAAATCAATCATAATGAGTGCAGGTAAGCAGGTGATTTAGACATAGACAAAGCTCCTTTGAAAATTGTTCTTTCTCATTTACCTGCACCCAAAGAAAAATGAAAGCACTGGAGCAGGACCAGGGCTGTTCCAGCAAAGTAAGGGCAGGGAGTTTATTTTTTTACACCCTGTGAGCGCCACCTAGAAGGGAGTTTACAAATGGAAACTTCGCAGATAACTTTTAACCCTATGGTTCCCACCAGGCCACAGATTTTCAAAAAGAAACTTCATTGAAAGTTTCCCTCTGAAAACGAATTCACAGACTCGGTGAGAAGGGAAGTTATCAAAGCCAATTACATGGGTAAACTGGCTATCTAAAAATTGTTCTTATTCAATCTGGTTAAAAGTGTGTGCGAGATTTCTTTTAATGTATGTAGTTTTAGCTGGATTGAGTAAAGCATTCCTGGGGGAGTGTCTAGGATGAGATTGGAAAACAACACATAGATGGGATTTTTCAGATCCTTGTATGCTGTTTTCCAGCAAAAATCTGTCTGCTGAAAAGTATGTGCAAAGTTTGCAGATCATTTGTGCCCATGGGCAATGTAGTACAAAATCTGAAAGTAGAAAGTATTCATGGATTTTGCACTTAGGCAGGTTGTTTGAAAATTGCCCCCATAAAATTCAGCAAATGCTTTACCAAGGTATAGTTAATTTTTGCAACTAAACTGTCATTTTTGCTATACTTTAATAAATATTTTTGATATAGATTACTATATGAAGTGCCTGTCATCCTGTATTCTGCTGCATTCTGGTAAATGCCTTATCTGTTACAGAGTTGGACTTTCAAGGTCACACCATGGTGACAAAATGGCATTCATAGCTGTATACTGCAGTAGTTTGCATTTGGTTTCTGTAATCTAAGGCACCCAGTCTTGTTTTGCTTTTTCAGCATTATAGAAGATCAGTATAAACTTTAAAATTTCCACAGTCTGTTTATGCAGTCGAAAAGGAATGGCAGAATATTCTCCATGTTTTTTTTTTACTGAGCAAAAGTACTCCTTAGGGATATGCAGAAGCAAAATTTTCATTTCAATGTGTTCATTCATTTCATGGATCACCTCTCTTCATTTCCCATGTGGTAGTTTACCTGAATGATATCCTAGTCTTTTCGAAGTCATTGTCGGAGCACCATCATGTCCTCCAGAGACTTAGTGAGCATCACCTTTATATCAAGTTAGAAAAGTATACCTTCAAACAGGAAGAACTTCTCTTCTTGGGATATATTATCTCTCATCAAGGCCTTAATATGGACCCAGATAAATTTAAATCCAAACTGGAGTGGCCCCAGCCCATTTGCCTTAAGGTGTTGCAGTGCTTCCTGGGGTTCACAAATTACTATAGGCAGTTTATCCATGATTACTCCTCCTATTACCCCCACTTAAAGCCCTAACTAAAAAGGACTCGGACACCAAAAACTGGACCAAGGATGTTATCCAAGATTTTGAACGTCTTAAGAACGACTTCATCCTTGATCCATGCCTACACAATCCATATCCATTCAAGCCATTCATCCTGGAGGTAGATGCTTCTACCCTCAGGGCATAACCATAATGGTACACTCGTGACCTGCTCCAACTTTTCAAAGAAATTTTCTCTTGCAGAGAAGAATTATGCCATTGGGGATCATGAGCTACTAGCAGTCAAGTTAGCCTTAGAAGAATAGCAACACCTGCTAGAAGAAGCCAAGCACCCAGTGCATAGATTGAACAATCAGTAAGAAGCCGAGTGCAAAGATTAAACAACCAGTAAGCCCACTGGTCATTATTTTTTAATTAGTTTGACTTCGAGTTGAAGTAACATCCTTCTGAGAATTACAGGTGAACTGATGCCATATTTATTTATTTATTTATTTATTTATTTAGCATTTTTTATATACCGAGGTATAGCAGAGTTGCCTTCACTCCGGTTTACATACAAAAAACAACATGATACATTGAACGATGTTTGAAATTTAAAAAATTTCAAAGGTTAACAGTAATGAGCAAAAAAACATAACAAGAGAATGAATATTACTGGATAACACAGGGTGGAAACCCTGGGTAGGTGGACAGAGATATCTGGGAACATCAAAGACAGAGGACATCTGCATCATGAAACAGGGAATTTGAATGAGGGGGATAGTGAAAGATAGCAGGCTATGTTAATATACTTTAAGTCATAGAGTGCAGTCTTTAAAAGACTGGCTGAGTAGCCAGGATTTTAGGTCTTTTTTGAAGGATTTTAAGTTTTCTTGATTGGTGAGGAAATGAGGTAATGAATTCCAGAGTTTTGGACCAACAATGGAAAGGGCTCTGCTTCTGGTGGAGGATAATTTGGCCTGTGGAAGTGAGGGAATTACTAGTTGAATTTTACTAGTAGATCTTGTTGTTCGGTGAGAGCTATGTAAATGAATGATGTCATCAAAGGCGGAGTATTCGGCTTTATATATTGCATTGTGAAGAATAGACAGAACTTTGAATTCTACTCTTTTTTCAATAGGGAGCCACTGTAATTGATTGAGGACAGGTGTAATATGATCGGTCTTTCTTTTACCTGTTAGTACTCTGGCTGCAGCGTTCTGAAGGAGCTGCAAGGGTCTCAAAGAAGATTTTGGAAGGCCAATCAAAAGGGAGTTGCAGTAGTCTAAACTGGAAAATAGGAGGGCTTGTAGGACGGTTTTGAAATCATGGGGGTGAAGCAGAGGTTTTAGATGTTTTAAAATTTGAAGTTTGTAGAATCCTTCTTTTGATTTTGTAGCGATGTGTTTCTTGAAGTTTAGGTCGATGTCTAACCAAAATCCCAGGTCTTTAACGCTCTCTTTAAGATGTACGAGGGTCTTGTCAAAGAGGAAGGGTGGAATTGTTTTATGATCAGGATTATTTTTGGAGATTAGGATACATTCAGTTTTGCTGGTATTTAGACATAGTTTAAGATGAATTAGCATGTTTCTGATTGTGTCCAGGTGTGAGGCTGCTTTAGACATAGCATCTTCTATCGAGGAGGAAATTGGTATGAGGAATTGTATATCATCGGCATACATGTAATATGTTATGTCGAGTCTTGAGAGGAGATGGCAAAGAGGGGTCAGGTAGATGTTGAATAAGATGGGTGAAAGTGCTGATCCTTGTGGCACACCTGTTTCGAGGGGGATGGGGTTCGATGAGCAATTGTTGTGAGAAACTTTGAAGTGTCTATTATTGAGGAAGGATGAAAACCAACTAAGAGTCTTGCCAGCTAGTCCTATGGATTCTAGACAGGAAATAAGAATTTTATGATCCACTGTGTCGAAGGCTGCAGAGAGGTCTAAAAGAATCAGAAGGTATCCTTTTTTGTTGTCAAGTCCTCTTAGGATGGTATTGGAGAGGTTAAGTAGGAGGGTTTCAGTGCTGTGGTTTTTTCTGAAGCCGAATTGGGAGGGAAAGAGAATTTTGTTATCGTCTAGATGTTCGTTGAGTTGTTTCAAAGCTGCTTTCTCTATCATTTTGGCGAAGAAGGGTAAGTTGGAAATTGGGCGGTAGTTGTTTAGGTCATCTGGGTTGAGGTTTTTTTTCTTTAATAAAGGTGTGATGGTGGCGATTTTTAACTTGGGAGGCAGCTCTCCTTCCTCGAGTGACTTGTTGATGATTGCTGAAATTGTTGGAGCTAAAGGATAAGCGATTTCTTTAAGTACTCGGGTGGGAATGGTGTCAAGTTTGTGTCGTGCAGGGCTGATTTTCTTCAGCATTTTTTCTGTTTCTATGATGGAGATAGGTCTGAAATCGAGCCACGGATGGATGTTGATTGTTGATGATTGAAAATTGAAGCTTGAAGTGGAGTTAAAGGTATCTGTAATTTTGGAGATTTTGTCCTTAAAGAAGAAGGCTAAATCTTGGCTTAGGTTTTTATTGGTGATGGTTGCGTTGGAGGTGGAGGTATCAGAAATGAGGTTATTTACAAAGTTGAACAAGGATTTGGGTTTGTTAGAGGAATTAATAATTTTAAAGCCGTAGTAGTTCCGTTTTGTGTTTTGGATTGATTTTTTGTAGGCCGCTAATTGTGTACGGTATTTTTGTTGTGTAGCAGGTAGCTTATTTTTTTGCCATTCTTTCTCTGTTTTCCTGAGAGCTGATTTCATGTTTTTTAAGGTGGTGTTAAACCAGGGGTTTTGAGTTTCGTTTTTGTTCTTTAGATGTTTGATCTTCTCCGGGTTAATGATGTTAGCGGTTGTTTCAGTGATTGCAGGCCAGGAATGGATAGCATTGTTTATGTTTGATAAATCTAGATTCGCTAGTTGAAGTCCTAGCTCTTGAAGGAGAAGATTAGTTTGAAACGGAGGACGGAATTTGAAGGATTTTTTTGTAGAATTATTATTTGTTGTGTTGTTGTAGTTTATTTGAGACTTGCAGCGTAAGAGATGGTGGTCAGACCATGGAACTGGATTGTGAGAAATGGAAGTGTTCGTGAAGAAGTTATTGGTGAAAATCAGGTCGAGTGTGTGACCTGCTTTGTGAGTAGGGTTGTTCACCCGAAGGATGAAGTTTAGACTTGACAGCATGTCTAGTAGGGTTTCGCATCTCGGAGAACAGGGGTTGGCATCCGTGTGTAGGTTGAAGTCTCCAAGGATGATAGAAGGTTTTTTTGTGTTGATGTTTGAAACAAGAAATTCAATGAGCGGGGAGATGTTGCTGTCTAGGAGTTTGGGTGGGCAATATACAAGGCAGATTTGTAGATATCTTGCATTCCTTTGATACTGAGGACTCTCTAGAATCCCCATGGCATATCAATGATCCAGTGGTTGATGCTACATTTACAGTTCCTCCTGGGAAGACTGTAGTTTCCTGGCACCTACAACAGAAGATTCTTCAATGAGCTCATGACTCCTGCTTGACAGGCACCCAGGTACCACCTGGACCTTGGAATTAATTATCCAACACTACTGATGGCCTTAGATGAAGACCGACGTGAAGCATTACTTAGAGTCTTGCTCCTCTTGTGCTATGAATATGTGTTTGAGCATGACCTTGGTGGTTGTTACAGCTGCTGCCAGTCCCCAAGGAACTCTGGATCCATTTGGCCACTGACATTGTCACTGACCTTCCCTGTTTGGCGGCAACACCACCATATGGGTGGTAGTGGATAGATTTTCTAAGGTGGCTCATTTCACATGCCTTCTGGGCTTCCCATCCATGCCTGAACTGGTTAAATTATTTTCCCAAAATGTCTTCCATCTGCACAGGTTCCCTTTTCACATCCTATCAGACTGGGGAGTTCAGTTCACAGCCTGCTACTGGAAAGACTTCTGCAGGAAGTTTGAAATTACGTTGGATTTCATCTCAGCTTACCACCCTTAGAGCAATGGACAAACTGAGCGGGCTTTTCTACAAGCCTACATGAATCAAAGGCAAGATAACTGGGCCTCTCTCCTCCCAAGGGCCAAATTCTTCCATAATAACCATCTAATCAATTCCAAAGGGTCATCATGCTTCTACTTCATGTTTGGTGCCAACTGTGTACACCCAGACCCATTGCCCCTGCATTCCTGGGCCTATTCTTGAAACCTCAGGTCCACCCAAATGGCCAGGGTGATCAGGTCATCTTATATGGGAGGGATGCAGCCAGATAACCCCTGGCAAAAAATGGCCATTTTTCTATCTTCTTCCCAGCAGAGTTCCGAAGTCAAGGTACAGAAATGCACTGCATATTTGCCCACAGTGTGGGTTCCCTGGCAAATTCGTAGAAGTTCTACGGCTGTGGACAAGGCAAAACCATGCTCATCCAACATCAGATGAAACTGCTGGATGAAATGTTCTAGGTTCTGGAGAAGCAGGTCATTATATTCCCATAATGGGGAGGCCCAGGCAAGAGTAGTGCCGCCCAAGGCCTCAACATCACCCAGGATGCTTAGTTTGCCTCAGAACTAAGAATCTACAATTAAAGATGCCAGCTCTGAAGTTCACACTGCAATTTGTGGGTCCATTTCCCATTGAACGACAACTGGACCCTGTGGCTTACAAGCTCAAACTACTGGCATCTGCACGAATTCATCATGTTTTCCATGTTTCACTGTTGAAACCTGCCATTCTCTCTTGGCTGGGCAGAAAGCCCCTCCAGACCATCAAAGTTGCTATGGAGGAGGCCACTCAATTCAGTGTCCAGGAGATTTTAGATTCACGAAGAGTCCAAAACTAGTTGCAGTATCTTATTTCCTGGAACAATTATGGATCCAAGGAACACTTTTGGGAACCAGCCTACAACCTGCAAGCCCCTGAACACATATATGAATTCAACAGCAGATACTCCAGGAAACCCAAGCCCAGAGACAGGGGAGGGGCTTTGGTGGCTGGGTACTGTTACATTTGGTGGCTCACAGGAGTGCCCCATGAGCCACCGCTCTCACCCCACCGCTGACTGATGCAGCTGGAGGCCTCTTGTCACGGAAGAATGTCACCGTCTCTACACGCTGCTGATTGCATCCGACACCAATTGGTCACTGCCTTCCCTTAGGTGCACGTGCACCTATGTGCTCAAAGTATAGTACCCCATGGTGGAAAAAGCAGATTGGCACCTCCCAATGGAGTCAATCCAATTGGGCTATTTAAGCAATGCCTGAGCAACAGGTCTCCTGCCTTGCAGAATGTTTTGCTTGCATGTTCCTGGTTCCTGTTCTCTTGCATTCCTGAGTCTAGCCTTACCTTGTCCAGCTTTGCTTCATCCAGGCTTGCCTTCTAGCCTTATCTCTTCCAGCCTTGCCTTCTAGTCTTGCCTAATCCAGCCTTGTCTTCCAGCCTTGTCTCGCCCAGCCAAGCCTTCCAGCCTTGCATTTGCAGCTTCCAGCCTTGCATCATCCAGCCTTCCTCACCCAGCTCACTTTGTCCAGTCTTGCCTTGCCCTGTCCATCTTGTCCAGTGACTTCTATGTGTCTTCATCCACCCTTGGCCTGACTCTCTAGATCTTGACCTGGACATCACCACTATTGCCTGCCCCTTGCTTGGATCTGACCATTCTTGCTAGCTGCCTGCCCAACCTTGGCCTATCTCTGACTCTGTTAGTCTGCTGCCTGCCCAGAGCCAGTGTGCCTTTGCACTCTAGTTCTCTTTTTCTACCCAAAGGACCCCCCAAAGTTCTGCTGGCTGCCAAAACAAGAGCTCAATCTGTGGGGGAAGCAGCTGGTATAGGAGAAGCTCCAGACCGTCCTGCTAAGAGTATATTTGCCAGCTAATGATGTAGCCGTTGTTGGTTCGCCCTCAAGGCTGTACAATTCGCCACTAGTTAACTGAATAAATACTTATCTGGCTAACCATCGGTGAATCATAGCCAGATATCTGGGTAAGTGGCAGTGGCTGCCTCTGCTTACCCAGATAATAATCTGGACTTTTTCACTCCCCCTCCCCCCCCCCCCCCCCCCCCTCAATTTTTAAGGGTTTTAAGTGCCAGCGCAGTAACGCTGGAAACTTAACTTCAGCTCTGACCCAGGAGTAAAGTTTCTAGCACTAATAAAGTTGCACTGCCCAAATGGGGAGTACTGCTTAATGCCCTCATTTGCATGGGATTTCAATGTGAGGGCGTTAAGTAGTAATCCCACTTAGGAAAGCACATTTTCTGGGGGCAGAACATCTTGCTGCATCGTCAGTGAGCTCTGTGCACAGAAAATGCACGTTCAAGTGCAGACAGAAAGGTGCATTGACTGAACTCCCCTTTCAGTATTGGCCTATCAGAGTGTGAGTGTGTGAGTATGGCTTTATGTTTTCCTGAGCAGCAGATCCTGTCAGGATGGGAGTCTGCAAGATACTGGCTTCATTTCTGCTCAAGGCAGTGGATCCTGCCGAGAGGTGCCTTCAGGACACCGGCCTTGATTCTGTTTTGAGCAGTGGGTCCTGCCAAGAAGGGAGCATGCAAGATACCAGCCCTTTGTGTCCTTGTGTTTTACCATAGCCATATAGTGAACCTGTATAGGTCCTGATTCATCAAAGTCTTTTCCCTTAGACACAAAATGGGAGAAAAGTCTCAAAAAATCAGATTCTAAGTGAAACTTAGTAGGTTTATGAAAATGAATAATAATTTTCATATCTTTCCTGCTCAATTAGGGACTTCGAAATCCTAAAGATGACTTAGCACATAAATTGTTTACTGGTGTTTCTTACTGCTGCACAGAGGTAATGGAGAACACAGCAAGGTACAAAATATTACAGAAAGTTGTTTGCTGACCACAGGTCCTGGGGTCTCAGAATTAAATGACAATATTAATTATACCCATAGTATTAATTCCCACAAAAATAATATGTCATTACGATACAGTTATTTATAGCAACATTATACTTACATTGCATATACTCTGATGAATAATGTACTATATTATAGTAAGAAACTGCTGTGGTTTTACAATAGTTTTCATGAGAATGCAGAAGTAATGTGTTCTTAAAATCTGCTAATCAAACTGAATGCTGAGAATGCTTTTCCACTAGTAACTCTAATTAACTTTAATTTGTTTAGGGAGATGTGGAAAGCAAATCATTTTTATTGGCCAATTAGCAGTTAGTACCACAATTCCAATGCTAAGATTGCACATTTATCAAGTAGAACTTAAGTGAGAAAAAAAAAACAAACCTGTTACTTCATTAAATGGGTGCCAGTGCATTCTCATTTCTTTTAAGGGACTTAAATCCAGATGGGACTTTAGAGGACACTATAGTAGATAGAAACAGGCATACCATTCATGCAATGGTGACTTTGTGCCAGATCACTAACCTGGATTTTGAGAAGGCATTTAACAAAGTCCCTCATGAGAAACTTCCAAGAAAACCCAAAAGTCATGGGGTAGGAGGCAATGTGCTTTCATGTATTGCAAACTGGTTAAAAGACAGGAAACAGAGAGTAGGATTAAATGGTCAGTTTTCGCAGTGGAAAAATCGTAAACTGTGGTGGGCCTCAGGGATCTGTACTTGGACCAGGACTTTTTAATATATTTATAAATGATCTGGAAAGGGATACGATGAGTGAGATAATCAAATTTGCAGATGCTACAAAATTATTCAGACTAATTAAATCACATGCAGATTTTGATAAATTCAGGAGGACCTTGTGAAACTGGAAGATTGGATGTCCAAATAGCAGATGAAATTAATTGTGGACAAGTGCAAGATGATGCATATAGGGAAAAAATAACCCATGCTGAATTTACAATGTTAGGTTCCATATTAAGAGCTACCACCCAGGAAAAAAATCTAGGTGTCATAATAAGTTGAAATCATCAGCTCAGTGTGCTGTGTCAGTCCAAAAAAACAAACAGGATGTTAGGAATTATTAGAAAGGGAATGGTGAATAAAATGGAAAATGTCACAATGCCTCTGTATCGCTTCATAATGAGACCACACCTTGAGTACTGTGTGCAATTCTGGTCAGCACATCTCAAAAAAGATATTGTTGTATTGGAGAAGGAACAGAGAAGGGCAACCAAAATGATAAAGGGGGTGGAATGGCTCCCCTATGAGGCTGTTCAGCTTGGAGAAGATATGGCTGAGGGAGGATATGATAAAGGCCTATAAAATTATGAAATTATGAAAGGTCTAAGACTCTTTCAGATAACAAAGGGATGAGGGGGCATTC
Source organism: Rhinatrema bivittatum (assembly GCF_901001135.1). Classification (NCBI taxonomy): domain Eukaryota; kingdom Metazoa; phylum Chordata; class Amphibia; order Gymnophiona; family Rhinatrematidae; genus Rhinatrema; species Rhinatrema bivittatum. The sequence goes on from NC_042615.1 coordinate 148,877,848, forward strand.
CAAGAAGTTAGCAAGTAACACGTTTAAAACAAATCATAGACAATTCTTTTTCACACAATGCACAAAATAGCTTTGGAATTTAATTTGTTGCCAGAGGATGTGGTTAGAGTAGCTGGGTTTAAAAAAGGTTTGATTATTTCCTGGTGGAGAAGTCCATTAACTGCTATTAATCAAGCTGACTTAGGGAATAGCTACTGCTATTATTGGAATTAGTAGCATGGGATCTGCTTAATGTTTGGGTACTTGCCAGGTACTTGTAATCTGAATTGGCCACTGTTGGAAATAAGATGTTGGGCTTGACGGACCCTTGGCCAGGCCCAATATGGCAACTTCTTATGTTCTTATGAATATCCTCCCTCCTCTTCATGAAATTGGAGGAGCTCTTGCCTGGAAATAGCTGCCCTTGTTGAGGTCTTGAATAGCTCTACATTGTAGAAGCAGTATGGGAGATTTGCTGCTAAGCATTCTGTAGTGTGTGACTGCTCCCATTTCCCACCACTAATTGGCTTAATTCTGTTTTGGGAAGCAGTAGAAGCCACAGACTCACAGTGTGCTCAGAAGTGCTTCCTCTTAATCTCTCTCCTGCAGCCCAGCGACAAAGAAGAGGATAGAGCTCTACAAAAAAGTCATAGATAGTCAAAAGGGAGCCAAGACAACCACTAAATAATGAACAGAGCCAGTGCTAGCTTTTTTGCTCCCCCCCCGATTCATTCAGTACCTGTCCTGGGCCCAGCTCCATCCTGCCATCTATATTTTTTAAAACTGACATGCCCATCCACCCTAGGTACCCTAGGTTGATAAAGTGTGAAAACAATATGACTGCAGTGACTAATCTTTTGTTTTTTTGTGACGTAGACTTTAGCCCTTGAAAAAGGACTGAACATTAGTCTGAAACATTGTGCGATGTCGGGCACTGTTAGCGGTATGAGGAATGAACATATCGCTATTAACATTTCGGGCATCTGAGCTGGCGAGTTTTGATTCAAGATAACACGACAACAAGAATCTTCGCAACAGCGGCACACAGATAAGTTTATATTTAGAAGATGAAGTTTTGAACACTGGGAATTTTACACAAGCAGTGTGATCACGCATAACAAAAAAAGAGAAAAATTTCTGCGTTTAGACCTATGATTAAATATAAGGCTGAGTATTTTCGGTATAATCATACCTCACTATGATGCCTATTATGATGGTCTAATGACATCACGTCCAATAATAGCGGGGTAAATAGGAAAGAGTGTCCCTTGATGATTGTTGAAAACAGAAACATTACCATTCTTCATAAACACATGAAATAATAACATCAAGAAATATGAAACAATCATAATAGTAAAATCATATTCATAAAAAATATTTCAAACAGTCAATGAACAGAATATACAAAGTTTCCAAAACACCAAGAAAATATTTCAAAATATCTGATGAATAAAAAATCCAATAATTAAAAAATGTTCTATTCCCTCCTTAAAAATTAAATATTTCAAATTAGCAGAATTATCAAACTATACCCAATAATTAATATTAATAAGGATTCAAAAATTCTTCTGCTCTCCATTCCTGTGATCTGATTTCCAGTCACCCTGAGATTGTCGTGGATTGGGGTAGGTAGGGATGCCCACATTTTATCTTCTCTCTCACACACATGCACAATAACACTTTCATTCTCTCACATACTCCCTCTCTCTAACATACACAGGGACCTGGAGCATTAGGACCGGGAACATGATGGAACTTGGGACATCAGGACATCAAGGAACATCAGGACAGAGACCAGGAAGATAAACGAAGATTCATGGAAGAAGGTCAAGATGCCAGGAAGGAGCTAGAAACAAGAAGTCCTTGGGAAGATCAGCCCAGAAGGACTAGCTCCTTGCCAAAGTAAGGACTGAAGCATCGTGGATGCGCCCTCTACGGTGCAGGGGTAGATGGCGGCTCCCAGGCCGCGAGGGAAGAATGGGCGCAGCTCCCTGCCACAAGAGGAACCCTGATGCGGCTCCTGCCACGCCGGTACAGTGGCGTCCCTGGCCGCGGGAATCAGGCAAGGCCCCAGCTTCTATGGCCTCCAGCCACGCAAGTAAGCACCTCCCGTAGCTCCAGCCATGGGAGGAGCACAACAGTATCCCCCCCTCAAAGGGGGTCCTCTCCCCTCCTTGGGAGGTCTAAGAAGGACAACTGGAAGTGAGGTGTTGCAGGCGACTCCTGCAGGTCGTATGGAAGAAAAATGTGGAAGAGGCCATAGGATCAGGGAACACACAATGGGAAGAAGAAAACATGGAACAAGAAAATCATGGAACAAGAAAAACATGGAATAAGAAAACTGCGGAGCAAAGAACAAGCAAAACAGCGGAGCAAAGAATAAGCAAAACAGTGGAGCACAGGAACAGGACAAGAAACAGCGAAGCAAGAAGAACAAGACAAGAAACGGCAAAAAACAGGAACAAGAAACAGCAGAGCAAGAAGAAACAAGGAACAGTGGAGCAAGAGGAAACAAGGAACAGCGGAGCAGAGAACAACAAGAACACAACAATGAGGTGGAGAACAACAAGAACACAACAATGGAGCGGAAAACAAGAACAAGGAACAAATGGGGACAACAAGAGCAAGAACAACAAGAGCAAGGAACAAAGAACAAGAGCAAGGAACAAGGAACAAGACCAGGAACAAGGAACAAGATCAGGAACAAGACAAGGAAGACACGGGTGGGAATCCAAAGTGGGATCAGACTATGACAGCAAACATCAGGTGGGGCGCAGGCACCTCCTGTGGGTCGTGGAACCCTATCCTGGAATTATCAAGGAACTGGAAGTCTGGATGCAGGCGCCTCCTGCAGGTCATGGGAATCAGACAGCTGGTGCCTTCAGCAGGTCGTGGAATCAGGAAAGCTGGCACCTCCAGCAGGTCATGGAGAAAGTCCAAAAATTTTTTTTTCTGGATTCCAGAACAGGACCCGGGACAAGGATAGACCCACCGGACACATGGCTTCAGCAATTCTGTTGGAGCTTGCATCGGCCTCGAGCTCAGGATGCTCAAGGCTTGGCAATACTGTTGCGCTGACAATGGGACGGAGCGCAACTGAGGGCTCTCCAGCATGGAACAAGGAGAATGTGTGCCCTTGTGGTGAAGACAGTCCAAGTCTTGGAATCAGGAACCTCGAATCCTCCGCCAACCTGCATGCCCATGAGACCACCAATACAATGGTGGTTTCTGAATGGTTCTCCGACCGTTCCAAGCCCTTTCGGACCTGCCACAGGGTGTAGCAGAGGCTGCAGGCTGGATAGAGGTCACGGTGGAAGGAGGCCATAGGCACTGGAGCTTGGAATGAAGACTGGAATTTGGAGTGAAGACTGGAACTTGGAGTGAAGACTGGAGCTTGGGACGAAGACAGGAAACAAGAGGGATGAGCAAGACCCTCAGGTGCCCTACACAGCATGTGGGGCTGGTCACGGACCACACTGTCCCCTTCGTGCCCTACACAGCCAGATGGCTGGTCGCGGACCACGAGGAGATCGGGTCAGGCTCAGGAAGTCTCATAGTGCAGGTTAGTAGAAACCCCTCGGATCCTCCGGAGTCGGGAAATGAGATAAAACCTTGGAGCTTGGAAACTCAGAGTAAAAGCAGGGAATTTCCAGAGGCACAGGTGGGGACCTGGAGCATTAGGACCAGGAACCTGACGGAACTTGGGACATCAGGACATCGAGGAACATCAGGAAATCAAGGAACATTAGGACAGAGACCAGGAAGATAAACGAAGATCCATGGAAGAAAGTCAAGATGCCAGGAAGGAGCTGGAAACAAGAAGTCCTTGGGAAGACTAGCCCAGGAGGAGTAGCTCCTTGCCAAAGCAAGGACTGTCTGTCGGAGAAGCCCTTTTCTAGGGCAGGAAGCAGGCAACTCCCTGGGAGGAGTTCAGCTGGGCCACACCTGACTGGCCCTTTAAATCCAACAAGAAACCACGGGCCCGCCCCTAAGAAGGAAGGGGCAGAACCCTGGAGAGTGGCCATGTTGCCGCTGCGAGGAGAGGAAACGTAGCAGCCCTCAGGGCTGGCCCAATGAGGAAGTAGCGTCATCCAGGCTGCAGGAAGGATCCACAGGGGTAGATGGCGGTGTCAGCAGCTCCCAGGCTGCGAGGGAAGGATGGGCACGGCTCCCTACCGCAAGAGGAACACCGATGCGGCTCGTGCCGCGCTGGCACGGTGGCAGCCCTGGCCGCGGGAACCAGGGGCTTCTATGGCCTCCAGCCGCGCAGGTAAGCGCCTCCCGTGGCTCCAGTCATGGGAGGTGCACAACAATCATATACTAACAAATCAATTTTTCTAAGAGACATTCCCTGAATTTTTTGAAAACAATCAGGGGAGATAGTTATTCCTTTTGAGTCTACACATCAACTATCGCCTGAAGATAAACACCCACATTGACACATTGTTTTGTTTGTTGTATAAATTTAAATGGCCATACATCAAAATTGCTCCATTCACTCCAGAGGAAGGTGCTACAGTGATATCGCTCTGACATGTTCTCCAAGCTGATGGCATCATGTTTTGAAAATCATAGATGGAAGAAAACATTGGAAGGCCTAGTCTTAGGGCTCTGGGCCAGACCCAATATTGGGCCTAGACTTAGGCCTAGGTTTCAACAGGACCAGACCTCCAAGTTGAGCCTTATCATCAGGCTTAGGCCTGGGCCTAAGCCTTGGAGCTGGGACCTGGTTCCAAAGGAGGTGCATTTTGCTTTTTCATTTAATGTGATAAATACGAAAATACCTGAATATTTTCGAGTATTTTCATAGGAAGTATTTTCAGTTTGTTTCATTCAGAATAAACCAAAAATGACCTAATTCTTTGCATTTTGCACATTTGTTATAAACAAATGTACATACCTAGCCCATTGTATAATGTGTATATTTATACCTGCATTGAAGAGGATATTGTTAGGGTGTGGGATGCAGTGTGCATATTTTGCAGTTTGAAAAGTACATACGTTGTTTTGCATGGGAACAGTACCTGCAGAAAAAGCAAATGCAAATTGCTGACAGTGTGTTTTCCCATGGCAACTTTCAAAGGGAAAATACACTCATGCTTTCCCTTTGAAAATGTATCCCCAAAATGTATCACCACTTGACACAAATCCAAACTGTTGTTAGCTGCAATTGTGTGATCTATAAGGAGATCAAACACAAATGGACAAATGGAGAGATCTGCAGCTGCTATTGATGCTCAAAATGTTTAAAGTCAATGGAGGAGCCTCTCATCAGTCCTTTTCCTCACCCCTCTGCAGGAATTAATTGTAGTCAGTGTATAACTTGACAAAGCATAACCCAAAGGCTTTCAGAAACAACTGGGGCACTCATGTTCTTGAACCACAAGCATGCCCTTATTATGCTTGCCTTCCTATATCTACAGCCATGGTTACTGCAATATACAATCATTTACTGATCTACAGTTCTACACTCCTTTTGTTCGTTGTTTTCACATGGACACATTCAGTGCATTGACATATATGCACTTTCAACTGTTTCAAAGATTATCTTCCCATTTGCTTTCCTGTGACCTCATTTCTTAATATTCTTTTTTTCAGAAAACATATCTTTTCATAGCTGTCTCAAGAATAATAGAGGGCTTAGAAGACAAGTGTGTGATCAAGGAAAGGAAGAGAAAACATTTACTGACAGTCTGACTGATCTTTACTCACTCACCTTTTACATAAATTAAAAGGATAGAAAATGCAATCCCTCCCCCCACACGTTTGAAGTTTTCAATGCTCAAGGTTTTTATTATTTCACTAGCTCTTATTGTTTCTTTGATGTTTATTATTTCCACCAATCAAAGCTAAGCCTCTTTTCTCTGTATCTGTGGCCACTTACCAAATTAGAAGGGAGGACGTTTCTTATTTCTGGCAGGGCATGGAAAGCAGACTGTGCGTTTGGGGCACCAGTTGATGAGCAGTCTCTTGTCATGTGTGCATGATCAGGCATCTACATTGGTATTTGGAGTGGACCATTTGGAACTTGAAAAGTGCAGTCCACAGCTCAGCAGTGCATCACTTCTTGCACCCACCTTTCCACCAATGATGTCAAAGAGTGCCAGAAGAGAGATGCGTCCGAATTATGAGTGGCTTGAAAATATTGACAAACCTTGTGGGCAGGTCCATTGTTCAGCCATTTCAATGGGTCACTCAGACATTGATAAACAGTTGGCAACTCTGGTGAGTGTGCCATCCAAAGGGAATGTGAACATACAGGTGAATGTGTTACCAAAAGGCAAGAAGCATGTCAGCAGGAGAGTGATTAGCATCTATGGGTGGGGAAGAAGCCAGTAGACCTGTGATGTAATTGAAGAGCCTATAAGCAGAGGAAGTTCATGAGTAGAGAAGTGCATGGATACTGATCTTCTGAGCTCATGAGCAAGGAAATGAATGGAGTGTGAATAGTAGGTGGCAAGTTTTCATTCTATCTTCTTCATAATATCGTTTGAACCCCCTACCTAATTCTTGTAATTCTCCTTTCTTCTTTACCCTGTCCCATGTACTCTCTATTATCTCGTCTGATAAAAACAAGGCTGTAACTGTATGAAATTTGGTAATACATCTATGCCCACAGTTGCTCTTTGTCTTTCTATAAGGTCCATCGCATGATACAATTAACTATACCACATTAGCTGATTAATTGTATCTAGATATTCTACCCAAATCCATGCAGGCTGAGCATAGGGTCTAAGTCTAAGTTGCCCAGGTAACTTTAGGACAGCGTCTTATCTAGTCAGTTACTTAGGCAACTGTGTCTGGTCAGTGCTGAATATCAGCATTGCACAGATGGAGTAAAGCCAAGTCATAGAATCATAGTGTATCTGGATTTCCAGAAAGCATTTGACAAAGACCCTCATGAGAGACTTCTTAAGAAATAAAAAGTAATGAGATGGGGACAATTTATTATTTGGATTGGGAACTGGTTAAAACAGGTGTAGGCACATTTTTTTTTAAGAGGGTTGCAGTACTGGCGCTTATACGAGCTGAGGGAGAGAGTCCCCCTTAGAACTTTTTGAGCGGGGGGGTCCCTTTTAGAACTCCGACAGCAGCAACCATACCAATAAAAAGAATAATTCAACGCAATTAACAAATAGAATAATATCAAATATTTAGAAATTCATATAAAAATATTCCAAATATCCATAAAATATTTCAAAACAGACACATCCAATAATACTCAATAATTAAAATTAGTAAGGATTTAAAAAAATGTCCTACTTGTCATACTTGGGAACTTTTGATTTCCAGATGCCACAAGATTGTTATGGATTAGCAGGCAAAGAGGAAGGGGGGTTGTTGCACACACATGCACTCTCTTTCTCTTACCCACACACATACAAACATGCTCTCTCATCCACCCATATATACAATGTGCTCTCACTCATCCGCCCATATACACACAAACATGCACTCACTCTTACTGGCTCTCTCACCTCCCCCCCCTCCCCCCAGGCAAGTTCCCATTCATTCCCACACATATACACTCAGACTTCCAGGTAGGCTCCCATTCATTCTCTCTCACACACATACAGACCTCCCAGGCAAGCTCACATTAATTCCTACACACACAGACCCAAGGCAGACCCTCTTTCTTTCTCTCTCTCCTCTCTCTCTCCTCTCTCTCTCTCTCACACACACACACACACACACACACACACAGGCAAGCACCTATTCAATCTTACACACACATACAGCCTTTCAGGCATGCACCCCTTCATTTTTACACATACACACACATACACTAGGGAGGCACCCATTCAGTCTGCCACACACACACACACACACATATACATAGACTCCCAGGCAGGCACCTATTCATTCTGTCTCTCTCTCACATACACACTCCAGCCTTGAAGCCTCTCTTGCTCCTCTGATGCCATTGTCCTGCCAACATATGCCGGGGAGGAGCCTATCCATCATCAAAGTTGCTCTGCTGTTCCTCCTCACTGCAGGCCACATATATTGAAAATGTGTAGTTGCAGCACTTTCTCTGTGCAGATCTCGTGTATCATGAGGTCAGCACAAAGAAAGTGCTACCCTTGCAAGCTTTTAATACTCTGAGGTCTGCACAGACTACTACTAGATGGGCTCAGTTCAACCAGCGATGCAGATGCACAGCTTCTGCATTGCTGTGCTAACTAAAGAGACAGGCCTCTTCCTTTCTTCATCCCCGTGGGTGAGGTCCACCAGCAGCCACTTCTTTTCTTTGTACCATTGGGATGGAGACCACTGGCAGCTGCATAGACCTATTTATGGTTGGGCAATGCTCCTTTTCTTCCTGCCTCAATGCTCCTCTTCTTCCTGCCCTGCTTTTCCCTCTGAGGGGAATGTCATGTCCAGCTGACAACATCCAGGTTGAAGTCATCAACCAAGGCTTGTGATGTCAGGCCATGGTTGATGACATTGAAGGTGCCAACGGGCTGGATCTAATGGGGCAAATTGAGTAAGAGGAGGGCTGGAAAAAAAATATATCACCAGGTCGGGTTTGGCCTTTGGGCTGTAATTTGCCTATCTTTGGGGTAAAAGACAGAAAACAGAGAATAGGGCTAAATGGTAAATTTTCCCAATGAAGAAAGGTGAATAGGAAAGTTCCCTAGGGATCTGTTCTGGGACCACTGCTTTTTATTATATTTATCAATGACCTGGAAATAAGAACAATGTGTGAGGTGATCAAATTTGCTACTGATACCAAATTATTCAAATCTGTTCAATCACAAGAGGTTTGTGACTAATTTCAAGGAACCTTGCAAAATTGGGAGACTGGGAATGCAAATGGCAAATGAAATTTAATGTGGACCAGTGCAAAGTGATACACTTTGGGAAGAGTAACCCAACTTTGGCTACAAAATACAAGGCTCCATATTAGGAGTCACCATTTAAGAAAAGGATCTAGGCATCGTTGTTGATAATCTGTTGAAATCTTCTACTCAGTGTGCAGCAGCAGGCAAGAAAGGAAATAGAATGCTAGGAATTATTAGGAAAGGAATGGAGAATAAAACAGAGACTATCATAATGCCTCTGTATCACTCATCCTGAGTGTTGTGTGCAGTTCTTGTCACCACAGCTAAATAAAAATATAGCAGAAATAGGAAAGGTCAGAGAAGAGGATGATAAAGGGGATGAAACGATTCCCCTATGAGGAAAGGCTAAAGATGTTAGGACTCTTCATCTTGGAGAAGAGACATCTGAGGGGAGATATGATAGAGGTTTTAAAAAATAATGAGTGGACTAGAACGAGTAAACATTAATCAGTTGTTTACGCTTTTAAAAAATACAAAGACTAGGGAAACACTATAAAGTCACTAGGTGATACATTTAAAACTAATAAGAGAAAATATTTTTTACTCAATGCATAATTAATCTCTGGAATTTGTTTCCAGAGGATGAGGTGAAAGCTACTAGTGTAGTTGCATTTAAAAAAGGTTTGGACAAAAGACCACGTGACCTGATGAGGCTGCCCGTGCTTTTGGCTCCCCCGCCAAATCTCTGGGCTTATCTGTGATCTCCCGTGAAACGTGGCTCACACAGCTGCACTGGGGACACTTTCCTTGCCTGCACGGAGCCCGGGATGGCGTCTAAGCTGCAAAGGAAAGAAAAAACTGTGAGCCGGCAACCCAAAATCAAAATGGCCACCAGCCCGCCGAGTCCCAGCCAACCTCCCAAGAGGCCCGATTTGGTGGGGGAGGTTACCAGCACGGTCATCCTGGCGCTGGAACCCCAATTTTCAGAACTGGGCCAAAAAATTACTGCTGGTAATGAAACGCTGCAGGAAATCAAGGCACAAGTGGCAGAAACACAGTAGAGGATCGCGGATGTGGAAGCAGAGACACAAATGATACTTTAACTAAAAGAGTCATCTCCTTGGAAAACAAAGTGGAGGACCTGGAAAACAGATCTAGAGGGAACAACATAAGGTTTGTGGGGATCCCAGAGGCAGTCCCAGAGAGGGAGTTAGCCACAAAGCTGGAAACTTGGCTGTTACAGGAGCTGGGGTTAGTGGAACTGGCAGGCGCTGTAGTTGTTGAAAGGGCACACAGACTGGGGACAAGAACTCCGGAGGCCTCAAAACCCAGGGTGGTAATTGCCAGATTTCTCAATTTCTGTCATAAAACAATTATCATGCAAGCAAACAGGCGCTGTTCTACCTTGACCTACGAGGGCAGCAGAGTAATGATTTTTCAGGATTATTCTGTGGCGGTATCTGCTCGACGCAGGGAATTTTCCCCTATATGTGCAGACCTGTTTAATAGGAAAATAAAGTTCACTCTTCAGTACCCGGCCAAGCTCCGATTGGAATACCAAGGGACCTGGTGCAGCTTTGAGTCCACAGTGGAAGTGAAACTGTTCATCACTGACAATTTGGATGTGAAATGAATCTCCTCAGTAACTTGTTGCTCAACCATTTCATGGAAAGGAGAATAACGATGTCCCATTTAAGATGAGGCCTGCAAATCTTCATGGCCTTTGGGTCCAGGGTCAAGCCTAGGTTATGTTGTTATGCTTGGTTGAATCTGTATTAGTTCTGAATAATACTGACTGGCGGGGGAGCCGGTAGGGAACAATCAGGTATCTCACACCTCCATTATATGAAGGGATTCAGTGGGTATATAGGGGTTTGTTGGGGACTAAGGGGATGGGCGGGGGGTGGGATAACGGGTTGCGCTGATGTTCTTTCCTATTGGGAGACATTTGTTATGTTCTATGAGGGAGGTATTTCATTTACAGGCAGCGGGCACAAATTACTGGTTACAAAAAGGGCAATAAGGGGGCACCCCTAGGCTGGGGGGGGGGGGGGGTTATCCCATATGGTTTCACTCAGGAGAAACTTCCAATGAGTTATTAATCCTTACTATCCATAGTTATGGCTGAAAAATTACAATGTATTTCATGGAATGTGGTGGGCCTAGGATCCCCAATCAAAAGGGCAAAAGGTTTGCAATCATTGAGACGGCATACTGCAAAAATAGCGTTTTTACAAGAAACGCATTGACTGCTGTAGAAAGCCAAACGTTAACTAGGGATTGGGTGGCTAAGGTTTACTCCTCGCCAGCACTGAACAGGAAAGCGGGAGTAGCCATCTTGATAGGGAAAAGCACTTTCTTTGAAGAGGCACAGGTAATTTCTGATACAGAGGGCAGATACTTTCTGGTGACAGGGAAGTTATTTGGTTTGGAAGTCACTTTATGCAGTGTGTACGCACCCAATAATTACCAACATAGTTTTTTTTTACCAATCTAGTGCAAATCATTCAGTTACATAAAAAGGGACTACTATTTCTGGCAGGAGACTTTAATCAAGTTCTGGATCCGAGTTTAGATCGCTCTAATCCTGGAACTCAATCCAAAATCAGGTCAAACAGAGGCTTGCCGTACCTTTGCCAACAGTTACAAATGGTAGATCCCTGGAGGGTGCTCCATCCTGAAACAAGAAATTATACCCACATTGCCAGAGCCCACATTTCTATGTCTAGGATAGACTACATTTTAGTCTCTCTGCAATGTTTCTAAAAATTGAGGAGGTAGAGATAGGGCCTGAAGAATGCTCTGACCATGCCATGATATGGGTAGACGCGAGCTTGGGTGGTCCCCTACGGTCTCAGCAAAGGTAGCGCTTCCGGGCACATCTTACTATCGATGAAGACTTTCAAATCTATCTCCAGAACAAATGGAAGGAATATAATTTACACAATGCACAACATCGAGACCACCCGATCCTCTTCTGGGAAGCAAGTAAGGCTACACTGAGAGGAGACATCATAGCATATGTCATTCGGCAGAAGACGTTGGCCAGTATACAAATCATAGACTTAGGGAAAGAAGTGCAAAAAGCCAACGCAGATTAATTGCCCACCCCACTACCCAAACCAAGCAGGCATACAGGGACTTATTATATACTTTAAACTCTTATATTCATAAGTGAACCCAGCAAGATATCCTGTATTAGTCTCATAAGTTGTACAGATTTGGGAACAAAATGGGCAAATTACTAGCGAACCAGGTCAGGGCACACCGGGGTTCTGCGTTAATTGCAGCCCTTAAAGATGACAAGGGGAACAGACACACATCAGGCCAAAAAATATGTGAACTACTCAGGCAATTTTATGAACCCCTCTATACTGTAGAGTCTCAGTCTCAAGGGGGGACAGCGGAACACCACTTCTTTCACACTCTTTCATTACCTACACTGACTGTTGAGCCACTGACATTTTTGAATGCCCTGATTACCACGCAGGAAATATGGAATGGCATTAGTTCCAGTCAATCCCACAAAGTGCCAGGTCCTGATGGCCTAAATGCCGACTATTACAAACTTCTAAAGAATGACATAGGAGAGACCTTACGGTCTTATTTCTCGGCAGTTTCTCAGGAGGGGTTCACAACAGATGCCACCATAGCCTATATCACTGTCCCTTCCTTCCAGCTTCTTATAGACCTATTTCTTTACTAAATTATGATACCAAATTATTTGCTAGAATATTTGCCACCCGTATGAGTGGGATAATACCCCATCTAATTTCTGCCCATCAGGTTGGCTTCGTGCAAGGCAGAAAGGCCAGCCGGCATCTCCTTAGTCTATGGATGGCTATGACACATTGCCAAGCTCGCAATATACAGGCCTTGGCGGTGGGATTTGATGTAGATAAAGCATTCGACCGGGTGGCTTGGGACTATCTGTTTTCAGTGTTACAAATATTTGGGTTCCAGGGGCCTATCCTACAAAACATACGGATGCTTTATCAACATCTCTGCTCGATCATAGTAGCAAATGGTTTATTATCTACCCCATTTGAGCTTCATAGAGGTGTTCAGCAGGGGTGCCCTCTCTCCCCCTATTATATATCCTATCCTTAGTAGGGATGTGCAGAGGGACCCCATACGTTGCATTCGGGATTCGGATTCATCGGGGGGTGGATACATTGCATTCGGCCGTATGGCGCCCCGATTCGTTAATACGTCCATTTTGATTCATTCCCTCGCTAAAATTAAATTAACTACAAATCCCCACCCTCCTGACCCCCCCCCCCCCCCCAAGACTTACCAAATCTCCTTGGTGGTCCAGCGGGGGGGTTCCTGAGCCATCCCTTGCACTCACACCTTCGGTGCTGGTTTCAAAATGGCGCCGATAGCCTTTGACCTACTATGTCACAGGGGCTACCGGTGCCATTGGTCAGCCCCTGTCACATGGCCATCAGCACCATCTTGTGCTCCTACCATGTGACAGGGGCTGACTAATGGCACCAGTAGCCCCTGTGACATGGGGGCAAAGGCTATCAGCACCATTTTGATTACTGGCAGGCGATCGCCTTTGCCCTCACTATGTCACAGGGGCCGACCTGTGACATAGTGAGGGCAAAGGCGATCGGCACCATTTTGAATACTGGCAGGCGATCACCTTTGCCCTCACTATGTCACGGGGCTGATGGTAGGCCCCTGTGGCATAGTGAGGGCAAAGGCGATTGGCGCCATTTTGAGTACTGGCATCTGACGGCCGGAGTGCAGGGGATGGCTCCCGGACCCCCCGCTGGACCACCAGAAAGTTTTGGTAAGTCTTGGGGGAGTCAGAACGGTGGGAGGTTTGTTTAAATTGGTTTCTTTAGGCGGCCGAATAATTCGGCGAAGATTCGTGTATTCATGGGGAAACGCAATACGTTTCGCTTCCCCACGAATACAACGAATATGGCCACATCCGATGCAGATTGCCAATACGTAGGGACTGAATGCACACCCCTAATCCTTAGACTCACTGTTAAGAGCCATCAATGCCAATGAAGGAATTAAGGGCTTAACAGTGGGCAAGGAAACAGTTAAAATTGCAGCATTTGCTGATGAAGTTCTCATTTTTGTGGTAAACCTGGTTACTTCATTATCTAAGGCACATTCTCAGGTCTCAAAATTAACACAGATAAATCGGAGGCAATAGATGTCACAGGACAGGTCCATACAACTTGGCCGGGTGCTTTTCTGCACAAGTGGGTCACATCTATGATAAAGTACCTGGGGATCCACATACCAGTCAATATAAGCAACATCTACACAGTGAATCTCTCCATTATTAGGCAAGACAAAGCAGAAACTACAGGATTGGATGATTCTACCTCTATCGTTATCTGGAAGGATACAACCCTTAAAATGATAGAGTTACCCAAGTGGCTATATGCCATGCAAATGCTGCCTGCCTGGATTCAAGGTCCCCATGTAAGAGAACTACATGCCCTTCTATGACGATTTCTATGGCGCAACAAAAAAGCTAGGATCGGTCTATCAATGTTAATGTGCCCTGTCCATGAAGGTGGACAGACATGTCCTAATATTCATCGGTATAATGTAGCCTATCTATTATGCCACATTTGAGACTGGTTAGGGCCAACGGATGCCTTAATACTGAAGAGGATGTTCCAAGCATTGTGCAAGCCGATCGCCCTGGGAAATATCTTGGTGGCCACGCTCTCCTCTCTGCCTTTCCATGTCTGGACTTTCCCTTATTTTATGGCCTGCCGGTTAGCGTGGAAACATACTTGTTCACAATTGCACATCTCTTAGTGAACACTAACCTATACTACTATTGTGGGCTAGTGATGTGAATCTTGCTTCTGACAATTGAAAATATCATACGATATTTTGAAAATCGTCATAAATCGGGGGCTCCTTGAAACCGATAGGAAAACCCCACGGAATTGTTCGTGGGGTTCTCTTATCATTTTGGGGGAGGGCGGGAAAAACGGCATACCAAACAATCCCTAAACTCACCCTGACCCTTTAAAACTGATCCCTTAGCTTCGCCCACCCTTCCAAACCCCCCCCCCCAAAACGTTTTACAAGTACCTGGTGGTCCAGTGGGAGTCCCGGGAGTGATCTCCCACTCTCGGGACGTCGGCTGCCACTAATCAAAATGGCGCCGATGGCCCTTTGCCCTTACCATGTGACAGGGTATCCGTGCCATTGGCCGGCCCATGTCACATGGTAGGAGCACTGGATGGCCCGTGCCATTTTTAAAGATGGCACCAGCCGTCCATTACTCCTACCATGTGACAGGGGCCGGCCAATGGCACGGATACCCTGTCACGTGGTAATGGCAAAGGGCCATCAGCGCCATTTTTATTAGTGGCAGCCGACGGCCCGAGAGCGGGAGATCGTTCCCGGGACTGCCACTGGACCACCAGGTACTTGTAAAAAGTTTTGGGGGGGTTTAGGATGGTGGGCGAAGTTAAGGGAACAGTTTTAAAGGGTCGGTGGATTTTTTTGTTTATCGGCTCGGGTGCAGCCGATGAACAAAACCACGATCGGGCCACACAAAAAAAAATTAATGATGTGAATCGGAACTGATTCCGGTTCCGATTCACATCTCTATTGTGGGCCTTCCTACCTTTCCCCCTAACTGGGAAAATTCAACATTTAATCAGTGGAAAGTTTCAGGACTCATTCATGTCTCCCAGCTAGTGGATACTTCCGGCAACCATATCTGCTCTTTTTCAAATTTACAAACCACTTTTGGACTATCACAGAGAAGCTTCTTCGTCTACCTTCAAATACGACATTTCCTGCAAACTTGGAAAGGACACCCAACCTCAGTTTTAGATCAGGAGATCTTGGATAAATTCTTTTCCCCTCGGCAATAACAAATGTCATGTGCCTCCATGGTGAAGGTCCTAATCCCTCTAGATACTTCAACCTGGCTAACATCCCTGGTGAGCCTGTGGTCTCAAGATCTATCTAGTTCTATCTCAACATCCCAACTGGCAACCTGTTTCAAAACCATCACAAAAAGTGTTGAAAATGTGCAATTATGAGAATCTCATTACAAATTATTGCACAGAATTTACATCGCTCCTAATGTGGCCTACAAAAGGAAGATAACCAGCACTGTGTCTTGTCTCAAATGCACAGCACCTATAGCGACTTTCTACCATAATTTTTGGGAATGTCCGCAGATCCAACTATTCTGGGATAAGATCTTGGGATACCTAGGACACCTTCTAGCACACAAACTAACCAAGGACCCTACATCAAGACTCTTGCATCTCATTAAGGATTCAATCCCGGGGATCCGCCGTCAAATGCAACATGACTTCCTGTGCAAGGCTTTTCTGTTGGCAAAAAAAATGATCTTATCACTGGATGAGCAAGGACCCTCCAGCAATGTTGCAATGGAGACTGAGGCTACATAAACTAGTAGAGATGTGAATCGTGTGATCGATCGTCTTAACGATCGATTTTGGCTGGGGGGGGAGGGAATCGGATCGTCACGGTTTTGTTTTTTTTTAAATCGTGTAAATCATAAACCGGCACACTGTTTTAGTGTGCCAGTTTTCCCGCCCTCCCCCTTCCCCTCCCCCTTCCCCCGATTTACGATTTTTGACGATAAATCGGGGGGGTTCCTATTGTATATCGCCTCTAACGATTTTTGACGGTTTAAAATATATCGGACGATATTTTAAATTATCAAAAAACGATTCACATCCCTATAAACTAGCAATCTATGAACATTTATCTGCTGAACATGCGTCCTCACCCAAGAGATATGACCTCTTCTTCGAAACTTGGAACCCATATTTTCTGTCCCTCAATCCTCAGGCACATAGCAAGATTCTAGACTTAACAGTATAGAATCCCGACCTCACTGGCCGCAGAGCGTGTGGTCTTTTGTCACAACCTGTTGGGCCAATGCAACTCCCAGGTCATGCCATACCTTCAAAGAGAACTTATGCCTCCAAATCCTATAAGTCCTACCTCCTCTCAAACAATAAACATGCCAAAAAGAGAATTACCAGTCTGGTCAGACTTTGAAACAATATCAAAGATAGAGATAGAATCACTGATAAATAAACTGAATCCCGCTAATCATCCTTTAGATGTAATTGATACAGCCACTTTAAAATTGTGTGTAGAAACAATTAGTTCGTATTTAGCAAATATTGTTAAGTGTTCCTTAACAGAAGGCAAAGTTCATTCAATATTAAAAAACGCTATAGTGAAACCCATTCTGAAGCAGAAAGGGCTTGATCCCTCTAACTTGAAGAACTATAGAACCCATCTCAAATTTACCTTTTCTGGTGAAATTAAAGTTGTTAATAAACAACTAAATGATCATCTTGAAAATAATGAAATACTATATCCATCCCAGCATGGGTTCTGAAAACTACACAGTACTGAGGCATTACTGTTGTCTCTTTCTGATACTGTATTAAGAGGATTTGATCGAAGCCAAAGCTATTTATTAGTAATGTTAGACCTTTCCGCTGCATTTGATACGGTTGACAATAAAATTCTTCTTACGAGGTTACAGGAAATAGGTCTCCTAAACAACACTTTGAAATGGTTTTCCTCATTTTTGGACAATAGGATTTTCTCAGTAAAAATTAAAGATAAGACATCTGCCAAAATAAAATTAGAGACTGGAGTACCACAGGGTTCTGCCCTCTCAGCCACCCTTTTTAATATCTATTTATTGCTACTGTGCTAGCTTTTAACTGGTCTTAACCTAATTTATTTTGTCTATGCAAATGATATCCAGATTTTATTTTCAATTGAATGTAATTTAGAAGACACTTTTAAAAGTATTGAGATGTACATGAAGATTATTAGCCAACTGCTAATCCAAATGAAATTAATTTTAAACCTGGAAAAGTCAGTTTTTATGGTTTTAGACAGAAAAAATGTAAATTTGGAACAGAAAACTATAGTACTGAATGATGATACCAGTTTTAAATTAGTTGATGTAGCAAGGAACATAGGCTTATTTATAGATTTTGAATTAAATTTAAAGACCCATATCAAAAGGAAAGTTAATGAAGGCTTCGGAAAACTGAGGATGCTCAAACGTTTGAAACTGTTACTCTCTAGAGACAATTTTAGAAATGTACTCCAGGTGATGCTGTTCACAAGTATCGACTACTGCAATTCCACTATGCTGGGCCTACCTAAATCATTGATTCAGCCATTACAGATTTTACAGAATGCTGCAGCTCGGGTGCTGACCAATACCAGTCGTAGAGAACATATTTCCCCTGTTCTACAAAGTCTTCATTGGTTACCAATTGAATTTAGAATAAAACATAAAATGTTGTGTATTATTCATAAAATTCTATATGGGGAAAAGACCGACTGGTTAAATTCAACGATAAGACTACATGTACCCCAACATGAATTAAGATCTGCTAACAAAGGTCTGCTCACAATTCCTACGGTAAGATCTGCACATCTCAGTGAGATTAGAGACCGTGCAATATCAATCGCTGGTCCGAAATTATGGAACACTTTACCACCAAATTTAAGACTGCAGTTAAATTTGAAAACATTTGAAAGGAGTTAAAGACCTGGTGCTTTCGGCAAGCTTACACAAGTAATCCATGAGATGCAGCCTGAATCTTAGATGGAAAGTTATAAACCTGATTTTTATCTTGTTCTATTGTTTCTACTCCTTCTTTTATGGATTTTCTTTTAAGAAATGTTTTTTTTTTAATTTACTTTTATCTATATTTTTATTTGTATTGATTGATTTAATGTAATTTTTATTCTAAACTATGATATTTTATTAATTATTGTTTTTTTACCATTATTCTGTAAACCTTAGAGATAGAGACATAGTTCTCTCCACAACAGTATAGAAAAGCTGTATAAATAAATAAATAAATAAATAAATAAAATAAAGTTGTTTTTCACTCCTATACTACCATTAAATCCTTTAATTAGCGCTTATGTGGGGGGGGGATGGGGGACGGGAGGGGGTATAGGGGAAGTGAAAGGTGATGTGTGGATGGGATTGTTTGTCCAAGGTTATGATCTGTCATATGTAATATGGCTTGATATGTTACGCCAACACTCCTTTTACCCCTTAAGGGATTTCTGTTATGGTTCCATTTCTGTGGTTCATTACTATACAGTTGTTTACACATATTTTGTAAAACCTTAGAAATAAAGATAGTAAAAAAAAAAAAAAAAAAAAGGTTTGGACAATTTCCTGGAGAAAAAGTCTATAAACTATTAATAAGGTAGAGTTGCAGAAATCCACTATGCATATTCTTGGGATATGCAGTTTGGAATCTATCAATCTCTTGGGAACCTGCCATGAACTTGTGACCTGGATTGGCCACTGTTTGAAATAGAACATTGGGCTTGATGGACCTTTGGTCTGACCCAGTATGGCAAGTCTTATGTTCTTTGCATCCCCAGCACTGCCTCTTTTTGTATGGGTATATCTTGATCAGGCAAAGATTCATCCAGACAAAATTTGGCTGGGTGAATGCAGGAATACAAGAAATTTAAAACATGTTGTTTTGCTTGCTAACTTCAAGAGTTAGTTTAACAAACCTTTTGATTATGAATTTCTGTGCTCACTATTACTCATTTTGATTTGATGCTGTTTTCTGTATAACTGGCAGCTCTGTTACTGATCTTGCCTTGCGATAGAGACTATGCATTTACTTATTCCTGATTATGGCTTGGAAAAGCTATTCAGGGATGTAGTGATGGGGAGTGCAGTAGGATTGGCCTGTGCATCGTAATTATGCTTGTTTGTTCTCTGAATCTCCTCTGACCTATTTTAAGGAACTTCAAAGTGAACTTTGAAAAGTTGCTAATAACCTCTTTTCACAAGGCACATCCTGTATTAGATAGGGACCACCTTCAGATGTTGTAGAACAGAGTTAAACTGGCTGCAACTCCAGAGCAGCAAAAACTACAAGGACCAAAGGAATCACATTCAGCCTACATAATGGTTGTTGCTCCAGAAGACAAATACATTTTACTGGTTTTGAAAATCATGAATGGCAGGATAAGATGTATAGAAAAACAAATCTTCAGAGTTGTAAAACTCAAAAGAGCAATATACAATTCTTTAAGGTACTGAAGAAGACTGGAAGAGAACATTTGATCTTCATTATACTATACCCAGAGGCCTCTGACTCCTCTAGCAACCTGAAACTTAGAAAATTCTCTTCTCCCCTTTGAAAAATTTAGAATATTGGATTGAACTTTTCTGTCTCCCAGTCCAGCTGATTATCCATTAAAACATAGACAAATACCCATCAGTACACCTAATGCTGCTGGATCCCTCCTGAAATCCACTCCAGCTATCAGAAAATGTAAGCACCTCTCCAAATGAAAAGGAAAGCCAAACACCCTTTTCCCTTCCTGCCTCTCCCTTGTTCTCTTTGTTGATGACTGCCCCCATCTACCATTTGTGTGACTATAACTGACAACTTTGTCTGATTCTCCATCCCCAGAAAAATTATTTGAGAAATTGGAATTGCCCACCTCCAAATTCTGCAGGCTTTCTGACAAAGATTGAAAGAGCCTGTCCTTCCTTGTTTGCTGATACAGAACATGGCTACTTGGTCAACTTTATAGATTTTGGATACATGACACACCCTGTGGGGGATGGACTCTTAACAGTCACATTCTGCAGAAACTATAAACACAGAAACTTCCATTGCAGGATATTTCTACATTCTAGCGATAGTGAGGCCTATTCAGCCGCATATATACAGTATACTATACCTTATAAACCCAACAAGCTGTTTTTGGCAAAATACAAATAAGCAGATCAACAATAGCAGTAAATTTGAGAGAATGAGATTATAGCCAGCATACCCTGGTTTATGAATGATGTTCACTCTTGTCATAGTGTGTCCAAAACAAATTCATTTGGAGACACTAACCCTGAGGAAGAGGGGAGAGTACAGTTACCCATCATATCTCAGAAGGAGAATGAGCATGAAATAGCCTCTTGCCCACATTAATATCCATTCTGGGCTAGAGGAGATCAGTTGAAGCCACAGCATCCTCTTCCTCCTCCTCCACAATCAGAAAACTAACAGTTCATGTTGGATAACAAATGAATCTTTGGACAAGTAAGTGAAGTGATGAAAAATAATTATCTCTAGAGAAAAGAGAAAATTAGCATTTGATGAAATTATAGGATCCTGCACAATAATTTTATTACCAGTGAGAATCATCTGAATAACATCATTTTGCTTTAACAGTACTAGGAATCTACCAATACACTGTGGTGCCAAGAGACTTCATTGCCTTAGGAACCTCTCAGTTTTCTTCAGCTTGTCTAATTATATGTCATGAATAGGCAATGCACTGTTGAATGACTGGACATAGACCAGTGCTGTATAACATGGATTTCTGAGAAGCAATTGTTGTTTTCTCATTTTCTTAGTGTATAGAAAGAAGCTTCAGAGAATCTGTTTTTTTTTTCTTTGCAGCAGATATTGTTGGATCTGTGTCACTGCACCAGTAAAAGTCTCATTGGATTCAAAGATGAAATTTTGAACTGTCATCTTGTAGTGAAAGTTTCAAAATACCAGGTGACAAGAGAGGCTTACCACAGTGCTCTCTGTGTACATTTACAGAGAAATGCCAATAAAGCACATGGCTATTTTTTCAAATCCAAATTTAAATAAAAATTAAAATGATATTATTTATAGCATAGAAACATGGCATATGTGTTGCGTGCCCTGTCCGCGTTCGGCCCATGCACGGGCCTGCTCACCTTCCCAACTCCTCGGCAGGTCCCAGGTCAGCCTCTCCCGCGGCTGTAGCTAGCTCCTTGAGGCCTTGGCATCCCACGGCGGCAGTCGCCGGGCCTTCCTCAACACACCAGGCCTCTTGACGAGGCTCGGCATCCTCTATGGCGTCGGCCCCGCCCCTAGACACGCACGCGCAGACCGATGGGCCCCTTAAAGGGCCAGGGGTGGGTCCAGGCTCCGCTGTGTGCCCTGATTGAGCACAGTATATCAAGAAGTTCCTGTCTGCACTTCCTTGCCTTGGCATTCGGGTCGACAACGTGTGTGTGTACTAATTTGCCTCAGTGTCTCATTGCTTGTTCCAGTCTTGTTCCAGCATCTTCCTGTTCCAGCGTCCTCCTGCTCCAGCGTCCTTCTGTTCCAGCATCTGTCTGTTCCTGTGTTCCCTCAGGTAGTACCTCTTTGACTGACTCTCTGGTACTGACCTCTGCCTGTTCCTGACTACGCTGATCGCTGCCCGGATACTGAACTCTGCCTGCTCTTGACTATGTTGATTGCTGCCCGGATTCTGACCTTTGCCTGCCTCCTTGACTACAGTCTGATCTCTGGAACCTGACTTTTGCTTTGGCTGACTACTCTCGGACTGACCTTTGGAACTTGACCCCTGCTTTGGCTGACTACTCTCAGACTGACCTTTGGAACTTGACCCTTACTATCACTGACCATGCCTCCTTGAGCCTGGCCCTGCTCCTAGCCTTGTCATTGCAGACACTCTTCTGGCCTTCCTTGATTCCCCAAGCCTCCAGTCTTGACATCGACCATGCACCCTTGATCCTGGTGGGCACACCTCTATACTTCCTTTCCGGGAGACCCTGTGAGGCCCACCTAAGTCCAGGCGGCCCGGGTCCCGAAGGGCTCCACCCGGGGGGACCTCGGGCTTCCAGTGGTGAAGCTCCAGCTAGCCTTTGTCTCCTCCTGTACTCTGCCTCCTGGTGGCAGGTGCTTCCTGGGCCCGACCAGGGAGTCAATCCTCAGGACAAGGGTTCATTTCCAGGCAGAAAAATATGTCTATGAAAACCCACTACTTTTCAACTATATAATATGAAAAATGAATAGGACACTATGTTAATGAACCATATAGACTCATACTGTATATAACTGATTTTTTTGATGTGACATGATCTCTTGTATAAAAGATTGTCAGTTGAATTGAATTTAATGTGTGCACTTTATATACAAGTTGTGATACTTAAATTGTTGTATGCACTTTAAACATAAGCTGTAATATTTATTCTGTAATTTTGTTATAAACATTTATGTATTGTCTGTTCTTGGATTGTGTATAATTGAGATGGATGAATGTGCACGATTGATATGTGGGTTTAACATTTTTTGGTGAGTGATATTTACTGTAATAATCATGTTTTCTATACTTTTGTAATAAAAATGTGTGATAATCACTTGAAACATTAATTTGAAAATATATGGGTATTCTCCCGTTTTGTCACAAACACATCCAAGAAGAAGGGTAGTCAAATGTATAAATTGCTCCAAACTAAAAGGAGACCTACTCTTTATATTACATATTATTTCTAAAAGACTCCTTAGTAATTAAAGTTATACACGTTGCAGATCCATACTCCAGTTTGAACCTTGTGCTCCTCCAACTAGTTCTTCCTTGATGTTCCATCTCCCAGTTTTGGCTATCAATAACACGCGAGCGTTCTTTTTCCATCTTTGGCCCAACTCTGTGTAAACCTTTTCTTTGAAGTGGCATTTCCTTTAAGGGCACACAAAAGTAATTTGTAGATATGGGGCTGTCTTCACTGGCAACGTTTGTCCCCTCCTTAATCCCCAAGCTATGGGTCCTTTCTATGGGGGGAAGCTTTTGCTTAGGGCCCAGGTGGTGATGTAAATCTGTCACTGTATGTGTCTTTATTTCTGATGATTTCTTTGTAGTGATGCTGAAACAGGACACAGACACAGAACTGGGTGTTCAAATTATAATTTACTAAATCAATACAAGTTAAATCAATGTCCACTATGCAAAAGCAGTAAATACAAATGAGTGTCCTCTTCTTTCTGTGTATGTGTATCTGACTCAGGTTCCAGGGCTGATTCCTGACACTCCTGCACTGAGTATGTGGCAAGCCCAGAAACTTAGGGAAATCCTGATCTACTTTGGGATCCCCTTAAAGCTTGAAACCATCCTATCTGAGTTCAACATGGTGTTGTTTCTACCTAGCCTGTGCCTGTGTCCAGGGGGATCCAGTCATGGGTCTCCAATTCTGGTCTTCTTCCTTCTTCCTTCTTCCTCTAAACTCCATTCTGATGACTTTTCAGAGGGAAGAAATACTTTTAAATACACACACACATATATATATATATATATATATATATATATATATATATATATATATATTTATTTATTTATTTATTTATTTATTGATTGTTTTTTTATATACCGACATTCGATCTGAAATATCACATCGGTTTACATTCAGGTACTGTAGGTATTTCCCTATCCCCAGAGGGCTTACAATCTAAGTTTTGTACCTGATAGTATATATATATATCAATGCATGTACTTAGACATAAATAAAAAGTTCTATTTTTTAACTATGAGGGTCATTCATCAAATCACAAAATGTATATGCAAATTTGAAAATTGTATTCAAGTGGGAGGAGTTTAGGTGGAGTAAATGGAAATTAGGGCTGTTTAATGTTGCATGCGAAAACATAATGCATGCTATCACTGGATTTAACAGCAGAAATTACACCTTTTTCCTTATGCCTGTGATAACTGTGCATTACAGCCAAATGGGATTTATCACAAACCACATTTTGGGAAGGTCAGAGAGAGAGAGAGAAAGAATATGAGAGAATGTGGAGGCCTACTGATTTTTGAACTCTTTATACCACTGTAATAGGGGGCATTATGAACTCAGGGTGAAGTTTGTGGGGTGAGTTGAGGTTTAGGAGGCAGTTTTACATGCACAGTCATACGTACGAATAGCACAGTTACCATTAGTGAAGATTTAATGTGATATGGAGTGATTTGTACCATGTTCTCTCTACCTAGCTTGATGCACTCTCTACCTAGCTGCAATCAAGCTAGGAAGAGAGAACATGGAACAAATCGACTCTTATTTCAGCTTTCATCATTCCAAATAGAAACATAGAAACAGAAATGACGGCAGAAGAAGACCAAATGGCCCATCCAGTCTGCCCAGCAAGCCATGCACTTTTTTTTTTCTCATACTTGTTACGCCTGGCTTTCAGTACCCCTTAGTTCCATTTCCCCTCCACCAATGTAGACAGCTGTGCTGGAACCACATTCAAGTGAATATCCAGTGGGGCAGCAACCACAGCAACAAGCAGGTCACATTAAATCTTCACTGATGGTAACTGTGCTGTTCATACGTATGACTATGCATGTAAAACTTCCTTCTAAACCCCAACTCACCCCACAAACCTCATCCCAAGTTACTAGTGCCCCCACTTACAATGGTATAAATAGTTAACTTTTTTGTGAGCCTGCCTCTCTCTCTCTCTCTCTCTCTCTCCAGTAGGGATGTGAATCGTTTTAGGACGATTAAAATTATCGTCCGATAATTTTAATATCGTCTTAAACCGTTATGGAACACAATACAATAGAGATTCTAACGATTTATCGTTATAAATCGTTAGAATCGTGAGCCGGCACACTAAAACCCGCTAAAACCCATCCCCGACCCTTTAAATTAAATCCCCCACCCTCCCGAACCCCCCCCAAATAACTTAAACATTTCCTTGCCAAATCCTACCTCCTTCAATCCCCCCCCCCCCAAATGACTTAAATTACCTGGGGGTCCGGAACGGCAGCGGTCCGGAATGGGCTCCTGCTACTGAATCTTGTTGTCTTCGGCCGGCGCCATTTTCCAAAATGGCGCCGAAAAATGGCGGCGGCCATAGACCAACAGGATTCGACAGCAGGAGGTCCTTCCGGACCCCCGCTGGACTTTTGGCAAGTCTTGTGGGGGTCAGGAGGCCCCCCCCCCCAAGCTGGCCAAAAGTTCCTGGAGGTCCAGCGGGGGTCAGGGAGCGATTTCCCGCCGCAAATCGTTTTCCGTATGGAAAATGGCGCCGGCAGGAGATCGACTGCAGGAGGTCGTTCAGCGAGGGTTCCGGCGCCTCGCTGAACGACCTCCTGCAGTCGATCTCCTGCCGGCGCCATTTTCCGTACGGAAAACGATTTGCGGCGGGAAATCGCTCCCTGACCCCCGCTGGACCTCCAGGAACTTTTGGCCAGCTTGGGGGGGGCCTCCTGACCCCCACAAGACTTGCCAAAAGTCCAGCGGGGGTCCGGAAGGACCTCCTGCCGTCGAATCCTGTTGGTCTATGGCCGCCGCCATTTTTCGGCGCCATTTTGGAAAATGGCGCCGGCCGAAGACAACAAGATTCAGTAGCAGGAGCCCGTTCCGGACCGCTGCCGTTCCGGACCGCTGCCGTTCCGGACCGCCGCTGGACCACCAGGTAATTTAAGTCATTTGGTGGGGGTTCGGGAGGGTGGGGGATTTAATTTAAAGGGTCGGGGGTGGGTTTTAGCGGGTTTTAACGATTTTAACGATATATCACGATATTTTACCCCCCCAAACGGCAACAATACGATTCCCTCCCCCTCCCAGCCGAAATCGATCGTTAAGACGATCGAGGACACGATTCACATCTCTACTCTCCAGCAGCCCAAAATATGATAAAAGCCTGTCCGAACACTTCTCAATTTGCTATGTGAAAATATTGTGGGTGCGATAAATTGAACGAGTGTTGCGGTAAAATAGCTACGTGAAATAGTATCAGGAAAATTACCCTAATCATGCCCCTTTTTTTATTGTGGGTGCTATTCTTGCTATATTTATCACAAAATGATGGATCTAGGCCTATATTTGTAGAAGTCTATATTCAGACGCATTTAGCCAGCTTACTTAGCAGTTAGCTGGCTAAATGAAAATTAAAAACTTAGGATAATTTCAAGTTGGCTAATAATAGAGCTGGTTAGACTTATTCTGACTAAGTTAGAGATATTCTGGGGGCGTAACTGCAAGGAGTTGAGTTAGCTGGATAAGTTAGCAAGCTAACTGCGATATTCAGAGCTAGCCAGAAAACTTAACCAGCTAAGGGAGTCATTTTCGATAGCTTTCGCATGCGATAGGGTGATCGGGGTGGAGTTGTGGCGGAGTCAGCCCCAAAAGTGGAGGAGTCGGGACGGCACCGGGGACGACGCTGTGGAGACATCGCTGGCGGCAAAAGGTAAGGACCCTTTGCACCACCAGTTTCGCGTCAAATAACTACACCTTTTATGGTGTAGTTATTCAGTGCGAAAGCCAGCAGCCAGCGCATTGCAGTGGTGCAATGGCTGCCAGCTTTCGCAGGCCCGCCCCCCCGCTTCGCCACCCCCAGCCCTTCGGTACCCGCGCGATTCACTATTCTCTGCGACAATAGTGAATCCAGGCCTAAGTTTGCTTAGCCCGACCTGTCCTAAAGTTAGCCAGCTAGTGCCACTGCAGTATTGAATATACCTTCAAAGTTAGCTGGAGATGTTTCTCCAGCTAACTTTGCTATCTGGATAGTGACTTAATATGGACTTCCTAGGTTTTAGGGAGCAATTTCTAGTAGCCCATGTTGTTTCAAGATATGCAGGTACTCTAGTACTAGCAGACCTTGTAAGCAATTTTCCAAGAAACTCTACCTGGGTAGCTTCCCTTTGAAAATTGGCTATAATGCACACAACACGAAAAGTGCCCATATGCTTTGAATTTCCTATTTCTGCCAGCAGTGGCAGAAATAGGAAAATCCAAATATACATGTGGCATTTATTCCCCAATCTACCCCCCCCCCCCCCAGGAATGCCTTTTTTTACTATGACTAAAAGTAGGTGATTTTGAAAGCCTGCACATATGTTTAGCCAATCTAAGGTGGAGAGATGAACTTATTACCCAGGGCAATCTAGTTGGGTAATTACTTATTGCCTTGTTAAATCCTTTTGAAAATTGCCCACTTACACTTTAGGATTAAGGATTTCATATGAGAAGAAAATTACTTCTGCGCCAAAAAGCAAATGCCTGTTGCTTTTTGGTAAGCAGAGCACATTTCTCATGTGCAAAACCTCTGGAAGCAGGAAGAGGTAACATTAGGATCACTATTTTCAAATGTGACCAAATAAACTGCTTAATCTCCCTGGATAATATCCCATCTTCTGTATAGACCAGGATTTGGAGATGGCACCAGCAGACACATGGAAGGACTTGAGCTTCAGGATCAAGAGTTGAACATGGAAAGTTAGAGACCATGCTGTTTGGATAGTGGGACTTGATTTCCGACTTGCATGGATATTGGCTATTATATTAATAATTTTAATTTCTATCAGTCAAGTTTATTTTGGTAAATAAAAACATATTCTAAAAGGTACATTTGTTTATGTATAATGTGCCCTGTCCTAGACTGAGACTGACAACAGGACAAATTAAAAGTGCATGGAAACAATCAAACGCTTCAGCAATTGGCAAATATATTTCCAGTCTTTAAGGTGAATTTTCAAAATTCTAAATTTTACACAGGTAAAAAAAAGCATATACATGCATAAATAACTTCTACTTGCTATTAGGGTAGTGGACCCTTGGGCCAGCTGAGACTGCAGGTGTTGCACTGTGGGGACCCATAGTGGGCGTCGCAGCCGGGAGGCGGCGCTGAAGAGGTGTTCTGAAGAAGGCTTCACCATGGGAAGCCCAAGATCCCCCCAGAAGGAGCCCGTAGGGACCCAGGCCTCTTGGACTTAAGTGTGACCCTATGCGACCAAGGAACAAGGAAGCGGCTGAAGAGATGGTCGATGAGAGTGGTTAAGCCCCGGAGGCCAGAAGAGTCTTCACCCTTAAAAGCCCGAAGCTCCCCCAGGAGGAGCCCGTGAGGGCCCGAGCCGCTGAGACTTAGGAGAATCCTCCAGGCAAGCAAGAACTGGATACCTATAGACGACGAGGGAGCTGAAGTCAGAGTCAATGGACGAAGCAGGGTCAGAAGCCAGAAGTCTGAAGTCTGAAGCCAAAACCAGGGGCAGAAGCTGAAGTCAGAGTCAATGGACGAAGCAGGGTCAGAAGCCAGAAGTCAGAAGTCCGAAGCCAAAACCAGGGGTGGAAGCTGAAGTCGGAGTCAATGGATGAAGCAGGGTCAGAAGCCAGAAGTCCGGAGTCAAGATAGACAGGAGTCCTGGGACAGCAACTAGCAACTCCGAAGAGTGAACCTCATTGTAAGGCGAGGTCTAGAGGTGGCTGCAGGGTTTAAATAACCCGGCAGCATCTGACGTCATCATTGGGGCTGTCCTCCATTTCCTGCACTGGCCCCTTTAAATACGGAGCCCCGGCACGTGCGCGCGACTAGGGGGCGGGGTCAGTGACAGGAGGTCAATGGCGTCTTCTTCGCAGAGGGGACGCTGCAGCAGGCTGGGTTTCAGGCCTGGATGGTCGTAGAAGGGTTCCCATGGCTCGGCCTGGCTGTGAGATGAGTGCAGGTCCCAGGGCACGACCAGGGACTGTAACAGTACTCCCCCTCCTGGAGGCCTGGGTTTAGCTGGATGATCCACATAGAACTGGTGGAGGAGAGCTTTGTCCAAGCTTTTGGAGCCTGGCTCCCAGGAATTCTCCTCGGGACCATAGCCCTCCCAAGAGAGGAGGTACTCCCAGTGTCTGAGGTGGAACCGCACGTCTATTACTTCCTTGACTTGATAGACTGTATCGTCATGTGCCTCATGAGTTGCCGGTGCAGGTGTCTTCCTATGGAAGAGGGAGAGAACCAGTGGCTTCAGCAGGGAAACATGGAAGACGTTGTGTACCCTGAGCGAAGGTGGGAGACGGAGGCGGTAGGAAACTTCCCCTACTCGTTCCATGATGTGGAACAGACCAATGTACCTTGGGGCCAGGCGCATTGAAGGAAGCCACAAGTAGAGGTGTTTGGAGCTTAGCCACACCTTATCCCTGGGGATGAATGACAGGGCTGGACATCATAGGCGGTCTGCAAACCTCTTCGCAAACACAGCAGTGCGCAGAAGTTTCTCTCGGGTAGATCTCCAGAGTTGGCGCAACTGTTGAGCCGTGAGTTGTATGGCTGGAGATGGCACTTCCAATGGCAAAGGCAAGGGAGGTCGAAGGCGTATCTCATATACCATATAGAAGGGAGAATGGCCGGTGGCGGAGTGTTTGTGGTGGTTGTATGAGAACTCCGCCCATGGAAGTAGGGCCACCCAATCATTCTGCAAATCTCCCATGAAGGACCGGAGGAACGCCTTCAATGTCCAGTTCATGCGTTCCACTTGGCTGTTAGCTTGGAAGGCAGTCATGAAATCTAGCTGGACCCCAAACGTTTTACAGAGGCCCTCCAATACTCTGCCGTGAACTGAGAGCCTCTATCCAAGGCAATGTGTCGAGGGAGTCCATGAAGGTGAAAGATGTGATGGATAAACAGGTTTGCAAGTTCAGGAGCTGTGGGCAGCTTAGCGAGGGGAACAAAGTGAACCATCTTGGAGAATCTGTCAATTGTAACCCAGATCACCGTCTTCCCTTCAGAAGCGGGTAGAACGACGATGAAGTCCATGGATAAGTGGGTCCATGGCAAAGTGGGAATAATCACTGGCTGAAGAAGGTAGGAGTCTTCTGTTGGGCACAGGTCGGGCAGGAACTGACATAGAGCTGGACGTCCTTCTTCAAGTGGGGCCATCAGTAGAACTTGGAAAGTAATTCCTGGGTTCTAGCTACCCCTGGGTGACCTGCAGTCAGGGAGTCATGGGCCCAAGAGAGTACCTTTCTCCGGAGACTGAGTGGTACTACCATCTTTCCCGTAGGAACCACGTTGGATGCCGCGAGGAGCACCTTAGCCGGGTCAAGAATGTACTGTGGTGGATTAGGGGAGTCTTCCGTTTCCACCGTATGGGAAAGGGCGTGTGCCTGGATGTTCTTGCCTGCTGGTCTGTAGCAGAGGAGGAAGTCAAAGCGGCTAAAGAAGAGGGACCACCACGCCTGTCAGGGGTAGAGGTGTTGGGCGCGGCATAAACATTCTAAGTTCTTGTGGTCCGTACACGACCACTGGGTGTTGGGCCCCTTCCAACCACTGGCGCCATTCTTTGAAAATCATTTTGATGGCCAGAAGTTCCTTGTCTCCTATGCCATAATTTTTTTCTGCAGGTGAGAATTTCCGGGAAAAGTAGGAACACGGCAGGGATTTGCTGGATATTTGACTCAGAACAGCCCCGACCGCCATGTCGGAGGCATCAACTTCCACAATGAACTGACGTCGGGTGTCCGGGTGATGGAGACGGGTGTCCTGAAGGAAGGCTGCCTTCAGCTCTTGGAACGCACATACCGCCACAGCAGGCCAGTTTCTGGCATCAGCCCCCTTCTTGGTGAGGGCCGTAAGCAGCGCCACCTTCGTGGAGTAGTGTGGTATAAATTACTGGTAGAAGTTGGCGAAGCCAAGAAAGCATTGGAGTGCCTTGATTCCCACAGGTTGAGGCCAATCCTTGATGGCTGTCACCTTCTCGGGATCCATATGAAAACCTCTGGAGGACACGATATACCCCAGGAAGGGTAAGGACTCCTGCTCAAATTGACACTTCTCCATTTTTGCGAAGAGCCAGTTATCCCGAAGCTTCTGCAGTACCCTGTAGACCTCACGGCGGTGCGTGCCCAAATCCTTACAGTATATCAGCACGTCATCTAGATAGACAATGACCGACGTATGTAACATGTCCCTTAGGACCTCATTCATGAGGTTCTGTAAAACTGTAGGAGCGTTACAGAGACCAAAGGGCATGACCAGGTATTCGTAGTGGCCATCCCTTGTGTTGAATGCGGTCTTCCACTCATTGCCTGGCCAAATTCTGACCAGGTTATAAGCCCCACGGAGATCCAGCTTCATGAAGATTTTGGCTCCCTTTAGTAGGTGCAGTAGTTCCGGAATCAAGGGCAATAGATAATGGTCGCAACAGGTAATGCTGTTCAGACCACGATAATCTATACAAGGTCGGAGGGACCCGTCCTTTTTTGTTACGAAGAAGAACCCAGCTCCCGCAGGGGAGTTGGACGGTCGAATGAACCTTCGGTCTGGGTTCTCCTGGATATATGCAGACATAGCTCACGTTTCCGGGAGTGACAATGGGTACACCCGTCCTCTAGGGGGTGTGGTACCCAGGATCAGGTTAATGGCACAAAGGGTCGATGCTCCGGGAGGAGCTCGGCTTTCTCCTTCGAAAAAACATCCTGGTAGTCCTGATACTGGGGCGGCAGCACTAATGAAGCGGTCAGAAGAGGTATCGAAGGTCGCAGAACAGCAGTCAGACAGGAACGATGAACCCCAAGATGCCACCTGGAGAGTAAGAACATAAGAACATAAGAAAATGCCATACTGGGTCAGACCAAGGGTCCATCAAGCCCAGCATCCTGTTTCCAACAGTGGCCAATCCAGGCCATAAGAACCTGGCAAGTACCCAAAAACTAAGTCTATTCCATGTAACCATTGCTAATGGCAGTGGCTATTCTCTAAGTAAACTTAATAGCAGGTAATGGACTTCTCCTCCAAGAACTTATCCAATCCTTTTTTAAACACAGCTATACTAACTGCACTAACCACATCCTCTGGCAACAAACTCCAGAGTCTAATTGTGCGTTGAGTAAGAAAGAACCTTCTCCGATTAGTTCCAAATGCGCCCCATGCCAACCCCATGGAGTGCCCCCAGTCCCTCCACCATCCGAAAGAGTAATCCCAACAGATTACCGGGGAGTGCTTCTGTAACCAGGGTAGTCCCAAGATGACTGGGTGCATGGATTTTTCCAAGATGAGGAATGAGATCTCCAAATGCAGAAGACCCGTGCGTAGGTTGAGGGGCTCAGTACAAGTAGAGATAGTCCCTGGAAGAGGGGTCCCATGGATGGAAGACACCCGGACAGGAGGTCTTTGGGGTTGGACCCCAATCTGGAAATGTTGGACTAAGTCCTTGAGGATAAAATTGCCCCCGGCTCCTGAGTCAATCAAGACTAGTGTATCGAACTTTCCCTCGGGAAGAAGTATGGTCACTGGAACAGTACATGGGGAGGCGGAAGTGGTGTTACCTAGAGTTAGCTCCCCGACTATCCCTAGGTTTGGGCATTTCCTGGCTGCTTACTACACTGAGCAAGGAAGTGGCCCTTGCCACCACAATAGAGACACAGACACTGGGACCGGCGTCTTCTTCTCTCCTCCTGAGAAATTGGGCCTCGGCCCAACTGCATAGGTTCTGTATCTTGATTTCCTGCAGAGGCCGAAGAAAAGGGTACTGGTCAGGAAAATGGGGTTCCAGAGTGTCCGGGCTTCCGACCAGGTCTCCCCTCCCGGAAGCGGCGTTGGATCCGGCGGTCCACGCAACCCGCCAGGTCAATGAGGCCATTCAGATCATCCGGGATGTCCCTGCCCACCAGCTCATCTTGGAGTCTTCGGGAGAGATCCTCCAGAAAAATGCCATAAAGACTGTCATTTCCCCAGTTCAGCTCAGCTGCCAGCATCTGGAATTCTATGGCATACTCAGACAGGGGCCGGCTGCCCTGACATAGCTGCAGTAACTCCGAAGCGTCGATGGGCCTGCGGGAAGGCTCATCGAAAACCTGCCGGAAAGCTGTGACAAATTGCTACAAGTTAGCCAGGTGGGAGTCCTGACGCTCCCATAGGGAGGAGGCCCACGCCAGCGGTTTCTCGTCCAACAAGGTGATAATGTAGTTGGTTTTAATCCGATCCATGGGAAACTGAGATGGCAGTAGGTTGAACCGGATGAAACATTGATTAAGAAATCCCCGGCATAGCTTGGCGTCCCCAGAGTACCGTGTGGGCACCAGTAGTGTGTAGGAATGGCCGGTCTGACGTCGACCACAGCTACGGGGACCGGGGGCCTGAGTGCAGTGGCTCCATCAATCCAATTTGCTAATCTCTGCACCATCATCATCAGGGAGTCAATGCAAATTTGTTGTTGTTGCAACCGCTGTGCAATACCTGGAATGGCTTTCACGCCCATGGCTTCTGTTGGGTCCATGCCCTTGCAAACTGTTAGGGTAGTGGACCCTTGGGCCGGCTGAGACTGCTGGTGTTGCACTGTGGGGACCCACAGTGGGCGACACAACCGGGAGGCGGCGCTGAAGAGGTGTTCTGAAGAAGGCTTCACCACTGGAAGCCTGAGGTCCCCCCAGGAGGAGCCCATAGGGACCCAGGCCTCTTGGACTTAGGTGTGACCCTATGTGACCAAGGAACAAGGAAGCGGTTGAAGAGATGCTCGATGGGAGCGGTTGGGCCCCGGAGGCCAGAAAAAATAAAAATAAGCCTGACACTTCACTTTCAATGCATATCCAGCATAGCTCTCTGCTTCAACGGCAGGGGAGAAGAAAAACTGATACTTCACGCATATCCAGCACAGCTCTCTGCTTCAACGGCAGGGGAGAAGAAAAACTGATACTTCACGCATAGCCAGCTCAGCTCTCTGCTTCAACGGCAGGGGAGAAGAAAAACTGATACTTCACGCATATCCAGCACAGCTCTCTGCTTCAATGGCAGGGGAGAAGAAAAACTGATACTTCACGCATAGCCAGCACAGCTCTCTGCTTCAACGGCAGGGGAGAAGAAAAACTGATACTTCACGCATAGCCAGCACAGCTCTCTGCTTCAACGGCAGGGGAGAAGAAAAACTGATACTTCACGCATAGCCAGCACAGCTCTCTGCTTCAACGGCAGGGGAGAAGAAAAACTGATACTTCACGCATAGCCAGCACAGCTCTCTGCTTCAACGGCAGGGGAGAAGAAAAACTGATACTTCACGCATATCCAGCATAGCTCTCTGCTTCAACAGCAGGGGAGAAGAACAACAACCAATAAGGGCTGAATAACATAGTCTGGGTAAAACAAATAAGCATGGGTGTAGCTTGCTTATTGCGGCGGTTACTACCCCTAACTAATCAAGCTTGATATTTCACTTGGATGCAGCTCCATCACTGCTCTCTACATCAATGGTGGGGGTGGAAGGGAAATAGAACCAAAGAGCTAAGAGAAACAGATAAGTATGAGAAAAAAAAATGTGTGAAGCTTGCTGGGCAGACTGGATGGGCCGTTTGGTCTTCTTCTGCCATCATTTCTATGTTTCTATGTTTCTATATGTTTCTATAAGAGTCTTCACCCTTGGAAGCACACGGCTCCCCCAGGAGGAGCCTGTGAGAGCCCAAGCCGCTGGGACTTAGGAGAATCCTTCAGGCAAGCAAGAACTGGATACCTGTAGACGACGAGGGAGCTGAAGTCGGAGTCAATGGACGAGGCAGGGTCAGAAGCCAGAAGTCCGAAGTCCAAAGCCAAAACCAGGGGCGGAAGCTGAATTCGGAGTCAATGGATGAAGCAGGGTCAGAAGCCAGAAGTCAGAAGTCCGAAGCCAAAATCAGGGGCAGAAGCAGAAGTCAGTGTCAATGGACGAATCAGGGTCAGAAGCCAGAAGTCCAAAGTCCGGAGTCAAGATAGACGGGAGTCCTGGGTCAGCAACTAGCAACTCCAAAGAGCGAACCATGTTGCAAGGCGAGGTCTAGAGGTGGCTGCAGGGTTTAAATAACCCAGCAGTGTCTGACATAATCATTGGGGCTGTCCTCCATTTTCCGTGCTGGCCCCTTTAAATCTGGAGCCCTGGCGCGCATGCGCCTATGGAGCAGGCCCAGCAACGGGAGGTCGATGGTGTCTCCCTCGCTGAAGGGATGCCGCAGCAGGCTGGGTTTCGGGCCTGGACAGCCGGGGAAGGGTTCCCATGGCCCGGCCTGGCCACGAGGTGAGTGCAGGTCCCGGGGCATGGCCCGGGACCGTAACACTTGCGTTCTCCTTATTTTATAAATGTCAAAAATATATGCGCATTTTCATTTTTGCACACATGCATGAAAAAAAGTGGCAGTATAGGGGTGTTTAAATGTATATTTCATAATATGCGATACACACATGAATATAAGCTGCTATTTTAAAAGACACATGCATATATTTTTCAAATTCCTCGTGTTTTTTTATATCTGCTAATTAGCTGGCATGATATTAAATGTGTTTATTGTGTAGTACTGACTAGGTGGGAAGTCTGGGTGAATTGGAGGGAGTTCAGGATGAAGAATGATGAGGCTCTCAGTCCTCAAGAAAGACTGGGTGAACTGGTGGACTAAATGATAAACTGCTTAATTTTCTCAACATGCATCATGCTTTAAAATTGGCCAACTTACGCATGTAAATCAGCACATTTGCGAGTAAGGCCTAGTTTACTTTCATGCATAAAATATATACGTGTATATTTTTTAAATTGGTGGGTAAAGTAATAGTATGCACGTTCAATGCTTTGAAATACATGAGTTCAATGCATTTCATGTCTTTGCACATTGGTCTACATATGTGTGGGCATGCTGTGCAGTAAACATACGCACCCCTTAGCAGGCCTATGCGCAAAGACATGCAATGCATTGAACCCATATATTTTAAAGCATTGGATGCACGGACTTTACCCACTGATGTTAAAAATATAGACACAAATATTTTACATATGAAAGTAAACTAGGACTTATACTCATGTGAGTGTTAATTTATATGCGTATTTTATAATATGTGATACAAGTATGCAGTTGTTTGAAAGTTGTTCTCCGCATGATTCAGCTACACATAGGGGCAGATTTTTAAAATTACGCGCGGGAGGTACATTTGTGCGCACTACCCAGCGCGCACAAATGTACACCCGATTTTATAACATGTGCGTGCTGCCGCGCGCATGTTATAAAATCCAGGGTCGGCGCGCACAAGGGGGTGCACACATGTGCACCTTGCATGCGCCGAGCCCTAGGGGAGGCCCGATGGCTTTCCACATTCCCTCCAAGGCCGCTCCGAAATCGGAGCGGCCTTGGAGGGAACTTTTTTTTTGTTCCCCCTCACCTTTCCCTCCCTTCTTCTATCTAACCCACCCCCCAGCCCTACCTAAATCCCCCCCTACCTTATTTTGATGAGTTATGCCTGCCTCTGGTAGGCGTAACTTGTGCACCCTGGCTGTCTGCTGGCACGGCAGGCCCTGACACAGGCCGCTGTGTCGGGGCACTCGGCCACGCCCTGTACATACCCCTCACCAGAGGCCCCACCCACGCCCCGCCCGTTTTGCAAGCCCTGAGACATACACGCGTCCTGGAGCTTGCGCACGCCACCGAGCCTATGCAAAATAGGCTTGGCGCGTGCAGGGGTGTTTTAAGGGTTACACGCGTAACTTGCGCGCATAGGGGTAGATTTTATAATTTTGCCCAAGCGCGAACCTTTGTTTGCGCACCAGGGGGCGGATTTTCAGAGCCCTGCTCGCCTAAATCCGCCCAAAACCGGGCGGATTTAGGCGAGCAGGGCCCTGCGCGCCGGTAAGCCTATTTTACATAGGCCTACCGGTGCGCGCAGAGCCCCGGGACTCGCGTAAGTCCCGGGGTTCTCCGAGGGGGGCGTGTTGGGGGCGTGTCGGGGGCGGTCCCGGTCGTCGCGGTGTTTTCGGGGCGTGTCGGCAGCATTTTGGGGGCGGGTACGGGGGCGTGGCTACGGCCCGGGGCGGTCCGGGGGCGTGGCCGCGCCCTCCGTACCCGCCCCCAGGTCGCGGCCCGGCGCGCAGGAGGCCCGCTGGCGCGCGGGGATTTACGCCTCCCTCTGGGAGGCGTAAATCCCCCAACAAAGGTAAGGGGGGGGTATAGACAGGGCCGGGCGGGTGGGTTAGGTAGAGGAAGGAGGGGAAGGTGAGGGGAGGGTGTTAGAGGATTCCCTCCGAGGCCGCTCCGATTTCGGAGCGGCCTCCGAGGGAACGGGGGTAGGCTGCGCGGCTCGGCGCGCGCCGGCTATACAAAATCGATAGCCTTGCGCACGCTGATCCAGGTTTTTTAGTAGATACGCGCGGCTCCGCGCGTATCTACTAAAATCCAGCGTACTTTTGTTTGCGCCTGGAGCGCAAACAAAAGTAGGCCTATTCGCGCTCCTTTTAAAATCCGCCCCCAGGCGCAAACAAAAGTACGCTGGATTTTATAAGATAGGTGCGTAGCCACACCTATCTTATAAAATCAGGGGTCGGCGCGCGCAAAGGGGTGCACATTTGTGCAACCTGCTGTCTGTTCCCTCTGAGGCCGCTCTGAAATCAGAGCGGCCTCGGAGGGAACTTTCTTTCCACCCCCCCACACCTTCCCCTCCCTTCCCCTACCTAACCCACCCCCCGGCCCTATCTAACCCCCCCTTCCTTTTGTTGGCAGATTTACACCTGCTGAAAACAGACGTAAATCTGCGCGCGCCAGCGGGCTGCTGGAGCGCCATCACCTGACCCAGGGGCTGGTCCGAAGGCCTCGACCACGCCCCCGGGCCAGCGCTACGCCCCCGGTCCCGCCCTGAACCGCCCCCTGACCCCCGGACACGCCCCGGACACGCCCCTCCACGCCCCTTTTACGAAGCCCCGGGACTTACGCGCGTCCCGGGGCTGTGTGCGCGCCGATGGCCTATGCAAAATAGGCGTGCCGGCGCGCGAGGGCCCTGCACGCGTAAATCCGGCCGGATTTACATGCGCAGGGCATTTAAAATCCGGCCCGTAACCCTTTTAAAATCCGCCCCATATAATTTTAGAGCTCTATTCTTTAATGTATTTTTTAAAATCAAACATCAAATACTAAACACATAAACAGCTGAAATAAGAATGCAACTTGGTCCCTTGCTGGAGCATTGTCTTTCCTCCCTTTTGATAAAAGAACCTTAGAAAGCTACAATTCTGTTATTTGCTGTTATGGTTAAGTGGTGTTTGGGTGGATTCTTGGGTACTGTGGCAGATGACCACACCAACGGGAAGGGGCCCCGTAGGAAGCCACAGTACTGGGCTAAACTCAGGACGCACAAACACAGAATTAGATCTTTTATTGTACAGCTTGATGTATACCACCAGAGGTGGCAATAGCGAGGTAGTCTGGATGTAGCAGTCACGGGACCCTCGGCAGAGGAGATACTTCTCACCCCATTGGCATAGGGGGATTCCGGTGTAGGTTTCCCAGCAAGGCAATGCTATAGATGAGACAGACTGAGAGTTAGATTACTCACTAGATGGTAGCTGTAGGTATGCGATTCCACCAGGCTGAAGTAGATGGTACTGGCACCGAGGCAGGGAGAGCCGGCCCTCGAGGAGCGAATATCTGATCCCTGTAAGGCACCTGAAATAAAGCAGAGGGCCCCCGAGGAGCGGGTACCCAGGTTAGTCAATACCCCGAGGGGTATTGACTAACCTGGGTACCCGCCCGGGGGCGTGGCAGCACGTAAGTGGAAGAGTAACTTAGAATGGCCAAGACCAATCCTTGCTAACTCGATTAGCTAGCACGTAAAAGCAGGCTAAATACCCAGATGGCGTGATGTCACTTGAGGGGAACGCCCCCAAGGTTTGCGCCATAGTTGGAATAAAGATGAGGGTCACGCACGCGCGCGCGCACCCTAGTAGGCCCTTGGGAGGAGCATGGCAGGAGGCAGCACCATAGCCGTTCTGGGGACGCTGGAGAGGGCGACTTGCAGACGCAGCATTAGCCATTTTCCCAAGATAAATGGGAGGAGCCATGAACAAGGTGAAGCAAATGGGGCGAAGCCATCTAGGACCGACGGATGCAACAGTACCCCCCCCCCCCCCCCCTTCAAAGGGCGCCCTTCAGGCTACCTATCTGGTCTTGGTTTCTGAGGATGCATTCTATGGAATTGTTGAAGCATCTCTTTATCCATGATATTAGCCAAAGATTCCCAAGAGTTTTCTTCAGGTCCATAACCCTCCCATGACAGGAGGTATTCCCATACTCTGCCTCTCTTTCTTACATCAAGGATAGCGTCTAACTTGTATTCAATGACTTCTTCTGCATCTGTTGGTGTAAGTTCAGGTGTCTTGATAGAGAACTCACTAAGGATTAATGGCTTCAATAGTGAGACGTGGAACGCATTATGAATCTTCAATGCTGGTGGTAGCTTCAGACTATAAGTGAGATTGCCTAATCATTGGAGGATCGGAAAGGGTCTAATGAAGCATGGAGCAAAGCAAGCTGAAGGTAGCTTAAGTCTTAAGTGCTTTGTGGTTAGCCAGACTTTGTCACCAGGCTGGAAATCTGGAGCCTTGCAGTGATGAGCATCGTATCCTTTCTTTAGTCGTTGTCCTGCTTTAAGAAGCATCACTTTGATCTGAGTCCATAGTTGTTGAATATATTTGGCAGTAGATTGAGCTGCTGGGGATGACCCTGACAGTGGAAGTGGTAATGGTGGTAATGGTAGTCGTCCGTAGACCACTTCGAATGGTGTTGATCCAGTAGATGTTGCTGGATGAGAGTTGACGGCGAATTCAGCCCAGGGCAACAGTTCAGCCCAATCATTCTTGCGGGTGCCCACATAGGCACGAATGAACTGCTTGAGTGTCCTATTCATTCTCTCTCTTTGCCCGTTATACTGTGGATGGTATGCTGTGGTGGTCGAGAGAAATATCAAACGTCTTGCACAATGCCTTCCAGAATTTAGCTGTGAATTGGGCTCATCGATTGGAGACTATGTGCTTATGATTGCCGTGTAGGCAGAAGAGGTGCATGATGAAGAGCTTAGCAAGCTCCATGGCTGTGGGTAAGCCAGGGAAAGCCACAAAGTGAGCCATCTTTAAGAACAGATCTACAGTTACCCAAATCGTGTTGTTTCCTCCTGAGAGTGGTAAGTCTACCACAAAGTCTGTACCAATGTGTGTCCATGGCTCATCTGGTACTGGCAAGGGTTGAAGTAGGCCCCAAGGATGACCGGATGGTGTTTTCTGTCTGGCACAATTAGCACAGGAAGCAATGTAGGAGAAAGTGTCTTCCTTCATGGTGGGCCACCAGAAAAACTTTTGCAGTTTAGACAGAGTTGCAGCAGAGTTGCAGCACTCTTTTGCCATCCTCCAGATGAGTGGTCATGTCTTGTGAGAATATCAAGATGTCATCTAAGTATACGATGACACATTTGTAGAGGAGGACCTGCAATATGTCGTTCATTTAATTTTGGAAGACAGCCGGGGTGTTGCACAGGCCAAAGGGCATCATTAAATATTCAAAGTGACCATCCCAGGTATTGAAGTCTATCTTCCATTCATCACAAGAGTGGATGAAAACTAAGTTGTAGGCTCCCTTAAGATCAAGCTTGGAGAATATCTTGGCTCCCTGTAGTTTGTCAAATAGCTCTGAGATGAGTGGTAAAGGGTAGCGATCTTTCACAGTTATCTCATTGAGACCCCTGTAATTTATACATGGATGCAACGTTCCATCCTTCTTCCCCACAAAGAAGAAGCCTGCACCAGCAGGATACTTGGAGGGTTTTATGAAGCCTTTTTGGAGGTTTTCCTGAATATATTCAGACATGGCTTTATTCTCTACCACAGAGAGAGGGTAAACCCGTCTTTTGGGAGGTTCAGTGCTAGGCTTTAGATTGATGGTGCAGTCATAGGGTCTGTATGGCGGTAATATGTCTGCAGCTTCTTTAGAAAAGACATTTATTTATTTATTTATTTAAAATCTTTTAATATACCGATGTCTTGAAACGATGCATATTGAGGCAGCAACCCTGGCATCAATGGGGTAGTTGGCATGCAGGGTAAGGACTAACCTCCATCAGGCATTTACCATGCTAACCCCAACATGAAAGCTCCAGAGTGGCCTAATTGAATTGGGGCATATGCTGCTGCAGCCACGGTAGCCCCAGTACTATAGGGTGCATGGCCTTCTCTAAAACAAAGAAGGAGATAGTTTCAGAATGGAGAGCGCCGGTTCGTAGACATACTGGTTATGTAAGCTGGGTTACTTCGCCCAGTAAGGGCAAAGTAACCCAGTCGTCATGGTGGTAGTGGGAATCCGCAAGTGCTCCACTAATCATTGTAAAATGAAATTACCTCCTGCCCCTGAGTCCACTAGGTCAAGAGTCTGATACTCTAAGGATCCGCAGATCAAGGATACAGGAAGAGAGAGCGGAGGAGAGGTGCAATAAGACCTAAGAAGAGTCCTCCCACTGGACTTAGGTCTGCCAGTTTCCCGCACATATAGAGCATGTTTGAACAGCATGGCCAGCTTGGCCACAATACATGCACAACCCCAATTTCTTCCATGTTCTTCTCTCTTTTGACATCAGATGGCTGCGGCCAAATTGCATTGGTTCTTCTTTGCCAGCAACAGGACCCAAGGGAACAGGCCTGGGTGTGGACTTAACTCAAGCTTCACCCTGAAAGGGTCTTCTGGGAGTCTTGGTCTCCTGAACTTTTTCATGAAGTTGACGATCAATCCTTGTTGCCAACTTCACCAGTTCAGCCAAGGTCTCAGGCATCTCATGAGCAGCAAGCTCGTCTTTCAAATGAGAGTTCAGTCCTTCAAAGAAGAGGGTCCTCAGGCATTTAGGGTCACAACGTAATTCAGATGCCAGGGTCTTGAATTTGATAGCGAAGTCAGCTAAAGGTTTAGTACCTTGCTTCAGGTTAACCAATGAAGATCCTGCAGTGGTATACCAGGCAGGGTAATCAAAAACTTATTTGAACTCGAGGAATCCATCAAGATCATGTAGAATAGGATCCTCACGCTCCCACAGCGAAGAGGCCCAAGTCAACGCTCTTCCATCCAGATAAGACAAGATATAGGTGGTCTTGGCATAAGCTGTGGGATAATGGCTAGGTTGCAGAGAAAAATGCATGCAACACTGGTTAATAAAACCTCTTCTCCTCCAAACTTCCCCCGAGAAGCGTGTTGGAGCTGATAGAGGTGCAATAGTCTTGACTGTCACTTCAGGCAGTGTAACTTCTTTACCTGAGGTGGTGGGTAAATTTGTCTGTGCATGCAGCTGGTTGAATGCAGCAGTCAAATTCTCCAGCGCATTCTGCTGTTCGGAGATTCACTGGGCCAGGCCTGGAATGGCCTGTAATGCGGTGAGCTGAGCCAAATCCATGGAGTTAGCAATCTGTTATAGTTAAGTGGTGTTTGGGTGGATTCTTGGGTACTGTGGCAGATGACCACGCCCATGGGGAGCCACAGTACTGGGCTAGAGCCAGGACGCAGAAACATAGAATTAGATCTTTTATTGTACAGCTTGATGTATACCACCAGAGGTGGCAGTAGTGAGGTAGTCTGGATGTAGCAGTCTCAGGACCCTCGAGAGATGGGACCCTTCTCACCCCATTGGCATAGAGGGATTCCGGTGTAGGTTTCCCAGCAAGGCAATGCTGTAGATGAGACTGACTGAGAGTTAGATTACTCACTAGATGGTAGCTGTAGGTATGCGATTCCATCAGGCTGAAGTAGATAGTACTGGCACCGAGGCAGGGAGAGCAGGCCCTCGAGGAGTGAGTACCTGATCCCTGTAAGGCACCTGAAATAAAGCAGAGGGCCCCTGAGGAGCAGGTGCCCAGGTTAGTCAATACCCCGAAGGGCAGAGAGAGAGCTTCCAGCGGCAGCACGGAAGCGGCAGAGTAGCTTAGACCGGCCAAGACCAATCCTTGCTAACTCGATTAGCTAGCACGTAAGGGCATGCTAAATACCCGGATACCGTGACGTCACTTGAGGGGAACACCCCCGAGGTTCGTGCCATAACTGGAATAAAGATGAGGGTCGTGCGCGTGCACCCTAGTAGGCCCTTGGGAGGAGCATGGTGGGAGGCAGCACCATAGCCATTCCGGGGATGCCAGAGAGGATGGCTTGCAGATGCAGCGGTAGCCATTGACCCAAGGTAAGCGGGAGGAGCCGTGAACAAGGTGAGGCAAACGGGGTGAAGCCATCTAGGACTGATGGATGCAACAGTTGCATTCTGTACACCTGAAGATTTTGGGGGGTAATTTTTCAACAGCCTACAAAAACGCACATAAGGCACACCGATTTTCAGTGAACTCATGCAT
The DNA here is from genome assembly GCF_901001135.1 of Rhinatrema bivittatum. Classification (NCBI taxonomy): domain Eukaryota; kingdom Metazoa; phylum Chordata; class Amphibia; order Gymnophiona; family Rhinatrematidae; genus Rhinatrema; species Rhinatrema bivittatum. The sequence goes on from NC_042615.1 coordinate 148,921,287, forward strand.
TTACTTTTTCTTTGAAAATTATCCCACCAAAACTATTATTCTAAAAATTTTATGTCCATACTTTTGAAAAAGAAAAAGCGTGGTTAAGTATGAACCTCTCTACAAGTCTGTCCCCAGGAAAGCCTCTGCTCAGCCAGGGTAAACTTACCTGAGAACAAGATGTCTGCATATTGGGCAGGCAATCTTAAAGCAAGCCATTTCTGCAAGTAAAGCATTGTTTTTCCTCTGGAAGTACTCTTGAAAGTTACCCTCCCTATGTTAAAGTTGCAGATCTTCTCACTTGTTTTTCCTAGAAATCTTTGCTTGTGTAAGGTAAATTTAATTCAATCATGTTGGAATATGCCTTCTTATCAGACAATTGCTTGGTCTTAGTTCTCTAAACTGCCTTCTTTTACGATCTGCAGCTTGCCCGTATATTCTTGCAGCCCTAATATTAAACTGAATTCCAATCATTCCAATCATTGTTTTTGTTGCATAGAAGAAAGTCTTAAAATCTCTAAACCAAACCTGGTTCACTTTTCACTGTATTTCACTGGCTCTTTCAAACACGGTGCACTGCAAAGTGAAACCTTTCCACAGATCAGATAGCAGTACAGCAAAGGACTTACACCTCTCTAACATCCTAAATGTGATCAATTATACACAATCCCTGTCCTCACAAAATACTATAATGTAGAGAAAAAGGAAGAGTTTTAGGAAAATAATAACTATTTCATGGTGCACCTATGAAGAAAGTAGTCACAGGGGATGTAACACTGTCTTTTCCTCCCAGGCCTGATCCTACCCTGCCAGAGCTAGGCCATGGACATTAGGAGAGCTGTAGCCTGGAGAAGTGGAAGGAAAGCTAGAACCAAACTTTTGTAGGAGGGCCTGCCCTCCTGCCCCCCCATCCCCACACAGAGGAATAAATACTCCAACCAAACAAATGAAAAACTGGGCTCCCCATCTTCCTCTGCTCCTCCTTCTCCCACAGGGAGACACCTCCTACCTCCTGCTTAGAAAGGACGGAAAAGGGACCAGGAGATTCAGAAAGCATGTGTGCTTACTCAGTTCCCATGCTGCCGCCACCATGGGGTTTTCTGATGAGTGGGGGGGGTCACAATGCTACTGAAATCAATTTCTGCTGCTACTCCTGCTGAAGGCATCTCTTGCTGGTTCTGCTGCCATTGGACCTCTGTCTGTTGTTGCTGCAGCCAATACCACCTCTTTTTACTGAGTCTCTCTTGGGGGTCAAAGGGAGGTGGGTTATGGTAGGACCAAAAAGAAATTGTCAAAGCTTGAAAAGTTTGTGTGTGGTGGTAGGGGATGAGAGAAAAAGAGATGAAAAAGGAGGGGTAAGGGACAGAGAGAGTTAAAAGATTGCAAGGAAGTGAGAAGCAGAGTGGGGATATGGAAGGCAAGCAGAATGAAATATGGGGATATGAATTAAGAGATAAAGCATAGGTAGAGGTACAAGAGAGGGAATTAAAGGGACAAGAAGTCATAATAAGAGGTGAGAGATGAGGAATTGTATATGGGAGAAGAAGGGGAACTGGAAAAATAAGAGAGATAATGGATGGATTCTAGGAGAGATGGGAAGGTAGGAGAAATGTGAAAAAGTGATGACAGAAGGGAGAAATATAGATGACTAGAAAAGAGATGACAAAAGTGAGACATAAGAGAGGGACAAATAAAAAGGGAGGAGGAGATGGAAAATAGAGATACATAGATAGTGAAATGGAAATGAGAACCAGGACAGAATCAGGAGAAAACAAACCTGAAGAAAGCTGAAAAGTAAGTTAGCAATTGAGGCTGTCTGGCAGGCTGCAAGCACAGTAATAACTTGAAGTCCTAGCAGAAATGCAGTTACATTGTTGATTCTATCTGACAGGCTGTGATGATTTAGAATGAATTAGCAGCTGGTACTGTCTGGCAATAATAACTAGAACTGGCAGAAACATAGAAGCTTGCATACCTGGGTCTATCTGGCAGGCTGTACACTCCTCATGATGCTAGATTGGTATGGCAGGTTAGTAGTGACAGAAAACCATCAGAGAGGCAATGGAGAACTAGAAAGGAGGATGCTAAGGAAGCAGTTGGTGTTGGTGGTTATTTGAATTGTTGTGGGATATCGTGGTTGGAAATAAGAGGGGAGGTATTCTGGTGTAAACTAAAAAGGGTATCTTCCATGCTTAGCTACCCAGGAGGAAGAGTACAATGAATGAACATGGCAAAAAATGTCTTGGTTAAGAAGTGATATCCTATATGCAATCATGCTCTGTGGCTGGCAGCTTGGCTAAATCTTTCTCAGTGAGGACAGAAATAACTGGGCAGAATGAAAGGAGTAGTGGTCTTGTTCTGATATCCTCAACCATGTTACAATCTTACTATGAGAGACCAAGAAAAGAACTTAGACAAGAAAAGATGAAAAAAATTATTTCAGATTTATTATTGTTGCTAGTAGTATTAATAATTTATTATGTAGGTATCTATTATAACACTTTTAAAATTGTCATATTAGATAATATAGCTATTTATGTGAAAATAATAATAATCTATTATATGTAGGTATCATATTATACTGTCACAAGAAGGGGTTGTTTGTATCTGTTATCCTGTGTCCAGTACATACACACTTTTCTGTGTATCGTATAAAACTTTTGGAAGTTTCATATTAGATAATGTAATTATATATATAGATACACGCAGGCGATTTTCAGAGTCCCCAGGTTGCTTGCAGGTTCCTCTCATTTTCAAAGGCTATGTTTCTGTGGAGTTTCCTCTTTGAAAGCCTGCCAAAGCGCACACACTGCAGGACAGTTCCCATTGACTTTCTGCCTGCTTTGTAGCATTTGCAAAGTACATCCTGGAAAGTACAAATAGTGATCTCAAAACGAAATTGTTGCATGCACTTTTCTGCCACCAACATAGCTCGCTCCCTTTTCTTCAGGGGTAAAAACACATTCATTGTGAATCACTTCATACACAGAAGGGGAACCGATTTCATAAGAACATAAGAAGTTGCCATACTGGGTCAGAATGAGGGTCCATCAAGCCCAGCATCCTGTTTCCAACAGTGGCCAATCCGGGTTACAAGTACCTGGCAAGTACCCAAATATTAAGTAGATCCCACGCTACTAATTCCAGTAATAGCAGTGGCTATTCCCAAGGAGTAGATTTTAAAAGGTTGCGCGCGCGCGCGTCCATGTGCACACTCTACCCAGTGCGCGCACATGGATGCCCGATTTTATAACATGCACACGGAAGTGCGCATGTTATAAAATTGGGGTAGGTGCACAATTTTGCAACTTGCGTGCGCCAACACCTGTGGCCTTACCCCGTTCCCTCCCTAGTCCTATCCTAAACCCACCACGACCTTTATTTTACCTTTTGTGCCTGCCTCTGGGCAGGTACAAATTGCATGTGCCGGCAGCCTGCCGGCATGCGATCCTCTAACCCAGTGGCAAATGGCCTCTGTGCCAGAGGCCTCTGGCCCTGTCCCACCCCTTTTTCGAAGTCCCAGGACATACACATGTCCCGGGGCTTTACGCATTTCACCATGCCTTTCTAAAATAGGCCCAGTGCGTAGGCTTTTAAAAATCTGCCCCTAAGTCAACTAGATTAATAGCAGTTAATGGTCTTCTCTTCCAGGAACTTATCCAAATCTTTTTTAAGCCCATGTACCCTAACTAGCTTTACCGCTTCCTCTGGCAACAAATTCCTGAGCTTAATTGTGTGTTGAGTGAAAAAGAATTTTCTCCAATTTGTTTTAACCATTTTTATACTATTAACACATTTTTATCTGCATAAAAGCTTTTGAAAATTATCTTCTTCATTTAATCCAATTTTTTTTCAAAACTTTTTAATAATGGCAATTATATTGCTGTACCTTGGGGACGCAAACTTATGTCATATTGCATATCTGAATGAAAATAAGGACTCAAGTGGAGACTTTAGTGACCCAGCTTTAAAATTTGCTATGGGATCCAGACATACCTGTGTCTCCCTCTAACTCACTAGTAAGGAGATTTATATAACCTGTGAGAATCAGCTTCCACATCAGTGTTTCCAAGCTGTATTCTCTGAACAGAAGGTTGTTACAGCCTGATTCTCATTTAGCAGTACTGGTAACCTAAGGGACCATGCTTGAGTAGATCTTCCAGCTCATTGTTTATACCAGAAGTGATCCTTCTGCCATGAGTCAGACTTTCAAGATGTTAACAACATCTCTGACTAATAGATTGGTTCTTATGAGAAATATGTGGAAGAAATCCAAGAAATCCAAAATACTAAAATTACACACAAATATTACTTCTCTAGCTATCTACCTACTAGTGAAATGTGCCCAGCATTGTATGAGTAGTCTGTGTATGTGGGGGTATTTGTGCTTGTGTGTGTGTGTTTCAGTGTGTTTTGGTGAGTCTCTGTGTATGTGCACACCAGTACCTGTGTGAGGGTGGAGGGGAGGTCTCAGCCTGTGTGTGCATGGGGGTTCTGTGCCTGTGTGTGTGTATGTCTGCTTATGTGTGTGTGTGTTTGCCGTGCCTGCCTGTATCTGTGCCTGCGTGTATGTGTGTGAGATAATTTGTGCACTTGTGTGAGCACACGTGCAATAATTATGAGTTTGTGCATGCTTGTATGAACTTGTGTATGCTTCTGCATGCTTGTGTACACTGTGCATATATGTGTGCTTATGTGCACTAACATGAACTAGTGTACACTTTTGCATGCTTATATGAGCTTATGTATGCTTCTGCATGCTTGTGTGCACTGTTGTGCATTTATGTGTGCTTATGTGCACTAACGAACTTTTGTGCATGTTTGAGGAAGCTTGCACATGCTTGTGTATGCATATGTGTACATGCCTATGTGTGTGTGTCTATGCCTGCCTGTCCCTGTGAGTAGGACCATTAGAAATAGGGCTTCATAGACAAATCATTTTAGCAAAAATGACCTGGCATTGTTCAGATTCTTTGGTCAATAACAGCCTGTGTGTGTGTCTGCATGTGTGTACTTGTGTGAGTGTATGTGCCTGTGGACATGGGTGCTTCTGCTTGTGTGTGTCTGTGGATGCATGTTACTGTGTGAAAGTATGTCTGACTATATGTGTGTGTCTCTGCCTGAGTCTGTGTCTGTTTGCATGTGCATGTATGTGTGTGCACACATGTGTGCCTGTGTGTATTTGCAACAGTGCTTGGCAAAGAAGGTGTATTGTCTTTGCACATTGCACCTTCCACTGTACCAGGTGCCACCTAGTGGCCACAGATAGTCATGACAGTATGACTGACAACTCACAGACCTGCATAAGACTCACAGTTGTGTTCATAAGTTTACATACCCCTGGCAGAATTTGTAAGATGTGTAGCATTTTAAGAAAACATGAGTGATCCAACAAATGATGTCTGTTATTTTTAATGTGTTTCAAATTAAAACTATTATGCATCACAGAGTAGCACAATCATTAAACAAACTACAGCAATAAGAGAAATAATAACCTAGATAGGATTTTAGACAGTGCTGGGGAGGAGCCGGCTGTCATGATACATGTGGGCACCAACGACATAGGAAAATGTGGGAGGGAGGTTCTGGAAGCCAAATTTAGGCTCTTAGGTAGAAAGCTTAAATCCAGAACCTCCAGGGTAGCATTCTCTGAAATGCTCCCTGTTCCACGTGCAGGTCACGTGGAACAGGGAGCATCACCAGAGGCAGGCAGAGCTCCAGAGTCTCAATGCATGGATGAGACAATGGTGCAAGGAAGAGGGATTCAGTTTTGTTAGGAACTGGGGAACCTTTAGGGGAAGGGGGAGTCTCTTCCAAAGGGATGGGCTCCACCTTAACCAGGGTGGAACCAGACTGCTGGCGCTAACCTTTGAAAAGGAGATAGAGCAGCTTTTAAACTAGAATAAAGGGGAAAGCCGACAGTCGCTCAGCAGCGCATGGTTCGGAGAGAGGTATCTTCAAAGGATACTAATGATGCATTAGAATTAGGGCACCCCAACAGTGAGGTTCCAATAATAAGAAAAGTAGGGACCGACGAGGGTTTACTTCCTTCTTGGTAGCGCAAACTCTACCTCAGAACAAGGGTCCACTCTCCATTTCATAAGTGTTATGAAATGGAGAGTGGACCCTTGTTCTGAGGTAGAGTTTGCGCTACCAAGAAGGAAGTAAACCCTCGTCGGTCCCTACCATCAGATGGCGAGGCCTGTTGAAGATGTTGAGAGGACGACTTCACCCTGGAAGCTCGTGATCCCCCAAGGAGGAGCCCGTAGGGACCCAGCCGCTGGGACTTAGGCGAGTCCCTGAAAAATAAAGATGGTCTGGATGCAGGCGCCTCCTGCAGGTCGTGGGTTCAAGATGGCTGGCGCCTCCAGCAGGTCGTGAGAAGTCCGGGAGTATAGTAGAAGAAAAGTCCAAGTCCAGCCCAAGGGTCAAAGTCCAGAGGAGGGTCGAAAGCCAGTCCAGGAGCAGACAGGAGAATGGTCCGAAGCCGATCCAGGAGCAAAGAAGGAGAATGGTCCGAAGCTGATCCAGGAGCAGAGAAGGAGAAGGATCCAGAGCCAGTCCAAGTCGATACCAGAATACACCACCACCAGTCTGAGGGTCAGGAGCCAGAGAATCAGTCCAAAAAGGAGAAGAGCAGGAACGGAGCAAGGAGAGGATCCGGAACACCAAAACAGGAATCAAGCACAGCGCCTCAATACCAAGGCAAGTTCTGGGTGTCAGACCTTGCCTTAAATACAGGATCCAGGAGGAGGAGTTCCAGGGGGAAGCCATGACCCTATCCGGTCATGACTCCTTTAAATATCTACAGCAGTCGCGCGAGTGGCTCCTAGGAGGCTGAGGAGGCAGATCCAGACCGCTGAGACCATGCGGCTGAGAGAGGCAGTGGCAGCAAATGCGAAGACGCCGGTACAGGGGATTCCTTGAACCGCTGGAACCTCCAAAGCTCAGGGTGAGCTAACAACATCGTGGCCGCCAACCCGACCCTGGTCGCGGCCGGTGGCCATGACACCCAGCCGCAGGGCGCCACAACCGGCGCTCATAACACCAAGTGCCTGTAACTAAAAACTCACCTGAGCTAAAAAATTCTAACATCCCTATCAATTAAAAAGCAGAATGAAAATACAAACAAAAACAAACTTTGAAATGTTTATATGCTAATGCCAGAAGTCTAAGAAGTAAGATGGGAGAATTAGAATGTATAGCAGTGAATGATGACATAGACTTAATTGTCATCTCAGAGACATGGTGGAAAGAGGATAACCAATGGGACAGTGCTATACCGGGGTACAAATTATATCGCAATGACAGAGAGGAGCACTCGGGAGGAGGTGTGGCACTTTATGTCCGGGATGGCATAGAGTCCAACAGGATAAACATCCTGCATGAGACTAAATGCAAAATTGAATCTTTATGGGTAGAAATCCTTTATGTGTCGGGGAAGACTATAGTGATAGGAGTATACTACCATCCACCTGGTCAAGATGGTGAGAATGACAGTGAAATGCTAAGAGAAATTAGGGAAGCTAACCAAATTGGTAGTGCGGTAATAATGGGAGACTTCAATTACCCCAATATTGACTGGGTAAATGTTCAATCGGGACACGCTAGAGAGATAACGTTCCTGGATGGAATAAATGATAGCTTTATGGAACAATTGATTCAGGAACCGACGAGAGAGGGAGCAATTTTAGATCTAATTCTCAGTGGAGCACAGGACTTAGTGAGAGAGATTACGGTGGTGGGGCCACTTGGCAATAGTGGTGCCTGGAAGTACACAGGCAATATTTTCATATATGCATATCTCAGGCAACGTTATAAAAGACATGCTTTAGGGGCACCTACTTATGCATTTATCTGCTGTTATGCATGCTATTTAAAATTATCCTTCAAACAGGATCTTGAAGAAAAGGCAGCTAAGATCCATTCTCATTAGATGAAGATGGGAGGTAACCATGCCTTTCCCTGTCACACCTTTGGAGTAATATTGAAACCAGATGTTACTGTAGTCCTCCCAGAATCTATAGGTACATTATTGAAAATATATCAGGGGTGAGCTGGTAAATTACATATATTACAAGAACACTAAGTTTGAATACAAAGTAAGAATCCTGTCAAATTTATCTGTAGGTTTGTCCTGCATACCCCAATTTGTCTATAGAAGTTGTAGGAAGATACATAATTAACAGAGGAGCTTTGGGTTGTCTTGGATTTTTAGTAACTATTGGATCTTTTGATAGTTGGGGGAGAAAACTGGATCTGGATATTTAGAAATGGTTGAGGACTTGTTGGGAAAAGTACAGATTGCATGTCAGGGGAGTTGTAGGTTAAGGGTGTTGTAGTAGATGAGTCTCACTTTCAGATGACAGTAAAAGAGATGGGTTCCAACAAGACAACATGGTCATCTCTGTATCTTTTCCAGGTCCAGGTCCAACTGCTTTGCCAAGAGCAGCTGATATTCCCAGATATACAGGATGCACAATGATGGACGCCAGAGCTACCACCGAGGGAGAGAATTGGATCAGGCAGGTGATGGCTTTAAATAAGAACCTATACTATGCACATTATAGATGCCCAATCCATACCATCAGATGACATCCAGTCTGTAGAGTGTGAAAGAAGGAGAAGGGATGGGCTAGAATGTCGTTGGGGTTAACCCTATGGGATTCATCCCATTGAAAACTGCAAGAAATCTGTCAGCACTGACTCAGGAGGGCAGTGTCATCTGATCATCCTCCCTCTATGGTCAGCTTCATCTCCTGCATCTCTAACCCCCAATGCATCTTGTTAACTGTGTGCTTTCACTAGCATGTGAGTTAAAAAGTTCACACCTGGTTTGGGGCATGTGTTAATAATTAAGAATTTCCATGCACATGCTAAGTTGTGTATGGGGAAGAGTATGCACTCTATTTAGAATGCACCTAATTTGCATATCATGTTCTTTTATTTACCTATGCATATACACTAATTTTAGTTTGTGTATACAGTATTAATATTTTTGCAGACATTTAGTATGTCTGCTAAGCTGTTTGTGCATAGCATACTATTTATTTTTAGTGCACATTAAGTTAGTGAACAGGCTTCTTTATACTAGAAACACTGTGGGAATAGGATTGGGAGGGCATCTGTAAAATGAATCTCTGTTTTGCTACTGATAGAACAAAATGTATGGATGGTATCCTTCTGGAAGGTATCACAATTCCTTCTGTTCTCAAGGAGAACAGATCTTTGCCTGATTCTTCAGTTACTGAGGAAACATGCTAATCTATAGATGCTACACATTTTCCTTAAACTTACTAGCATATCACTACTGCTGTGCAGCACAAATAGTCAATTTTATGTAATTTCCCTGACAGATTTTCAATGTCTATCTGCCTTTGTACCTGCTGGCATTCTAAATTCCTCCATTTATTTCTTCAGCTGCAACAGATCAAAGAGGAAAAGATTGTTTTCTGTGATTTGGGACACTTCCCCTTCAGGGACCCTGCAGGCACCACCTGCCCAATGGTGGCATATCACACTGACTGCTGAAGCTGTCTTCTTCCTCTTGTTTTGAGGTGGCAGACACATAGCAGCACTATGTCATTATTATAATACAAGTTGGAAAGCAATCATTACTTGTCTGCATTTGACTGGGACCATCTCCCTGCAGGCATGCTTCTGGCATTGCTTGACTAGGTAACTTAGAACTTGCTCTTTAACTATAGCTGCATTATATGCTTGTAGCATTCCTCTCGTCATGTGCAAAGAAAATGGTCCTCTACAGATTAAAAAAAAATTAAGGTCAAAATCATAATTTTAAATGATTTGGATGATGATCAGCCGACCACTAGCTACAAACTGCAAATATTTCCATGAGAAGAGCCCATTATTTTTTACTATGATAAGAGGAAGAAAAACTGAGAGATAATTTTCTAATAAGTTTAGCCGAAGTAGGCATGCTATAATGTTCAGTCCTCCTGCAGGTCTGGTGTTTCTGCTGTGTATGTGTGGCAAATATTTTAAAAAAGTAAAATCAGCTCTGTTGAATGATTCTGCTGGAATTTTGTTTTGCTTAAATGAAGAAAGGCTGATGTTGATGCTACCAGGTCTTAAGCTTTGGTGGCAAGCTTGGAGTCCAGCACAAATACAGGCCAGGTTTTCAGGATATCCTCAATGAATATGCATTTGAGAGATTTGCATGCAGCGCCTCCATTGTATGCAAATCTCTCTCATGCTTATTCATTGTGGATATCTTGAAAACCTGGCCTGTATGTGGCACTCAAGGACTGGAGATCATCATCCCTGGCCTAGGGGGACCATGTATTGTATATATTGAAAAGTGTCAGTGTGTGATAGGATAGATCAATGTGGTATTACTCCACAGGAGAAACAGACTGAAGGTGAGATGGTCCTGACCCTAGTGAAATAGCCTGTGATTATCACTGGGCAACAAATTTTCACAAAAGTTATGTTACGGAAATGAAATTAGTCAATTCTTATAAATTTCCATGTGCGAAACCCGAATGTGACTGTGAAAATGCAAAATTGGCTCTAGTTTTTTTGTAATATGCAATAATATAATTACATCTTGAACTGCATGCCAATAGTAGGAGACCTACGCTTAATACTGTTTGAAAAATGAAGTCATAGACTACGTCTTAGATTTCTTTGCTTGTCTCTTGTACACCTGTTCGGGAGCATCTCTGCGGAGTGTCCAGCTGTAATCAGCCAGCATGAATATTTCAAATGCTCACCCTTTCTGACTGGGCTTCATATAGTACACTGCTGACGTCAGCTTACTCAGCAGCAGCATGGCAGTAGAACTGCATTGCATCAGAACATGATGTAATAAACTCTGGATGATGTGTGCATGATGGTATTATGCAATATTACATCATTCTAGGCTTATTTACAGTCCTACTGGATACATTTACATGACTAAACATAGAAAGTGAACTATATTAAATATCTTCAAAACGAGAGCCAATAAAAACTTTTCATGGTCATATTTGTGTTCAGCACATCAAGATACTACAGACTAGGACCTTTTTAGGTCAGTAACACTTTCATTGTTGCCCAGTGTTATGGAGGAGTTTAACCAGGCTAGTGTCAGGCCTGTTACCCCGGGTCTTCTAAATGGTTGATTAGGATTTCATAGTGTAGCAAGGCAGGAGCCTCAGGGCCTGCAGCTCCAGTGGGTTTAGGGTTGTAGCTGTTTTACACTTGGGTGCCAGCTAATCTGTAATCAGGCAAACTGTGTCTTAGATTCTAATTTAATGCTCGTAAGCCTGTGCTTTCACGGGAATGGGAGAGTGCCTGATGATATTACTGATGATCCTTTCTTCCCACTGGGGTTCACTGTAATATTCCCTTTGTTTACCTTACCAACAAGGTATTCAGGCTGTCAAGACCAGCACTATCTCTTAATATCCAAAAGAAAAGAAAGTCCATGAAGCAGAGGCATTCGTTTAATCACTTTTATTATTAAACTTCTCTGGTGCCATCTCCATTCAGGCAAATCTCAGCTTTATTGCCCCAGCAGAATTATAATTCTTCCATAACAAATCACGAGCAAAATTCTTGGTTTCAAACAAAGCAGTTGCTATTTCATCCCACTAGACCCTAAGGCAGGGACTGATCAGGTTTCTAGCTGCTTTCATCAGCCTAAGCAGTATTGGGTATTTTTTGCTTCTCTGGGACACAAGAGTTTCACTGGGGCAGCTAGTACTACTGACTAGAAGGCGTGTCCATGCTATATAGCTAGCCCTGGCTAGTACTGCAAAATACTTAATTACTGGGGACTGAGCTCATTTCAGTACATTTCAACACTTTGCTTTATTAAACAGGAGCTAGCTTACATCTCTGTAGGTCTCAGGTAAAGTTAGTGATTTAGGGAGACATTTTTTCTACTCCCAGGCTTTATGTCCCTACTTGCTAATTAGGAGGAGGTGAGCAGCTCTCACATACAGCTTACTAATTAAGCCTAGTCTTTTCTGGGAATCTTACAAATACATCTTTTTAATTCAAACACTATTCCTATGCTTTTCCCTATTGCAGTTTATAAGCTGAGGAGAAGTTTACTCCTGGGCATATCACCGAGTTTCTATTTACTTATAAGTCCAGTTTGTTACCATTGCTCACATTCTTTGTGCTATCATTTTTCCCGAATTAGGCAATTTCAACAAAATTGCCTAATTCGGAATGGTTCAGAAGAACTGCAAAACAACAGAAGTTTTTCCGAAATTTCAGAAAAAATTCATTTTCGAGTTAGTGCGCGCTAACTCCAGATAGTGCACGCTAACGTGGCAGAGTTAGCGTGCACTATCTTCTGCCTTGTTCATCATACTTGCATGGCTTCCCTCATACACTTCTAAAAAAAACCTTTCCTTTCATTTTCAGTTTATAGAGGTGTCCTTCTTAGGCAGTTTGACAAAAGAAAACTATCACTTAACTTAAAAGTCATGCTGTGTGGAAAATCCTTTTGAGGGGTCCTGAGTCTGCTCAGCTGGCTATTTTCTCCCAGCAGTGATCTCTCAGCCATGCTTTTTCCTTTACTGCTCCAGGAGCCTTCTTATACCCCTCCCTCAAATCTTCCATGAGGTGCTAATGATTCCACCCACCCAGTCCTGAGTCATGTGTGATGGCCTCTGACCCAAGAGACTAGGCAGAGGTAACCTGGGAAATGTAATTACCTAGAAAACTACTTTCACTTTTCACTTCTACCCAATCTTGCTCTGATCCTATGGTTTTAACCAGGGATTCCTGTGCAGGGACTGACACAGATTGGTGTATCACCACACATAGTCAATAGTATTAAACACTGCAAAGCTGCCTGTCCATGATCCATCCATAGTTGCAGTTGATCAGTAAACTCACTAGCACAACCTCTGTGCTGAAATGTGGCCTGAATTTGGATTGATATGAGCCCAGGCACATTGTGGATCCTTTCTTAAATTTTTTAAATAAGTTCTTTTGGCTAAAATAGTCTCTTTCATCTCACCTTTAACCATGCCAGTAGTCATTTGGCCTTCCTTCCACCTTTTTTAAATGCATGGAATATATCTGGATTGGGCTTCCAAGATGGTATTTTGAAACAATGAACATGCCCAATATAAACTCTTAATCTTTGTAGCTGCACCTTTATGTAGTTTACTAACCTATTTTCTCAGTTTTTCATAGTCTCTCTTATGAAAGTTTAATGCCAGAGCTTTAGATTTACTTATTGTGCTCCCTCCAGTTATGAAGTCAAATCTGATCATGTTATGATTACTATTGCCAAGTGGCCCTACACCATCATCTCTTTCACCAAATCATGTGTTCACTAAGAATTAGGCCTAAAATAGCTTCTCCCCTTGTTGGTTCTTCTACTTGCTGTTCCATGAAGCAGTCATTTATTTCATCTAGAAACTTTACCTCCTTAGCATGTCCTGATGTGATATTTACCCAGTCAATACTGGGGTAATTGAAATCACCCATTATTACTGTAACTTTGTTAGCTTCCCTAATTTCTTATAGCTTTTCATCATCTCTCTGTTCATGCTGGCCAAGTGAATGGTAGTTCCCCCTCAATGTTATCATATTCCCTTTTACACATGGAATTTCTATGCATAAAGGGCCAGATTTTCAAAGCCCTACACGCGTAAATCCATAGGATTTACACACATAGGTGGGGTTATTTTACAAAGGCCTGGCGATGCGTGTAAAGCCCCGGGATGTGTCTAAGTCCCGGGACTTTGAAAAAGAGGCAGAGAGGGGTGGGGTGGGGCAATCTGGGGGTGGGGCAGGGCCAGAGGCCTCCGGCACAGTGGCCATTTGCTGCTGTGTCGGAGGATCGCGTGTCGGCAGGTTGCCTGGAGGCAGGCGCAAGAGGTAAGATAAAGGTCAAGAGGGGATTAGGATAGTGCTAAGTGGCGGGAGGGCTATCAGAAGGAGAAGGGAGGTTAGGTTAGGGGGTTAGGTTAGGAAGTTCCCTCCCAGATCGCTCCAAAATTGAAATATAAAATTGGGCGTCCATGTATGCTCGCCGGGTAGCACGCGCACATGGACACCTGCGCGTATGTTTTAAAATCTACCCCAAAGATTTTATTGTGTATTTTGTTTCCTGTATTACTTTTATCCAGTTTGACTCAATGCCATCCTGAACATATAGCACCACCCCTCCACCAATTTGATCCATCCTACCAATGTGTACCCTGGTATCACAGTGTCCCTTTAGTTATCTTCCTTCCACCAGATCTCTGAGATGCAATTATATCTACCTCTTCATTCAGTGCTATGCATTCTAACTCTCCCTTCTTACTTTTCAGACTTCTAGCATTTGTATATGGTAATTTCAAAGTATTTATTTTGTTTGCAAAATTTGGAATCTTTCTGCTCTGTCTGCTCTTTATGTAAACTCCTGGGCTACTTTAACCTTTAATGCAACCTATTGGTATTCCCTAATTTCCCTGTTTTTTTTAAATATCTGTCAAAGATACATCATTCCATCATTGAGCATTGGTTGGCTTTCCCCCATCATCTAGTTTAAAAGGTACTCTATAACATACTACTTCCTCATATTAAGAATCCTTGGAATATATACCGTATACTTCAAAAACAAAAATTAGAAAAGCTCCTTCTGCCAAAGAAATTAAAGGAAAAAGAAGGAAAACTGAGAAAAATGTGCCTAAAAAATAAATATATCAATAAAAACACATGTGGGGAGAACTTATTTAATATTGCCTAAGATAATTTAATTAATTTTGGAATTAGCAGGACAGAAATAACTACTTCTAATTTGGTCCAGCAGCTGCAAATGAACTCTCATTGAATATAAAGTGCACACAGATTTGCAGATGTATTTCACTAGCTTTAAGATTGTACTGAATTTGGGGATTACAGAATAAATAAAGCTTTGAATAGATATTGCATATTTAAGCATATTATATAAGTAAAGGCAAGCTTTTTATTATACCAAACCCCATATACTTTTCCTTACAACAAAATTGAGACTGTTTTCCTTTCCAATACATTTAAATTTTACAGAAAAAAATGAATCACCAAGCTCCCAGTAGTCCATTACAAGTTTTCATAGTTGAAGAAATCATGCTCTTTCAATTTCAGTACCACTGGAAAGCAATCTAAGATTTCATCAGATTTCTAAAAGAAGGGGAAATGCTGTTTGTTGGATAGAACTGCAGGGAATGCATTGAAAGCAGAAATGTTCCCTGGACATCTAATACATCACATACTTCACAGATTTAGTTTCTACTTTCATAGGAAATAAGAATTCTTAAAATTCTAGCTCTCCAATCTTGGAACAATTTAGCCAGTCATATTTTATTTTAAAAAGTTGCAACATCATTATTGGGTTTTAATAGCATATAACAGAACAGCAGACAAGAAAAAATGTTTAGTAGTAAGGCTGCAGCAGCGTAGCACAAAGTAATTGCTATGCTACATTAAACACATTCTTATAGGTATAATTTTATTTTACATTTATATTCTACCTCTCCATGCTAAGCTCAAGGCAGATCACAACATAGATCAATCACAATAAAACAGGAAAATACATGATAAGAGCAAATATCCAGTGCTGTGCTTCTTCTGTGACTTAATTTTTTTTAAGGTACTTCCTCATATTTGCTAGTTTAGCATACTATACTATGAGTGAAAAGGAGAAACTGTACACCAAAATAAGAAAAAGAAAGTGTGTTCTTAAAATATTTCAGTATGGATTCTCCATCAACAAGCATTGGTGAATTAGCCATGACAAGTGGAGTGACAAGTGGACCCCTTTCTCCTAGCTGGTGGAGCTTTTGCTCTACTGAGCATGTGTGAGAATTCCCATGTGGTATTGCATCATGAGTCTCCTCAGTCTTTTTTCATATGAGTACCAGCACAGATGTATACCTCTTTCTTTCATTAATTTTCTGTAAATTATTTATATTTTTCTGTTGCCTCAGCATCCTCCAAACAGCACTTTTCAATGCTACTTTTCAAAAAAAAAAATGAGAGAAGAAAAAGAACCTTTTTTCTTCAGGATGTCCAGCAAGAAAAAAGCCACTATGAGTGGTTTTAAGTACTGTATTTGTGGTAGGAAAATGTTCAATACCGATCGACATGACTTGTACTCCTGCTGCCTGGGACCAGACCATTAGCAAGACAACTGTTACAATTGTGACTGGAAGCCCCCACATTCCCAAAAGTTGAGGGCCTGGAAAATGGAGGAACTGTATAAGTCTCAGAGAAACCATAATCAGTCCTCGTCCCGAAATGTAGCCATGTCTACCTCCCTGGGAATGGAGTTGAGCTGGAGCCCCTCCAAAATTACTCCCTCTTCGTCAGAACAGACCAAATTCTCGGGGTCAAGTAAGCAAAAGCAGAATGCATTGAAGAAAATAAAGTGCCACTCTGCGGAGCCACCACCCGAAAAAAACAATGAAACGTGGCACCATCAACACGCCTCCATGCATTGACCTTTGACCCACAGTGCAGCAGCATCACCAACACACAATGTATCAGTGCCATCGACTTATAAATCTCTAGCACAGTTGGTGCATGAAATCTTGGTGCCACTGATTCACAAGACGCCGGTGCTTTCAAAGCACAAGGCACCAATACTATTAATGCATACACACATTGAGCCTCAGAACAAGAAGTTCATCAGTCCTCTTCACCCTTGTCATCAGGCTCCTTCATCATTGATGCATTGTGATGCAGTGCTTCTAATACAGCTGTGTGCTGGACTGCCAAGGATTTTGATGGGGCAGAAAGGGATATGATGCCTTTATCCTCACAAACTAACAGAAACCTTACACCAACAAAATTAATGGAACAAGGGCTATGTCTGGAGACACAAGTTGCCATTTGACCTATGGTACCTCTCACATCAACCCCCTATTCAAATTTTGCAGAGCCTGGAAGATGTGTAGGATTCTAATGAGGATATTCCACCAATCATACCAGGAGAGAGGGCATATCAGCCCCTCAATCAAGTAGTAGTTTGGTGAAGGATTTCTTTACCTCTTTAATGGCTAAGGATAAAGAGAGTAACTTCAAAACTCTCCTTTCCAGGATGTAAGAAAGTGTTCTAGTATCTGAATGTGAAGGAACATACACAGGAAGCCCTCAAAATAGTGTGAAGGAATGATCCCAGCTGTCTGGTCTCGGTCCATCTTAAGACAGAGGATGATGGATACCGGGTGGCTCCCAAAGCAGGATATAATATAGACTCAGAGCAGGAGAGAGGCCCAGGAAATACAAAAAAAGACAGTAGTCATGATTAAAGAGGAGCAGCAGCCCCTGAATTGTGAAATGTTTGTGGTTATGAAATGTTTTGTGAACACTGAGATCTGAAGCACTGTAACTAAAGAAAAGCAATGAGAAAAGACTTGACCACATATGTTTTGTGCCACAATGCAGGTTGCAGGGATATGCCATCAGAAACTTTGAAAGGTGACTCCAGCCAGTTAGAGAATGTGCACCAGGAGTATACCCCTACAAAGCAACCAAGGACCCCTCCTCAGGCAGTTTCTTCATCACCTCCTTACAGAGCCTTCAGAAAACTCATCTCCACTAGAGGATCTTTTGTACTACAAATGTCTAGGCAAGATGGGAAAAGCACTTGGAGTTATTGTGTATTTGGCCTCCTCCAAATTTTGGATACAGTGGCGGAGCCAACAGCTATTTTAATCCATGATATTCTGCAAGAGTTTCAAATGAGAATGTGGGAAAATTGTATTTCCTGTGCCTAAATTGTGAGTAAACTAAATCTCAAATAGAATGCAGAAATCCACAGGGTTTGGAATAGTGCAATTGCCCATCAATTAATTGTGATATATTCAGCTTTTAAAAGATCAATGAAAACAAGGATATATTTGAATACTCCATCAGGGAAGGATCCCAGATTACTGGACAATTTTGGTAAAATGTTATTCCAAAGCTCCATGAATTTCTGCTCACTAATTCTACAGAGTTCAATAATTATACAATTATATAGAAAAATTGAAACTTTTTCTTCCAGCCAGTGAAGGCAAAATTGCACATTCTCAGCCAATCTTGGGTGCTGAAGTGTGTATATGCCATCTTATTTGATCTGTCTACGAGGCGTTCGATACCACAGCACAGTTATCAACAATCTCCATTGGAGTATTCTGCATGCCTTGATTGAGAGCCAATAGCCTATGTGATGATATCCAAAGCAAGTTGGCGGACACTTCCTGCCTGGGTGATCACATTTTCTAAGAAAATCTCAGACAAACAGTAGCTCAAATAAAAGAACAGCACATGGTAGTCCAATCCCTCTCCATTGAACAGGAGCAACAGACTTCTGCAAGGCACAACTACTACTCTTTTAAAAGTCCCTATTTCCAAAGATGCCTCTTTGGCAATTCCAGCGATATCAGATCCCATTTTTATTTCTGCAGCAGCAACAACTTCTGGCTCATACTCGACAGCATGAATGCTATCAGCTAAAAGCAATTCCACAAGTCCAGTCCAAGCCCATATCATGTTTTTGACCTCTTTTTAAGCCCAACAACTATCATCTCTAGGAAGGGGAGAGTCCAACAATACCTGGACAAGTGGCACAAGATCTCCAAAGATCATTGAGTTCTCAAGATTGTGAATCTGGATACTGCTTGCATTTCTCTCAGTTTTCCAAGCATCCTCACTGCTCAGCCTTTAATCCAGATCCATCTCACTCATAGAAACATAGAAACATAGAAATGACGGCAGAAGAAGACCAAATGGCCCATCCAGTCTGCCCAGCAAGCTATGCACATTTTTTTCTCATACTTATCTGTTACTCTTGGCTCTTAGTAACCTTTTGGTTCTATTTCCCTTCCACCCCCACCATTAATGCAGAGAGCAGTGTTGGAATTGCATCTATGTGAAATATTTAGCTTAATTAGTTAGGGGTAGTAACCGCCGCAATAAGCAAGCTACACCCATGCTTATTTGTTTTCCCAGACTATGTAATTCAGTCCTTTTTGGTTGTTGTCTGTATATAGATCCTCTTTTCTTCATTCCCCCTGCCGTTGAAGCAGAGAGTTATGCTGGACATGCATTGAAAGTGAAGCATCAGACTTTCTCCCCTGCCATTGAAGCAGAGAGCCATGCTGGATTTGTGTGAAGCATCAGTCTTTCTCCCCTGCCATTAAAGCAGAGAGCTATGCTGGATATGCGTAAAGTATCAGTCTTTCTCCCCTGCCGTTGAAGCAGAGAGCTTTACTGGATGTGTGTAAAGCATCAGTCTTTCTCCCCTGCCGATAAAGCAGAGAGCTATGCTGAATATGCATAAAGTATCAGTCTTTCTCCCCTGCCATTGAAGCAGAGAGCTATGCTGGATGTGTGTGAAGTATCAGTCTTTCTCCCTTGCCGTTGAAGCAGAGAGCTATGCTGGATATGCATTGAAAGTGAAGTATCAGGCTTATTTGGTTTGGGGTAGTAACCGCCGTAACAAGCAAGCTACTCCCTGCTTTTTTGTGAATGCAAATCTTTTTCCACATTCATTCACATCCTCTAGACTTTATGGATCCACAGTGTTTATCCCACGCCCCTTTGAAGTCCTTCACAGTTCTGGTCTTCACCACTTCCTCCAGAAGGGCATTCCAAGCATGCACCACCCTCTCCGTGAAGAAATACTTCCTGACATTGGTTCTGAGTCTTCCTCCCTGGAGCTTCAAATCGTGACCCCTGGGTCTGCTGATTTTTTTCTGATGGAAAAGGTTTGTCGTTGTCTTTGGATCATTAAAACCTTTCAAGTATCTGAAAGTCTGTATCATATCACCTCTGCTCCTCCTTTCCTCCAGGGTGTACATATTTAGATGCTTCAATCTCTCCTCACAAGTCATTCGATGAAGACCTTCTACCTTTTTGGTCGCCCTTCTCTGGACTGCCTCCATCTTGTCTCTGTCTTTTTGGCGATACGGTCTCCAGAACTGAACACAGTACTCCAGGTGAGGCCTCACCAAGGACCTGTACAAGGGGATAATCACTTCCCTTTTCCTACTTGATATTCCTCTCTCTATGCAGCCCAGCATTCTTCTGGCTTTAGCTATCGCCTTGTCACATTGTTTTGCCGACTTCAGATTATTAGAAATCATTAGGGATGTGCAGAGGGATGCATACATTGCATTTGGGATATGTATTCATCGGGGGGCCAAATACGTTGCATACATCTGTATGGCGCCCCGATACGGTTTTATGTCTAATCCTATTCGGTACCCGGCTAAAATTAAATTTACTACAACCCCCCACCCTCCTGAACCCCCCCAAGACTTACCAAAACTCCCTGGTGGTCAGCGGGGGGTCTGGGACCCATCCCCTGCACTCACACCCTCGAACCAGTTTCAAAATGGCGCCGATAGCCTTTGACCTACCATGTCACAGGGGCTACCGGTGCTATTGGTCAGCCGCTGTCACATGGCCATCGGCGCCTTCTTGTGCTCCTACCATGTGACAGGGGCTGACCAATGGCACCGGTAGCCCCTGTGACATTGTGAGGGCAAAGGTAACGCCAGCGCCATTTTGAATACTGCAATACGGCCCGAGTGCAGGAGGTCACTCCCGGACCCCTGCTGGACTTTTGGCAAGTCTTGTGGAGGTCAGGAGGTCCCCCCCAAGCTGGCCAAAAGTCCCTGGGGGTCCAGCAGGGGTCCAGGAGCGATCTGCACTCGGGCCGTATTGCCAATATTCAAAATGGCGCCAGCGCTACCTTTGCCCTGTCACATGGTAAGGGCAAAGGGCCATTGGTGCCATTTTTTTTAGCGCAGCTGATGGCCTGGGAACGGGAGATCGCTGCCCACAGCCCCCCTGGACCACCAGGTATGTGTAAAAAGTTTTTTTGGGGGGGTCAGGACAGTGGGGGAGGCTAAGGGGGTAATTTTAAAGGGTCGGGTGGGTTGTTTTTTTTTATCGGCGCAGGCCTCACTAAAAAAAATTAGTGATGTGAATTGGAATCGGAACCGATCCCAATTCACATCTCTAACGATCAGATTCCCCCCCACCTCCCAGCCGAACCCGATCGTTAAAACGATCGGGCACACGATTCACATCCCTAGTAGTGCATGCACATTTTCACTCATGCATATTCATTGTGGATATCCTGAAAACCTGACTGGCTGTGGGGTCCCCAGGACAGGGTTGGGAACCACTGATCTGAATGGATTTTAATATTGGCCTCTAGGTTTCCAGGTTAACAAAAACTGCCTGGGAGTTATGCTCCACCTTGAGTCAGAAACCTGTTTTGAAGTTGAGGCAGAAGAAATGCCATTTCTGAAATGTAAACTGATTCATTCTTTGGTATCTGAATTGACCTGGTTTTAAAACAGTAGCAATTGTTATATGTTGATACCATAAATTGGAAAGGGAAGATTTTTAACCATTCTATTGAAAAAATGCAATGTATTTAGTAAATTTGTTTAGTTATTTCTACCACAGAAAGAAGTAGGTGTCTAATAGGAATATGCACAGAAAAATGTTTTGGTACAATTTATTTCATTTCATTTGACATTTTAATTCATTTCACTTCACAAATTCATTTGTTTATTTCACTATGTTCTTTCATTTGCTTCCATTAAAGTAATAAGGAAATCAATGTATCAAGTTTAATGAAACTTACATGCAGGCATTAGCAGTAGAGGGAGCATCATTACAAAACAGAAAGAGTGAGGCAGACTGGCTGCCAACAGTGGCATGTACAACCCAAAGTATCATGAAAGAGGCTAAGCAGAACCGGCTGTGGGGAAAACATGCCAAGGCACCAAAAGAGGGAAAAAAAACAATACTAAAAGTGGCATGAACACCATAAGGCACCGTGATAGGGCAAAGCAGTACTATGGCACCATGAGCAGTCTTAGAGTAGACAGAGGACAGATTCAGGCTGGACTCTGGCAGAAATCTTGCATAAACATTTTTATTAGGTATGTGCAATTGTTTTTCCCAAATTCTTATTTTTCTTTCCCCTTCTATTCTGGGGATGTCTAATCTTCTTGTGTTTCCCCTTCCATGCCCAACTTGGAGAGTCAGCTAAAAGTTTTGTCTCAGTAAGTACCTCTGCTTTGTCTCCTTTAGAATTGGTTAACCCAGCAATAAGCCAGGTCCAAAGAGTCTTAAAGTGTGGATAATCATGCCCCAGAACCACTTGTAGAGAAGCTCAGGAAGCATTCCCACTTCTACCCTGTCTTGCCCTGCTGAAGTCATCAGCACCACATGGCAGGTGGGGTATTGTTGCTGATCCCTATGGGGTAGATTTTAAGAGGCGCGCGAACAGCCTACTTTTGCTTGCGCATCAGACTCAAGCAAAAGTACGCTGGATTTTAGTAGATACGCGCGGAGCCGCGCGTATCCACTAAAATCCGGGATCGGCGCGCGCAAGGCTATCGATTTTGTATAGCCTGCGCGCGCCGAGCCGCGCTGCCTCCCCCCGTTCCCTCCAAGGCCGCTCCGAAATCGGAGCGGCCTCGGAGGGAACTTTCCTTTGCCCTCCCCTCACCTTACCCTCCCTTCCCCTACCTAACCCCCCCACCCGGCCCTGTCTACACCCCCCCCCTTACCGTTGTCGGGGGATTTACGCCTCCCGGAGGGAGACTAAATCCCCGCGCGCCAGCGGGCCTGCTGCGCGCCGGGCCGCGACCTGGGGGCGGGTACGGAGGGCGCGGCCACGCCCCTGGGCCGTAGCCACGCCCCGTACCCGCCCCCAAAACGCGGCCGACACGCCCCCGAAACGCCGCGTCGACCGGGCCCGCCCCCCCGACACGCCCCCGACATGCCCCCCTCCGAAAACCCCGGGACGTACGCGAGTCCCGGGGCTCTGCGCGCGCCGGGAGGCCTATGTAAAATAGGCTTCCCGGCGCGCAGGGCCCTGCTCGCCTAAATCCGCCCGGTTTTGGGCGGATTTAGGCGAGCAGGGCTCTGAAAATCTACCCCTATGTGTACTAGGGATGTGAATCGTTTTTCAACGATTAAAATTATCGTCCGATAATGTTAATATCGTCTTAAATCGTTATAGAACACGATACAATAGAAATTCTAACGATTTATCGTTAAAAATCGTTAAATCGTGTTAGTGCGCACTAACGGGAGTTAGTGCGCACTAACTCCCAGTTAGTGCGCACTAACTCGATTTAGTGCGCACTAACTGAAAATGATACAAATAAACACTTTCCAGGTCACTGAAGGTCAGTTAGGAATGAATATGTGTTCCTTTTGGCTGGCTGCCCTCTTATCTATTGATGTTACCAAGGTTACCACTGAGGTGATGGTTGGGGGGATGGGAAATGGAACTGGAAACTAACGAACACCAACAGAAAATGAAACAAAGTGTTCACACTTCCCAGGTCAGTAAAGGTCACTTAGGAATGAATATGTATTCCTATTGGCTGGCTGTGCTCTTATCTATTGATGTTACCAAGGCTAACACTGAGGTAATGGTTGGGGGGATGTGAAATGGAAACAGTTGGAAGCTTGACAAAAAAAGTAATGTAATGATCAGCACTCACGTGACTAGAACTTGTTTGTTTATTATTTTTGTTAGCAGGCACCTGAAATGCTAGTGCATGTTGAATTTGCCAATCACTGTGCATTTTAGAAAGGTGGTCCTGGCTGGAACTGTACACAGTTCAAATATATGTAATTGATTGTTGGTAAGTGTAGATTTTAAGTGATTTTCCTGCACACAGTGCCCTAACCCTGGCACCAGGGCTGTTGTGATCTTCCTGCACACAGTGCCCTAACCCTGATACCAGTCTGAGACAGCTCCCTCCCTGCATTACTAGTGAGAGGCTGGCTTCACAGACAGGGGGGAGCTGCCTGACCCTCACTCCTGACTTCCCCCATGTCCCAGCTAGTGAATGGTGTGTGGGTGAGGGGGGGGAGGATGGTGAAGTCTGAGACAGCTCCCTCCCTGCATTACTAGTGAGAGGCTGGCTTCACAGACAGGGGGGAGCTGCCTGACCCTCACTCCTGACTTCCCCCATGTCCCAGCTAGTGAATGGTGTGTGGGTGAGGGGGGGGAGGATGGTGAAGTCTGAGACAGCTCCCTCCCTGCATTACTAGTGAGAGGCTGGCTTCACAGACAGGGGGGAGCTGCCGGACCCTCACTCCTGACTTCCCCCATGTCCCAGCTAGTGAATGGTGTGTGGGTGAGGGGGGGGGGGGAGGAGGATGGTGAAGTCTGAGACAGCTCCCTCCCTGCATTACTAGTGAGAGGCTGGCTTCACAGACAGGGGGGAGCTGCCTGACCCTCACTCCTGACTTCCCCCATGTCCCAGCTAGTGAATGGTGTGTGGGTGAGGGGGGGGGGGAGGATGGTGAAGTCTGAGTCAGCTCCCTCCCTGCATTACTAGTGAGAGGCTGGCTTCACAGACAGGGGGGAGCTGCCTGACCCTCACTCCTGACTTCCCCCATGTCCCAGCTAGTGAATGGTGTGTGGGTGAGGGGGGGGGGAGGAGGATGGTGAAGTCTGAGACAGCTCCCTCCCTGCATTACTAGTGAGAGGCTGGCTTCACAGACAGGGGGGAGCTGCCTGACCCTCACTCCTCCGGGGTGATCTTCCTGCACACAGTGCCTATCCCTGATACCAGGGGTGTTGTGATCTTCCTGCATGGAGTGCCCTATCCCTATTAATACCAGGAGTGTTGTGATCTTCCTGCACGCAGTGCCCTATCCCTAATACCAGGGGTGTTGTGATCTTCCTGCATGCAGTGCCCTATCCCTGATACCAGGATGTGTGCAAGAAGATCCCAACACCCCCGGTATCAGGAATAGGGCACTGTGTGCAGGAAGATCACAATACCCCTGGTATCAGGGTTAGGGCACAAGTTCTAGTCACATTGACTGATCACATTACTTGTTTTGTCAAGCTACCAACTGTTTCCATTTCCCATCCCCCATATACTGTCAGTGGGAAGCTTGGTAACATGAATAAATAAGAGGGCAGCCAATAGGAATACATATTCATTCCTAAACTGACCTTAACTGACCTTAACTGACCTTAACTGACCTTAACTGACCTGAAAAGTGTCAAATTGTATCATTTTCAGTTAGTGCGCACTAACTCCCGTTAGTGCGCACTAATCGGAAAAAAACGATTTTTAACGATTTTTTAACTAAAAAATCGTGCCTAACACGATTTTCTTGCCCTGCCACACGATTTCTATCGTTAAGACGATATGGAAAACGATTCACATCCCTAATGTGTACAAGCGAGTGTTGCTTTCTTCTCACAGTTGACTTGTAATCTCTGAGTTAACTCCTTCTTAATGCACGTCTTTCTACACCCTGAATCTAATGAGGCTCATGTAGGATAGTCCTCCAATTCCATGGGGGATCACACAATTAGATAGTTTCCCTTGTGGACCATTTACCAAATTACATCTTTGCATATTTGCAAAAGACCATGTTCATCTGTGCCCACACCCTTCAGTCTCATACTGGAGACAATTCTTGATAACATGCCCTTCCACTTCACAATGGGATCATGCTTGCTGAACATGCTCTGCTATACAGTTCCTACAAAGGTTTTGTCATTTGCTTCCTACAATTGACAGAGTTCTTTTTTGTGCTGCTCCTCTAGCTTGTACTCACATTATAGGTCTTCAAGCCAAAGGCAATCGTTATCAGCAAGATCTTTTATCTTACAGTAGGAGCATATCCACTGGTTCTGTTCTCCTTTTACTTTTATGCTTCCTACAAAGGGCTCCTCGTTCTCTTCCTTACATATGGTAACATTCCTCTCTTTATACTTCCCTGCACAGAGTAAGCAGAAGGGGAAAACATCCATAATCTCATTACTTGTTTGGGCAGGCACCTTCCCTGAACTTACACCACTGACATACATTGACATACGCTGTGAACGTCTTAGTGTAGCCAGAGGAGAGATTCAGGTTGGACTCTGGCAGAAATCTTGCAAAAATCTATTTTGGTAACAAGAAAACAAACAAAAGCAGTTCTGCTATTCCTTGCAGTTCAACAACACAAATGTAGTATTAAGACTTACAGTTCAACAGTATACTCTTTCTCTAGTCTTCCTTTTCTCCCCTGTGCCTCCTGTTCTTTCCTGGACCTATCTAGTTATAGCTTTCCCAGAGGTCTGCGTCTGGGACAGGATTCCCTGCTGTATTAGTTTTAAGGTGGACCGGGAAGGTTCTCTGGAGCTGGTCATTTAAGGTGTTCTAGGTTTTCTTCTATATACCCCTTCACAGGCACCAACAATGGAAGCACACCCCCCCACCCCCCATAGTATTGAGAAAGGGCAAAGCAGAATGAACAGGGTCATGAACAGTCAAAGGCACCATAAGAGGGGTAAAACAGCACCAACAGTAGCAGTGATATCCTAAAGCATCATGAAGGGTGAAAAGCATCACTAATAGTGGCAAGAATACCCCATCTCATTGTGAGTAGGGCAAAGCAGCGCAAACACTATATTGCAAAGTCTTTACTTGCATTAAAATACACAAGTTTCGGAGGAGATCAAACTAGTACAAAATAATTTTAAAACAAACATATGCTGTACTGTTAAATCATGCAAACATGTATGAATGTAAGATTTAAAACATGCTAAGCAGGGACAAGATAGCTGCCTGATTCCAGACAGAAGATGCTGACCTCTCCTTGTGTTTTCTTTGCTGCTTCTGATTATGTCTCCTAAGCGGAAAGTAAAGGTGAGGACTTTCCTTTCTGAGTCACCTCACCTTCCTAAACAGCAAATTATCACCTCCTATCTGTCTGGCATGTCTGGATCTTCCAAGGCGGTCCCCATTGAGGAGGTTACTGAGGGATCAGTGCCTCTTCCAGGGGAAGAGGTTTCACTCAGCCCTCGGGAACATGATTCCCTGATGGTTCGGCAGCCTGGAATTTCTGATAAAGCAGGGTCGGCGCTGAACAATGAGGTGCTTTTGGCGCCCACACAGGAGGGGGACGAGGAGTCAGCTGCACTGCTGTGTTCTTCCTTTGTTGTTGCCGGGTCTTCTCCTGGCTTATTGGTGTCTGCTGGAGTAGAGGTGGCATTTTCTTCCTCTGCTTTTCCTTTTTTAATGCCTCTGAGTCATATACTGATTCTGCGCCTGGTGAGTCTACAGCCATTCTTAAAAAACCTGCGGTGGTTACCCTGGATGCTGTTGGGAAGTTATGGAGCACTTTAGTAATTTCTTAACTGCTTCTTCTTCCAAAATGGACTCAGTCCTTTGTAAACTGGAGCTTTTGGTCATGAATCATGAATCCAGACTTCAGGAAATTACTGCTCAAATAGATTCTTTAAATCAGGATCTCGGGACAATTCATACTGTGCAAACTAACTTAATTCAGGAGCATGGATCTATCTCTCGACGAATTGCATTTCTTGAAAACTCTTCACATAGGTTAAACCTACATTTTTTGAATTTTCCCAGATTTGTTGGTGAGCCCCCTTTACTCTCTTTAAAAAGATTTTTTCAAGTTATTTTGAAGATTCCCTCTGATAAGTTTCCTGTATCAATAAAGTATTTTTTCTTCCAGTTTATACTTGCTCTCCTAATGTTGATGAGAATGTTTCTGTTAGCTCAACTAATCTTGCTAAGTTTTTGGAATCTTCAACTTTAGAATTTATTGAATCAGCTACTCTTAGATGTTTCATTTATAACTGACTCAGATGTTTGCCTTGTTATGTCATCATATTTTCAAAATCTGGACATTATTTCATGGCCAACAAATACGTATATTTCCTGACATTTTTGAGTCACTCAAGAAAGAAGGAGGGGGTTCCTTGCCCTAAGGAAAGAGACTTTGGACATTGGTGTAACTTTTGCTTTATGTTACCCCTGTAAATATTTTGCTAAGTATCGAGCTAACTTTTTTTTTTTTCTCACCTGAACAGCTTAAATCTTTTGTGAATGCTAGGAAAACTTTGACTTCATCCCTTACCTCAGCATCCTGAATATCTTGTATTTTCTTTGGGCATGTACATCTAGCTAAAGCCTTGCCTCTGATTTATTACAATTTTTTCTCCTTTATTTTCTTTGTTCCCCCTTCTGTTTTTGTTTCTTTATAATGTTCAGGACATTTACTGTCTTTAATAACTCATTGCCTTTTCTTTTTATTATTTCTTCATTTGACCTGTTGTTACTCTACAAAGTTGTAAGGTTTGTTCATAAATATGTCATAAATAAAAAGTTAAAAAAATAATATGCCAAGCCAATGTGTTCCTCATTTTAAGCCATTACCTGAGCAAATGTACTTTGTGTATCTTCCTTAAGAAATTGTTGGCTTTAATGTGCTCAGGAAAGCATATTTTAAACTATGCTCACATGCAAGAAATAGCCAGTTTTCCCAACTGGTCCACTAGTTTGCCTAGTCTATCTCAAGGTCATCCAGACCCTCTGGTTCTTCATCCTGCATTCCTGTCAATTGACCCACACCCCTCACCGTGTCATGTTAGGCCTAAACAGTGACTTCTGCAGACTTACACCTCATCAGGAGCAGTAGTAAATATATGCAGCTAACAGCCCGCTACCTGCGACAGCTGCCGGTTTTTAAATATGGAGTGACGTGTGTAAATTTTGTCCCCGCCCTACAAACACTCATGACCCTTCCCAACTCCACCCTTTTCTGCCCCTTTTTTTTAACTTGTGCATGAGTATATACATGCATAATTTCCAGCTTTTAACATGTGCATTGCTCGTGCATGGCTTAAATACTCGCATATATGGGCTTTTTAGCATGAGCAACTCTTCTAAAATTGACCCCCAAGAGCCCAACTTTCAAAGCTGCCCATAGTACACAATTAATGTGCATAAGTTAACCAACCAAAATTTATACTACTATTTTATAAACTGTGTGATGGGAACTGCACAGTTTATTATATACTTTGTATTTCTACCCCTATGTTTCTGTATCTGCTTACATTTATAATGCAGGAACATGTACTATTCTATGCATGAAATAATTTTAACAATTTGCATGAAATAAACCAGAATTAAACATGAAGGCAGGTATTTTTTCAAGTATGTACATACTTATGAAAATAGTTGCATGCATACATGGAATCACTAATTTGATGATATCTTCACTATTTCAACCAGACCTTCACTAGCTCATGTAGACCATCTAGCACTTCATTCTGAATCCCCATCAGTTCACCCAGGCATCCCACCCTAAAATTTCAAACCAAGAGGGAGTCACGTGATGCAATGGGCTTAGTCAGTCGCTCTGAGCTGAGCTCCGGGAGCCGCCTCTCCTTTTTTGCAAACTTATCAGCCTTGATCCCCGAATTTTAATCACAAAGTGAGAGTTTACTTACAGCAACTGTTGTTAAAAGGTTGGGAGACTAAAATCAGATTTGCGTGACTATGGCCAACGAGAGCGGGATAGAGCAAAACCTACCTCTTCTAAGATGGCCGACGGAGCAGGCATGGGCTCGGCAGAAGACCCTGATGCAGCTCTGATTATTAAATTGACTGATGCAGTAGTTTCTGCATTGGATGATCAGTTCTCACATATATCAACAAAGATTGAAGAACTGATAGCCTCGGTGTGTGAGATTGCACCGTGGCTGGATCATGTAGAGGGCCAGATATCGATAGTGGAGGATGATGTCCTCCAACTAGAGAAACGGTTGCACATCCTGGAGTGAGAACTGCAAGTAAAGACTAAAAATTGATGACATGGAAAACCTAGCCCGAAGATCCAAACTGCGATTTGTGAGCATAGCGGAGGAGACTGAGACATCAGATGTGAGTACCTTTTTGGAAAGCTGGCTTCTCGAGGAGCTAGGGCTACAAGAGCTAAAAGGGAAAATTATTTTTGAGAGAACACATTTGCTGGGGCCTAAGAGGTAGGTTCAAGCAAGTCCCAGAGCTGTGATTGCAAAACTGGAGCATTATGCAAACAAGGGCATGATTTTGAGAGCCTATTATAAAAAAAAAAGACCCTGAATTATAAAGCGCAGAGAGTGCTCATATTTCAAGATTTTTCAACTCAGGTCACTGCATTGCGATATGTATTCACGATCCTTTCCTCTTCATAGTGAAACATAATATTCATTTTACTCTGCAATTCCCGGCTACCTTGTGAATTTGGCATCAGGGAACCCGTCGGGATTTTCAGGAGGTCGGAGAAGCAAAATCTTATGTCCATCAAATTGTCCCTTCAGCCTGAAGGCTTAACAAACTTTCTTTTTTTAAAGATGGCGCCGGCCGTCCACTGGATGGCCCGCGCCATTTTTAAAGATGGCGCCAGCTGTCCAGTGGTTCTACCATGTGACAGGGGCCGGCCAATGGCACGGTTACCCTGTCACATGGTAAGGGCAAAGGGCCATCAGCATCATTTTTATTAGTGGCAGCCGACAGCCCGAGAGCGGGAGATTGCTCCCGGGGCCCTCTGGACCACCAGGTAATTTTAAAATGTTTTTGGGGGGGTCGGGAGGGTGTTGGAGGCTAAGGGAGCGGTTTTAAAGGGTCAGGGTGGGTTTTTTGTTTATCGGATCGGGCGCAGCCGATAAAAAAAAAAACGATCGAGCCGGACGAAAAAAAATGCACGATTTGAATCGGAACCGGAACCGGAACCGATTCCGGTTCCGATTCACATCTCTAATAAATTCTAGCTGGATAATTTAAAACAGTGAACTCCGGCACATACAAAGCCCATGAACCAAGGATTAACAAAACTTAAGAATCTAAATATGTTTCACTGTTGTTTCTTCCCAGAGGCATCCAAGAATGGCAATATTCTCACACGGTCTTTGAGGACTCTAAAGAATAGAAATGAGATAGATTTACTTATAACTGAGGAAGTGTGCATGCTGTTCTGCTCCTTGTACATTCATTAGGGATATGTTGAAAACTCAACCCATATGAAGCCATCAAGTGAATTCCAAAGTTCTCGCAAGAAGGAAAAGTGAAATGTGTGTTAAAGTCTATGGTTTACAAGCCCATGGAGTTGGCATTTTATAGTATAGGCTCTCTCCCAATACTTCTTTGGCAAGCAGAGTTCACTGCTGAAACGGCTGAGTCCTGAATCTCCCTACGCTCCAGGAATTCATTCTAAACAGGAGGGAATTTTCTGCTTCAGCAGAGCTGCAGCAAGAGTATTCAGGGCTAGTGCAAGGATATGAGGTGCACTAGGCGAACCTTACAACCTTGTGCCCCCTCCATCCTCAGCCACGCCTTCCCCCCAGGGCATTTTCCCTTTTTTCTTTAGCCACCTGCAGATGGGCTCTGCTGGCAGCCCTGCTGGGCCTCTCCCCTCTTTTCTTCAGCAACCACTGGCAACCAGTTTGCTGCCTCCTGAAGGGTGGTGCTATAGGCAACAGCCTACTTTGCCCAATGGAAGTACCAGTCCTGAGAGCATGAGGCACCCTAGGAGAACCGTCAGTCTTGTGCCTTAACCCCAATTAACTTTCAGGCCTATAGGTTGTGCATCCCTCAAACTATTGATAAACTAAACAATGCCTCCACCCCTGCCAGAGCAATCCTGTAAAAGCATATAACATATATCTCCAACTCTTCAGAAACTACTTTGGCTCCCAATAAAATGGTGCATACAATACAAAACACTGACAATCATTCATAATCTCATTTACAATAATAACACTACTCACTACTTGGTTGTGAGCATCTCTATATATATATACTCCATGCAGAAACCTTAGGTCAAAAAACAATCTTCTACAAATTCCTTCCCCAAAAACTACAAGACTGGTCTCAACCAGGGAACGAGCATTTTTTATAGCAGGTCCTATTTTATGGAACACTATTCCTACGTATATACCACTAACTGCTGACAAAAAAGCCTTCAAGAAATCCCTCAAGCATTACCTTTTCCTACTAGCCTTCCCTGACCTGTGTACCTCTTAATTTATTTTAACTCTGTGTTCTTTTTTTGATGATTTTTATACCTCTATTTTTAATTCACTACTTTTTTCTTTTGATGATATATACTCAAGTTATGTTATAACTGTGATTTTTAGTTACTGTTTTTAAGTTTTTATTATGTATGTATCTTTGTAATTCCCCCGAACCTTGGAGGGTATGGGATATAAATACATTCAAATAAATAAACAAATAAATAAATAAATAGATAGATAGATAGATATAATTGGACAGCATACTTTTAAATATTAAACTTTGTGTGTGTGTATATACACACACATACACATGCATACATACATTTTTAAAAGTATGATGTCCAGTTATGTGTTTTTCCAGATAACATATTCATCAGAATCTGTGTCATGATTTCTAAAATTGGTTTAATCTAACTTTCTTTCTATCTGTCTAGAACTTGCATATTAAACCTTACATGATTTCATTATTGTTCCCTCTTCCTTTTAGATCTGATAAAGTGGGGCACAGAATTGGGGGAAGGTCCATTAGGAGCCCCATCTCACAATTCCAATGCCTCCATGTCAGCAAACTCCTGCACCTTTAAGAGGCTAACTCGGAAAAGGCACAGCCATGCTGCTAGGAATTAGAGGCTGAGCCAAAATTGGGGGAGGAAACCTGCCACAGCTTAGAAATAAATGATAAACCCAGAATGATGCACATATTCACCACTTATTTGATTATTTGTAAGATAGAGCTTCATAACATTTTATATTATAGTATGGATTTTGGATTTTGAAAATTAATTTATAAAAGCTGAAAAGTACAGCAGGGGATATAAGAAACAATTAGAGAGCGAGATAAAATGATCATAGGTTTGAGAAAATCAGGGCAAAGAAGACAAAAAAAAAAAAGCAAAAAAGATAAAAACAGCATGCAGCAGAGAGAAAGCAATGACTGCAAGCTAAATAAGCTGTTTACTACCAAACATTATGCAAAATAAAATTATCCCCACAATGACCATATTGGAAAAAAGACAGTAATTGACACTGCGGGCTTCTGATGACGCTTTCTCATCATTTTATCAGTTTCCCATTTGTTCATAATTACACCAAAAACATTGATTCTTATTTACAGCCCAATTATAGAAAAATAAGGATAGTTTATTCTATATATTCTAAAGCATGGCATATTCTGTGGCTGGACTACTTATTTATTCCATGCTTAATAAATCTATTTCAATGGTAGGAAGTCTTATGTATTAGAATGCTTTCTCGATAAAGGAACTCTTCCACTCCCAGGGCAAATGAAGAAGTTGCAGTTCATTTTAAGGAAAAACTTAAAAAAGTAAAAAAAGAGAAAAGAGAAACCATTACTACTTTATAAGCTCCCCAAGGTTCTTTATATTTTTTCAGTGGTTGCATTTTTATTCATCATTTGGGTCTAAAATATACTGTTCAGCATCACTTTACTGTCCTATTCCAATAAGCACAACTGGTTCATGAACTGCTGATGCCAGTGTCATAACAGGTGGCTTGAAGAGTTTTATAGACAGAAAATTGCATATGTATTGAGTATAATAAGGCCTATAGTCATTCTGGTGTAGTAATATATATTTTCAGGACAGTAAAGCACATTGGTGAATAGATTTTGGAAACTCAGGTTTAAATGTAAACTAAATACATTCACAAATTTATAAGATATTTTCAACATTAAACACTTCTTAAACTGTTGAACATAGATTTAGAAAATAATATACAATTTATGGAGTGTTTTGATATGTGGGAAATTATACTTAATATGTTACCATGCAGGAAATGTAGAGAAATGCAATAAAAATTATAAATGGATTGCACTGATATTCAACTCATTTACATAAAAGAAAGTTAACTGATAGCCTGCTATGGAAACTTTTAAACTTGACCCAAACTTGTGGTCATGTTCTATAAGTGTGTTTCTCAACCTTTCATGACAACCATACTCCTTTCAATAATATGGGCAAGATGGGATGGGCTGCATCAGCCTCACTTAACTCCCCCCCCCCCCCCCCCCCCCCCCCACACACACACACACACAAAACATAATATGCAAAGTCTGGCTTTACAAAAGGACACAGTTTATTAAAATATCACCTAACTGAAGCCCGAACAACAATATAAGCAATGTTCCCTCACCCCCATGCCACCATGCCCCCAGTGGCATATGGAGTTACAGTCTTCCAATATTCCTCACCCTGCCTCATCCCAGTGAAGGTGACTCTACAGCCTGAGCAGCCACCCCCACTGCTCACCAGCCACCTCGTGTAGCAGCCCCCCCCCCCCCCCCCAGCTATACGAGCCCCCCTTCCAGTGGCCACCCCCTATACAAGTTAAATCAATAACAATTGACAATTTGGGTTTGGGTTTCCACCACAAAATAAGATTACCCTTGTTCCCCCACCCCTTCCACTGCTGCCCTACTTAGATCCAACCCAACAATTTTTCTAAAGCCTCCTGAAGTGTATTATTAAATAAGTCCAGCTCCTCATCTGACAAATGAACTCCATCCGCCCAATACAACCCTTCACAAATGTCCCACATGCACTCATGCCTCACCCAGAAACCTCATTGACCCACCATCCACCCACCCAATTTGCCTGTTCTCTTTCTTAACCCCAGGCTTCCCAAAAGGCTCATCCTTCAATTTAAATCTAATAATGATATCTGACAAACTCACCCTCGTATTTGTCACCTCGTTCATTATGAATGCAAAGTCCTTTCTTGCCATAGCAGCAAAAGCTTTAGAAGCATAAACCCTCATATCATTGCCCCTGAGATGCACCAAAATAATTTACGGCACTCCCCAAACCCTTACCATACCCATTAATTGATTCCATCTCATTCCCCAGTTATCAAACCAACAAATTCAAATATTCTTCCCTGCAGTCCCAGATGCTCCCTATAAGGTCTCTGCGACACCCTTTGTTGAGCCCAGTGCACAAAACAGTGTCCTAAAATCCAGGCATACCCTCAGTCACTGCAAACCCCACATAAATCTCCATGAAACAACACAAAATGGCATTAACTATCGGGTACATTTTAAAACCCGCGTGCATGCGTCCATGTGCGTGGTGTTCCCAGGCACACGCACATGGATGCATCGATTTTATAACTTGCGTACATCACCGCACGCATGTTGTAAAATACGATATCTGCGTGCACATGTGCACCTGATTTTAAAATCGGCATGCACATGAGCGGGTGAGTCACAACTCGCTCATGCAGGGGGGGGAATTTTCGCCTGACTTTTCAATGGCCTGCACATGCAGATACTGGGGGATACCCTCGTATCGGGGTCTGCATGCGCCGAGTGCATTTTAGAAAGGGCCCAGCCACGGGCATATATCCTGGTTCGTGCAGAAGTGCCACGCCAACAAAAAGGGGCGGGCCAGGGGTGAGGGCTGGGCGGGGAGGGGTGGGGGCTGAAGGGACAGTGGCCTTTAGGCCCTGTCCTGGGAAAACAAACATCGGCTGGCGCGTGGTACTTACTTCTCCTCTGAAGAGGAAGCAAGTACTGAAACAAAAAAAAAGGGTAGATAGGGTTAGTTTAGGGGTCAGGGAAGAGAGGGGATAAGGGAGGAAGAGTAGGTTGGAGTATAGGAAAGTTTCATCCTATTCTGCTTCTTAATTGGAGCAGTCTGGGAGGGAACTGAGCAAAGGCTTGATCGCATTGCCGTGCGTACTTTACAATATTTCCCCCTGCAAGCACAAGTCGTGATCCGCCCTCACATGTGTGCACCGATTATAAAATCAGGTGCACATGTTTGTATGGATATCAAATTTTATAACATGTTCATTGTGATGCATGCATGCTACAAAATCAGTGAATCCAAGTGCATGCACCAGCAACTGCGCACACATGGACACGCGCGGGTTTTAAAATCGACTCCTTTGTAAAGTACGCATGGTGACGCAATCGTGCCTTTGCCCAGTTCCTTCTCGGTCTGCTCCAATTAAGGAGCGTACTGGGAGGGAACTTTACTATACTCCTACCTATCCTTCCTCCCTTTTCTCCTCTCCTCCCCAATTTCTAAACTAACCCTATCCACCCAAATTTTTTTTGTTTCAGTACTTATTTCCTCTTTGGAGGAGAAGTAAGTACTGCGCACCGACTGGCTGTCAGCATGTGCTTCCTCGGGACAAGGCTTAATGGCTACTGTCCAGGTCAGCGTCTATTCTGCCCTTTCCCACCCAGACCTCGCCTACCACCCCGTTCTCTGGCTCGGCACATCTGTGTGTACTGGAAGATATGTGCTTGGACGGGCCCTTTCTAAATTGCACTCAGCACATGCAGGGCCTGGTCGTGCGCATATCCCTCCATATTTGCATGTGCAGGCCATCGAAAATTCAGGCATAAATGCACAACCACCACCATCCCATGGTTATCTCCTCACCTATCATGTGAATCCCCGGATTGTCACCTCCCAATAAACCTATTTGAATCCTCTGACAACTCCATCTCAGCAATAGTTGTAGCTGCACCAATATAGAAAGAATGCTACTATAAATGTACATCTTCCACCTGAAACTTGCAACCACCAATCGCAACACCCATGCAAATTGAAATCTTGTCAAAGGAGACCCGTCATCATGAACTAAGAATGCATTGCCCACAGCCAGTTTCACCCTCGCAAAAGCCTGTGCACTGCACACCGGGCAAGTCAAAACATTGCTCAAAGGCACAAATGTGATCACTTGCCCCCTATCTCTTTGGTCCTTCTTAAACCGATGAATCCAAAAACACACACAATCCCCAGATATCCATACATTATCTACCTGGAACCCTGCCCCGTGTGCATTGTTCCTACACTCTGCCACCAACTCCCCCACTCTCATTGCCCCAAAAAATGTGAACATGAAAGAGGCAGTAAACAACACAATCTCATAGCCCGATCAGCACATGTGTCCCAAAATTGTGACTAATTCAGAATACCTTATCAGTTGCTGTTTGTCTTCCACCCACTCCTAACTCTTAGTCCATCCCCCTAACCCCCTCTTCACAGCGAAGCTCTCCGCTGATTTCCCCCAGCCCCTAACCTTCTGAAAGAATGAGAATCCCATAATGTGTGACCAAACAGTTGACAAATGGTACTCTCTGGCCCAAAAAATATATTTAATGGTATCAGCATCACTAACATGGCCCCCCAACCATCCACCAAGATACAAAAAGTGGGAAATAGCACTACTGCCCATCACATACGATGCCCAAGTTGCCGGAGCCACTGACGATCTAATCATTTGCCTTGCTTTGGCAGGCCAAATTGCCAAAGATTATCCTGAGCTGCCGTTCCCCTCTCCTCCACCTGCAGGGACAAATGCCAAAAGACATCCCATTTGCAACAAGAAAGGGTATCAGCAAGTAGATTCTCTACTTCCAGTACATGCTTACATTACATTTCAGGCACAATAATACAATTTTCCGCAACAAAGCTGACACGTGCTCACATTTCGCTGACTTCTGGTTGATAACTTCTACCACCCCCAAATTATTGCACCAAAAAACAACCCTCCTGTTGTATAATCAATCACCCCATAGCATTAAAGTCACCACAATAGGAAACAACTCCAGGAAGGTTATGTTTTTGGTGATTCCTGAATCCACCCACACAGCTGGCCACCGCTCAGCACACCACATCCCCTTCCAGAATACCCCAAAATCAATTGCAGCTGTTGTGTCTGAGTAAAGCTCAAGGTCTAGGGATGTGAATCATTTTTCTGATCGATGAAAATATCGTACGCGGGCCATCCATTGCTCCTACCATGTGACAGGGACTGGCCAATGACACCAATAGCCCCTGTCACATGGTAAGGGCAAAGGGCCATTGGTGGCATTTTGTTTGCTGGCAGCAGATGGCCCGAGAGCAGGAGATCGCTCCTGGGACCCCCGCTGGACCACTAGGTACTTTAGAAAAGTTTTGCGGGGGGGATTCTAAATAATTCAATTGAAAGGGTTGGGTGGTTTGTATTTTTTGGCTCCGGACAGCTGAAAAAAAAAAGCAATCAGAACCGTGAACGAATATTTCCCGCGGTTTTCCTGCAGTTTTACTATGAACCCGATACCAGAAATGAGTCCGGTACCGATTCACATCTCTATTAGACACCAAATCCTCTTGCATAATGCAAACACCATTAAACAATTCCAGGAATGTCACCCACACTCCCAAAGCATTCTGAATCCTCTTAGTTATCCTGATGAAGTGGTGACCTGCCCTAACCACCACAGCTGCTGCCGATAACCTCCTTATAATTGCTCTAACCATCGGGAAGATACAAGCAGCTAAATTCAGGGACCCAATCAACGTTTGCATCTGATGCAAAGTCACTTTCTTGGCATCCTGTACTGTTAGAACCAACTCCTGAAGCTTCTGCACTTTAACTAATGGTAACCAGGAAATCAGACTAATGACATCAAACTTCCTACCCAAGAAGGTGAGTCTGTCTACTGGCTCTTCCATCTTACTGTGAGCAATAGGTTTCCCAAAACAAATCCTCTACATGCATACAAAAAGCTAGGAGAACATTACGTATATCAGACTGCCTCAGCTTCATGAATAAAACGTAGTCTAGATAATGCAACATGTTGTCACTATCCGTAAACTGTATCAGTACTGAAAGTTTTGAAAAATGCACAAGATGTTATGGGAGCCATCCGCAAAGACCTGAAATTGGTCCCCCTCTCTTACCAGCATAGCCTGCTCCACCTCCTTGGACCCGGAAGCCTCGCCACAGCCAACAACCACCACAGACGCACTCCGCCGCTGCCTCTTCCCTGGCCCGCTCTGCCGACACCGTGCGCCGACCGGCATGCAGTCAGGCTCTGCTTGGGCCTTCCTCCTGACTCCCGATATCCCAGGCACGCGTGCATGCCACGTGACCCCTTTTCAGGCCTCCCAGGCCTTAAACTATTTAAGGCAAGGCCTGCTCCTCTGGACTTGCCTTGGCTACTGACTCCTCCTTGCCTTTTGAATCTCCATTCGTTTGTACCTGAGTTCCTGAATTTCTGCCTGCTTTGGACCTGACCCTTGCCTGCCTGACCACGAGATATGCCGCCTTCCAAAACCCTTGCCTGCCTGACCATGAGATACGCCTCCTGCCAAGATCCTTGCCTGCCTGACCATTGTTGCGTTCGTGCTTGCTCTCGCCCTCGCTCCACCCTCTCTACCTTAGTGGCGACTCCCTTCGGGTCTGACGGACAGATGCTGCCGCGGCTTCTCCTCGCCTTGAATCCCCGGGCTGGACTGACGCTGCGGATCTGCCATGTTCCTGATGATGTAAGGGCACGTGCACACGCGCTCCAGAGTTTGTACCAGCAAGGGCGCGAACCTCGGGGGCGTCCCCCCGTAGTGACGTCATCCGCTTCCAACTTAAAAGGTCTTACCATTGTAAATTATAAATTGTATTCTCTGGTTATGACTTTCTTGTTTTATCTATCCTTCCTACTGCCTATTTATTTTACCCCCACGCCCAGTTACATTCTCCTTGTTGAAATGTATTTTCCAAGCTTTAAGTTATTATGTGAACCGGTATGATGTACCCACTAATGCCGGTATATAAAAGTTTCTAAATAAATAAATAAAATAAACTACGAATCGAGTTAGCAAGGGGAAATCTTTCTCTGCTGCTCTGCCTCCTCAATTTACCAAGGGGTACCTGCTCCTCAGGGGCCCCGCTCTCTCTTCTTGATTTCAGATTTCTAAGACGGGATCCGGTACTTGCTCCTCGAGGGCCTACGTCCCTGAATGCTCAGAAGACTCTTACTACCTGGAAGCGATCGCAGATGTGAACACTGTGAGTTCCATTACAGATAGGAACCGGTACTCGCTCCATGAGGGCCTAGGTTCCTAATCTCCGAAAACTCCCTTCTGTCTAAGACGTTATCACAGGTACGGAGATCGTGAGTCATTATTGCAGATTGCAGATAGGAACAGGTACTCGCTCCACGAGGGCCCATGTTCATAAAACCCTTCTCAACTCTCTTCTATCTCAGAAGCTATCGCATACCTATATCTGGTGCACTATTATTTCAGATTGCAGATAGGAACCGGCACTCGCTTCACGAGGGCCCATGTTCCTAAACCCTTCACAGAATCTCTTCTATTTCAGAAGATGTCACATAACTATATCTTGTGAATTACTATTATAGATTGCAGATAGGAACCCGTACTCGCTCCACGAGGGCCTATGTTCCTAAAATTCTCCAAAGACTCTCTTCTATCTAAGACGTTATCGCAGGTATGGAGATTGTGAGTCATTATTGCAGATTGCAGATAGGAACCGGTACTCGCTCCATGAGGGCCCATGTTCCTAAACCCTTCACAGAATCTCTTCTATTTCAGAAGCTATCACGTAACTATATCTTGTGAATTACTATTATAGAATGTAGATAGGAACTGGTACTTGCTCCACGAGGGCCTATGTTCCTAAAACTCTGCAAAGACTCTCTTCTCTTCCAGAAGCCATCTCATACACAGATATTGTGAGTTCTTATTCCAGACTGCATATAGGAACCAGTACTCGCCTACGGCTCCTGTTCCTGAATATACTGAAGACTCTCTGTTGCATAGAAGCCAATACAGATATCTACAATTGTGAGTGTATTATCTACTACTGGTTATGTAACCAGCATACCCTATCTTTTCACTACCTATAGTCTCTCTCTACAGCTCAGCAACCCAGAGACCACAATTCCAGTATCTGAGGGACTTCAGCCCTGCCAGGCACATCAGCTCACTACTGCCATCTCTGGTGGTTCCATTTCCTGTCTAATAAAATAACTATCTGTGTTTGTCTCCAGATTCCAGCCTAGCCGGTGGTCCCTCTCAGGATATACTCCTGAGGGCACTGTCATCTGCCATCAGCCCAGGGATTCACCAATTTACATTAAGGGGTAGATTTGGAAAAACTGCGCGATTGCGTACTTTTGTTTGCGCAGCAGGCGCAAACAAAAGTACGCTGGATTTTATAAGATACGCGCGTATCTTCTAAAATCCTGGATCGGCGCGCGCAAGGCTGCCGATTTTGGGCAGCCGGCGCGCGCCGAGCCGCGCAGCCTGCCTCCATTCCCTCCGAGGCCGCTCCGAAATCAGAGCGGCCTCGGAGGGAACTCTCTTTCGCCCTCCCCTCACCTTCCCCTCCCTTCCTCTACCTAACCCACCCCCCCCCGGCCCTATCTAAACCCTCCCCCTACCTTTATCCATAGATTTACGCCTCCCGGAGGGAGACGTAAATCCACGCGCACCAGTGGGCTGCTGGTGCACCGAGACCGGACCCGGGGGCGGTTCCGGAGGGCGCGGCCACGCCCCCGGAATGCCCCGGCCCAAAACCACGCCCCAGGCCCGCCCCCGAAACACCGCGCCCCGCCCCCAAAACGCAGCGTCGTTCGGCCCCGCCCCCGACATGCCCCGACACGCCCCCTTCCGAAAACCCCGGGACCTACGCGCGTCCCGGGGTTCTGCGCGCGCCGGCGGCCTTTGGAAAATAGGCGCGCCAGCGCGCAAGGCCCTGCTCGCGTAAATCCGCCCGGATTTACACGAGCAGGGCTTTGAAAATCCGCCTGACAGTGTTCATTCCTTACACTACTAGAGTGGTATTATCCAGACTGCCACTCTGTAGGAAGCCAACCCACTACAGAGTATTACAATTGTTAGTTCTTCTCCTTTGGTGGAGTGATCCATAACTGGTTGCCAACTCCCTAGTGGACTTATAACAGATCGCTAACTCCTAGCAGCGGTTTGATAACAGATTACTAACTCCTCCCACTCCTGGAGGATTTCCATAACAGAGTGCTAACTCCTCCCTCTCCGGGTGGAGATTTATTACAGATTGCTAACTCCTCCCTCTTCAGGAGGACATCGCTTACAGATTGCTAACTCTTCCCTCTTCAGGAGGAGATTGATAACAACCATGAGATATGCTGCCTGCCAAGACCCTTGCCTGCCTGACCACATGTAAGTCCAGCTGCCCTCAGTACCCAAGAGCTCAACCTGAGGGGAACGAGGGCTGGTATTGGTGAAGCCCCAGCAGGATCTCAGGTCTCTCCTTCCTCGCTTGCTGATAGGGGGCACCTGGGGGCTCCTCCACAGGTGGTACCAACTCCCCATTGGCCCAAGGATCCACATCTGTAACACAATATACTGCACAACCCAGAGTAAAAAACAATCCACAAAGTATTGACCCCAGAAAGCAATATCCAGCAGAAGAAAATTTGCTGGATGACTTGGCAATAACCAAAACGCCACCTCAACGTCAGCCTTGGCCATCACCATGCCCCCTCCCAGCTCTGCATACTAAAGACATCGCCACATTGAATGACATATACTTCATGAAGCATTTGTCCTTTGGAACAAAATTGTTCACCAAAGATCCCGCTGGATAAGACAAATTCAAAATTAGTCTATATTTGCCCACTACCGCAAAAGGGGACAAGTACATACATGCAAAAGGAGGTTGCAAAAAAGGCCCCACTATGCTTCCCAACTCCAATTCAACCCAAATTTTATCCTGTACCACTTGTACAAAACGCACGACAAACACTGCTTCCTGACCCACGAAAGGAGTTTGCCATCTCCCCTGCTTAAGAACATAAGAACATAAGAACATGCCATACTGGGTCAGACCAAAGGTCCATCAAGCTCAGCATCCTGTTTCCAACAGTGGCCAATCCATACCATAAGAACCTGGCAAGTACCCAAAAACTAAGTCTATTTCTTGTTACTGTT
Source organism: Rhinatrema bivittatum (assembly GCF_901001135.1). NCBI lineage: Eukaryota > Metazoa > Chordata > Amphibia > Gymnophiona > Rhinatrematidae > Rhinatrema > Rhinatrema bivittatum. The sequence goes on from NC_042615.1 coordinate 148,963,782, forward strand.
GCTAGTAATAGCAGTGACTATTTTCTAAGTAAACTTAATTAATAGCAGGTAATGGACTTCTCCTCCAAGAACTTATCCAATCCTATTTTAAACACAGTGATATAACTGCACTAACCACATCCTCTGGAAACAAATTCCAGAGTTTAATTGTGCGTTGAGTGAAGAAGTACTTTCTCCGATTAGTTTTAAATATTCCACATGCTAACTTCATGGAGTGCCCCCTAGTCGTTCTATTATCTGAAAGACTAAATAACTGATTCACATCTACCTGTTCTAGACGTCTCATGATTTTAAACACCTCTATCATATCCCCCCTCAACTGTCTCTTCTCCAAGCTGAACAGCCCTAACTTTTTTAGCCTTTCCTCATAGGGGAGCTGTACCAACCCCTTTATCATTTTGGATGCCCTTCTCTGTACCTTCTCCAGTGGAATTATATATTTTTTGAGATGCGGTGACCAGAATTGTACACAGTATTCAAGGTAAGGTCTCACCATGGAGCAATACAGAAGCATTATGACATTTTCCGTTTTATTCACCATTCCCTTCCTAATAATTCCCAACATTCTGTATGCTTTTTTGACTGCCGCAGCACACTGAACCCACAATTTCAATGTGTTATCCACTATGACGCCTAGATCACAATGTTAGGTTCCATATTAGGTAGCACCTAATATGGAACCTAACATTGTGTAACTATAGCATGGGCTATTTTTCCCTATATGCATCACCTTGCACTTATCCACATAAATTTCATCTGCCATTTCGATGCCCAATTTTCCAGTCTCAGAAGGTCTTCCTGCAATTTATCAAAATCTGCTTGTGATTTAACTACTCTGAACAATTTTGTATCATTTGCAAATTTGATTACCTCACTCGTCATATTTCTTCCCAGATCATTTATAAATATATTGAAAAGGAAGGGTCCCAATACAGATCCCTGAGGCACTCCACTGCCCACTCCCTTCCGAGAAAATTGGGCATTTAATCCTACTCTCTGTTTCCTGTCTTTTAGCCAGTTTGTAATCCACGAAAAGACATTGCCACCTACACCATGACTTTTTACTTTTCCTAGAAGCCTCTCAGGAAGAACTTTATCAAACTCCTTCTGAAAATCCAAGTACACTACATCTACCGGTTCACCTTTATCCACATGTTTATTAACCCCTTCAAAAAATGAAGCAGATTTGCGAGGCAAGACGTCCCTTGGGTAAAGGCATGCTGACTTCGCTCCATTAAACCATGTCTTTCTATATGTTCTGTGATTTTGATGCTTAGAACACTTTCCACTATTTTTGCTGGTACTGAAGTCAGGCTAACCAGTCTGTAGTTTCCCGGATTGCTCCTGGAGCCCTTTTTAAATATTGGGGTTACATTAGCTATCCTCCAGTCTTCAGGTACAATGGATGATTTTAATGATAGGTTTCAAATTTTTACTAATAGGTCTGAAATTTCATTTTTGAATTCCTTCAGAACCCTGGGATATATACCATCCAGTCCAGGTGATTTACTACTCTTCAGTTTATCAATCAGGCCTACCACATCTTCTAAGTTTACCATGATTTGGTTCAGTCCATCTGAATCATTACTCATGAAATCCTTCTCCAGAATGGGTATCTCCCCAACATACTCTTTAGTAAACACCGAAGCAAAGACATCATTTAATCTTTCCACGATGGCCTTATCTTCTCTTAGTGCCCCTTTAACCCCTCGATCATCTAACAGTCCAACTGACTCCCTCACAGGCTTTCTGCTTCAGATATATTTTAAAAAGTTTTTACATTGAGTTTTTGCTCTACAGCCAACTTCTTTTCAAATTTCCTCTTAGCTTGTCTTATCAATATCTTACATTTAACTTGCCAACGCTTTCGTATTATCCTATTTTCTTCTGATGGATCCTTCTTCCAATTTTTGAATGAAGATCTTTTGGCTAAAATAGCTTCTTTCACCTCCCCTTTTAACCATGCCGGTAATCGTTTTGCCTTCTTTCCACCTTTTTTAATGTGTGGAATACATCTGGACTGTGCTTCTAGGATGTTATCTTTTAACAAAGACCACGCCTCTTGCACAAGTTTTACCTTTGTAGCTGCTCCTTTCAGTTTCTTTCTAACAATTTTTCTCATTTTATCAAAGTTTCCCTTTTGAAAGTTTAGCACGAGAGCCTTGGATTTGCTTACTGTCCCCCTTCCAGTCATTAATTCAAATTTGATCATATTATGATAACTATTGCCAAGCCACCCCACCACCGTTACCTCTCTCACCAACTCCTGTGCTCCACTGAGAATTAGATCTAAAATTGCTCCCTCTCTTGTTGGCTCCTGAACCACTTGCTCCATAAAAATGTCATTTATTCCATCCAGGAACTTTATATCTCTTGCATGTACCGATGATACATTTACCTATTCAATATTGGGAGAATTGAAGTCTCCCATTATTACCGCACTACCAATTAGGTTAGCTTCCCTAATTTCTCTTAGCATTTCAGTCTCACCATCTTGACCAGGTAGACAGTAGTATACTCCTATCACTATAGTCTTCCCCAACACACAAGGGATTTCTACCCATGAAGATTCAATTGTGCATTTAGTCTCATGCAGGATGTTTATCCTGTTGGACTCTATGCCATCCCAGACATAAAGCACCACACTGCCTCCCAGGTGCTCATCTCTGTCATTGCGATAAAATTTGTACCCCAGTATAGCACTGTCCCATTGGTTGTCCTCCTTCCACCATATCTCTGAGATGTCAATTAAGTCTATATCATCATTCACTGCTATACATTCTAATTCTCCCATCTTACTTCTTAGACTTCTGGCATTAGCATACAAACATTTCAAAGTTTGTTTTTTTATTTTCATTCTGCTTTTTAATTGATAGGGATAACTTGGAATTTTTTAGCTCAGCTGAGTTTTTAGTTACAGGCACTTGGACTACTTTTCTTATAATTGGAACCTCACTGTCGGGATGCCCTAATTCTAATGCATCATTAGTATCCTTTGAAGATACCTCTCTCCGAACCATGTGCTGTTGAGCAACTGTTTGCTTTCCCCTTTGTTCTAGTTTAAAAGCTGCTTTATCTCCTTTTTAAAAGTTAGCACCAGCAGTTTGGTTCCACCCTGGTTAAGGTGGAGCCCATCCCTTCGGAAGAGACTCCCCCTTGCCCAAAAGGTTCCCCAGTTCCTAACAAAACTGAATCCCTCTTTTTTGCACCGTCTCATCCACGCATTGAGACTCCGGAGCTCTGCCTGCTTCTGGTGACCTGCGCGTGGAACAGGGAGCATTTCAAAGAATGCTACCCTGGAGGTTCTGGATTTAAGCTTTCCACCTAAGAGCCTAAATTTGGCTTACAGAACCTCCCTCCCACATTTTCCTATGTCGTTGGTGCCCACATGTACCATGACAGCTGGCTCCTCCCCAGCACTGTCTAAAATCCTTTCTAGGTGATGCGTGAGGTCCACCACCTTCGCACCAGGTAGGCATGTTACCAGGCGATCCTCACGCCCACCAGCCACCCAGCTGTCTACATTCCTAATAATCGAATCTCCAACTATGACGGCCGACCTAAGCCTTCCCTCCTGGGCAGTAGGCCCTGGGGAGATATCCTCAGTGCGAAAGGACAATGCATCAACTGGAGAGCAGGTCCTTGCTACAGGATCCTTTCCTGCTGCATCTGGTTGATGCTCTCCAATCATGAGACCTTCTTCCTCCAAGGCAGCACCAGGGCTGCCAGTCTGAAGTTGGGGGTTGGCTACTATGTCCCTGAAGGTCTCATCTATATACCTCTCTGTACTCCCCGCACCCTTAACTACACCCCCTGCCTCCCTCCACTCTCACTACCCAGAGCTTTACCTGCATCTCCCATCCCTTAATTGGTCATTTTGGGTGAGCCATAAATGAATGTTGTGTGTACCCCATGACACAAAATGGTTCCCCTCCATTTTATTTCTGAAGAAGCTAATGAAGAAGATGAAGACAATGAATATGAGGAGGAAGATCTGAGACCCTTAGAATTCTTTCTCTTTTTTGCCCTTCCCTTGACACCCTCAGCAGAACTTGAACATGACTCAGCTGCCACTGATTGACTGCCACAGCCACTCTTGCCAAGTGCTGAAACACCTGACAACTGTTCACCTTCCTTCATCTGATCCGCACCTCTTGTAGGTGTCTCCTGCAATCTCCAAACCTCCTGCCATGATGTCCCTGGCTGATCATCTCCTCCATCCATATCTGAAACCAGGAAAACAGATCCTGCAACATTGTCCCTAGATATGGCCAACCCTTTTTCAGATCTCTGACCACCAGAAGTACCTACCCTACCTCAACCACCATGGAGGGCCTCCCAACCACCTGACCCTCCACCACTGCACACCACCATCCCACATTACCTATGATGCTCCAATGCTCTCCACCACTCCCCAGTGGCCACCTCCAAATCCCCCCAACTAAAAAAACCCTCCCTGCACCACCCCGAGCCATGCCACTACTTGCCCCAAAACCCACTGGAAACCCGCTACAAGGAGAAACTTGCTATTCAGGTGGGAACTGCTACCCTCCCCTCCATTTGGGAAGATTAGCTGGTGCTCCACCTTCCTCTCTGAAATCGAAGATCCCCTCACTGCATGACCCCCTTGTCTCCTTACAGCTGCCAGTTCTGAACATGTAGCCCCCTAACCCCCACCTTCCCCTCAAGCCCTTTGACAGCAGAGGCCCACCCTCTCTCCCACTCCACCCCTCTATCTCCCCTGCCCCTTTGGAAAAATTCTAGGCCCATCCCTACCTGTCTTGAAATGGACAATGATAATCATTGCAGCCAACGCACAGCGAAGGTCACCATCCAGCACACACACCCCACACCCATACCTGGAGGCCCAGTCTGGGCCACTGAATCACTGACATCGCAATGCTTCCGGACCCCTCCCAATCAACCCCAAAGGACATATCTGCTCCTCCCCTGCCCTGGTGGAGGACTATCTTCCCAGCCAGTCCCCAGAAGAAGCATTAAGCGTTACTGCTTCATTTACCTCATCCCCATTTCCTGCTGCTATAACTGTTGTTGTACCCCACCAAGTCCCTTCCAACAATGAACCCTGCCGCCCCAGCAACTTCATAAACCACCTCTGGGCCACTCTCACTGAACTCCCCGCTTGAAACGTCTCCTTCCCCCTCTAGCTCATTCACTCGAGGATGCTGGCTGCACTCCCTGATTCTTGGCACACTGAGACCCGCCCCCTTAGGCCCTGAAATCGCATCTCTGGCCTGCCCATGGGACACCACAGCTACGCCACCATCTGCCTCCAATGAACACTGCTCCTCCTCATGCCTCCCAGCCACCAGCTGACCTGCCACAAGAACCCGTGCTGATGCCGCCGCACCAATACCCACCTTCTGTTTTTTCCTGACTCTTCCCATTGGTGTCACCAATCAACCACTCGCCACCTGAAATACAAGAAAAAAGGAAAACGTTGCTGATCCGCTGCCTGCCCCACCAAACTGACACAACATTGGCGAAACCCCTAGTAAAATCCCACGCTGACACCCAGCCGAGCAGCATTTCAAAATTAGTTCCTTGCTGCAAGGGCTCCTGCTGACAAGCTGCCCTGCCCTACCCCATTTCCACCAAGGAAGGAGGACTAGTGCCCCTCCCGCCATCATGTTAATGGCAGCAGGGGAGGCACAGGGTCTACCCAGCTTTGGAAATATTTGACACGACTTATGTACAAGGGATGTGCATTAAATTAAAAAAAAATAGAAGAACAAAATGAATAGGGGCTAATTCATTTCTTTTTGGGGGCCCCAAAATGAATTGAAAGGGACCAATGAATTAAATGAGTCCTATTTGTTTCATTCATTTGAAATAGAATGACTTCTATAAGCCTCTATAGTCAATGGACTCAATGAAATCATAGGAAAGCAACAGGTGCATATGTACAGTTAGAAATGAATACAGTGTAGAGCAGACAGTCAGCAGAGAAGGGGAGGATGGGCATGTTGTCAAGGAGATGAGAGGAATGACGTATCACAGTGAACATTTTGCCAGTCTGATTTATTGCTGTGGACCAAGTACAGTGACACTGATCATGAAAACTGAGGATTTCAGAAATTTGCTCTGCAGTGCTTTTCAAGACATTGTCTCTTTGAAAGCATACCTCTGAGCTCTCTCTGAGTTCTTGCTAAAGTTTTTTGCTGTGGCATATTTTATAGGCTCACTGTGCTGGCCCATCAACAGCTGTCACACGGGAGAGGAAAGCAAAGCAGTAAGGCAGCGCTCCATCAAAATATTTGAGTCTCATTGCAGATTTGTGTTGCTTCACTTGGAGTTGCTGTTCTGTCTTTCCTTTCTGGTGATTGAAGCCTTAGGTACACTTGAGATTAGTCATTTATTCTCTGTTTGCCTGGCAGTGGGCACCAGTGTGGACACACTGGACAGTGGGCACTAGGCAGTGAGCACTTGGTGTATGTGAGCAGTAAAAGCAAGGCAGAGAGTGCAGCATAACAGGCTGTGTTGTGAAGCCTGTGTCAGAGAAGTAAGAACATAAGAACATAAGAAATTGCCATGCTGGGTCAGACCAAGTGTCCATCAAGCCCAGCATCCTGTTTCCAACAGAGGCCAAACCAGGCCACAAGAACCTGACAATTACCCAAACACTAAGAAGATCCCATGCCACTGATGCAATTAATAGCAGAGGCTATTCTCTAAGTAAACTTGATTAATAGCCGTTAATGGACTTCTCCTCCAAGAACTTATCCAAACCTTTTTTGAACCCAGCTACACTAACTGCACTAACCACATTTCTGGCAACAAATTCCAGAGCTTTATCGTGCGTTGAGTGAAAAAGAATTTTCTCCGATTAGTCTTAAATGTGCTACTTGTTAACTTCATGAAATGCCCCTTAGTCCTTCTATTATTCGAAAGAGTAAATAACCGATTCACATCTACTCGTTCAAGGCCTCTCATGATCTTAAAGACCTCTATCATATCCCCCCTCAACCGTCTCTTCTCCAAGCTGAACAGCCCTAACCTCTTCAGCCTTTCCTCATAGGGGAGCTGTTCCATCCCCTTTATTATTTTGGTTGCCCTTCTCTGTACCTTCTCCATCGCAACTATATCTTTTTTGAGATGCGGCGACCAGAATTGTACACAGTATTCCAAGTGCGGCCTCACCATGGAGCGATATAGAGGCATTATGACATTTTCCGTTTTATTAACCATTCCTTTTCTAATAATTGTTTACATTCTGTTTGCTTTTTTGACTGCTGCAGCACACTAAGCTGACGATTTTAAAGTATTATGCACTATGATGCCTAGATCTTTTTCCTGGGTGGTAGCTCCTAATATGGAACCTAACATTGCGTAACTAAAGCAAGGGTTATTTTTCCCTATATGCAACACCTTGCACGTGTCCACATTAAATTTCATCTGCCATTTGGATGCCCAATCTTCCAGTCTTGCAAGGTCCTTCTGTAATGTATCACAATCCGCTTATGATTTAACTACTCTGAATAATTTTGTATCATCCGCAAATTTGATAACCTCATTCATCGTATTCCTTTCCAGATCATTTATATATATATATTGAAAAGCACCGGTCCAAGTACAGATCCCTGAGGCACACCACTGTTTACCCTTTTCCACTGAGAAAATTGACCATTTAATCCTATTCTCTGTTTCCTGTCTTTTAACCAGTTTGTAATCCACAAAAGGACATCTCCTCCTATCCCATGACTTTTTTGTTTTCTTAGAAGTCTCTCATGAGGGACTTTGTCAAACGCCTTCTGAAAATCCAAATACACTACATCTACCAGCTCACCTTTATCCACATGTGGAGGCTAAGACAGGACTAATTGATTCTACCGAAGATTCGTCAGCTATTACTTCTTCTGTTTCTGATGAGAATCCCACACAAGAAGATTCTTCATCTGAAACAGAAGCAAACAGTGACTGTGCTACCTTGTCAACGCTAAGTGTTAATCGAGACTTCTGTCCCCCTGCTGCTTTTGGGTGTCTACATTTTGTCTGGCATGACTCTGCCTCCCCTTCCCTCTCCTCCAAAACTACAGGGCCAGAAACAAGTGGTGGCGATGGCAATGTATCATGGTCAGATTTCATTTTTTTTTGTATGGAACTACTATCCCCTACAAACAGTTTAGAGTGTGACAGTTGCCTTTTTAGCTCTACTGGTGGTGTTGCACTAGTGTCTTTTGAGGTGCCTCCTCTGCCATTCCCAATCACTCGACTACATCTCTCTTTCCCTGACATTATGGATTTAATGTCACTGAGTAGTAACACTGCCCACTGTCATGGTGCCTGGCTGTGCACTAATGTGTGTGGTGTGCACACAGAAGCTGCTTGCTTGTAAGCACAAAAGAGGCAGACTCCCTGGGCACTTGACTGCACAGAACCACCCAATAGTTAGGATCAGTCTCTTATAGCTACCCACTGCCCACTGTCATGGTGCCTGGCTGTGCACTAATGTGTGTGGCATGCCCACAGAAGCTGCTTGCTTGTAAGCTCAAAAGAGGCAGACTCCCTGGGCACTTGACTGCACAGACCCAGCCTGTTAAACTGCCCAGTGAAGCCCAGTGCACTGAGAGACTAAGTAATTGGAATTAAAAAAAATCTGTTTAAAAAAGCATGAATTTTTGTCACTCCAGAAAAATGGATGAAATTGAAAATAATATATCTCTCCAAGCCAACCCAACACCCTAAATGGTGGTCAGTGCTAGCTGACCTAGCACAGCTTCTCTTCTCAGTCAGAGATGACCAAAATAAACAGCATGAAAGATACAAGACTAGCTGTAGCTGACCCTGGCACTGCAGCAAAACAAAGAATAATTAGCTTTTTCTTTCCTTAACTAGCTGAACTAGCCTATCTCTCTTAGTTCAGCCTCCTCCCTCTTCCACCCAGCCCACCTCCCCACAGCATCGCTGGAAATAAGTGCGTGGCTCCTCGTGCTGATGTTTATATAGTGCTGGATCATCAGTATAATCGACAGAGAACACTGAATGACAGCGCTATTGGCTGCATTCAGTGCATGTCACAAAATGTCAGCGCGGATACGCTGCATTCCGGTATCCATGCCGACCTGTCCGACACTTTCCTGTGACTGACAGGAAAGGGTCGGACAGGTCGGCATGGATACCGGAATGTAGGGCAGGGGCGCTGCCATTTTGGGCAAATCATAGGTAGCTAGTAGCTAATGGGGGCGAAGAAAAGCGTGCACCGCTGGGCGCACCGAATTAAACGGATAATAAGTTAAATACGTGGGGAGTCGCGATGCGTTTCGCCTCCCCACGATAGGACAAAATACATTGCGGATCGCCAATACGTTGAAAACGGATGCACACCCCTAACAGGTAATGCATTTGGGCTTCTCCATAACCATCAGGTGCCTTGGTACATCTTTGTGTCTGCCATAATGCATGCTGTGGCTCTGCCTCTTGTTGCAAAGCAAAAGTCACTTATTCAGGTACCTGTGAAGAAAGCGAAATGGTGATAATTGTGTCATCAGGCAAAGTCTGAGCTGCTCAACAAGCTGCCACTAAGCAAGAGCATTTCCTTTTGCTTCAAAGGAATCTTAGAACATATGAACATAAGATTTTCCATACTGGGTCAGACAAAAGGTCCATCAAGCCCAATATCCTGTTTCCAACAGTGGCCGAGCCAATTCACAAGTACTTGGCAGAATCCCAAGGAGTAGAAAGATTCCGATATACTTATCCCAAGAAAAAACAGTGAATTTTTCCAGCTCTCCTTTAATAATGGTTAATGGACCTTTCCTCCAGGAATTCATCCAAAACTTTTTTAAACACAGCTATACTAATAGCTTTCACCACATCCTCTGGCAACAAATTCCAGAGGTTAATTATGCATCGAGTAAAAAAATATTTTTTCTTATTAATTTTAAATGTATTACCTAGTAACTTCATTGTGTGTCCACTGGTCTATGTACTTTTCAAAAAAGTAAACAACTGATTAATGTTTACTTGTTCCATGCCATTCATTATTTTATAGACCTTTATCATATCTCCCCCAGCTGTCTCTTCTCCATCCCCATTATCATTTTGGGTGCCTTTCTCTGTACATTTTTTAATTCTGCTATATCTTTTTTGAGATGTGGTGACCAGAACTGCACACAATACTCAAGATGAGGTCGCACAATGGAGTGATACAGAGACATTATGATATTCTTTGCTCTAGACTCCATTCCTTTCCTAATAATCCCTGGCATTCTATTTGTTTCTTGGCTGCTGCTGCACACTGAGCAGATTTCAATATATTTTCAATGAAGACATCTATATCCTTTTCCTGACTGGTGACTCCTATAGTAGAACTTTGGATTGTGTAGCCATAATTTGTGTTACTCTTCCCTAAGTGTATCACATTGCACCTGTCCATATTAAATTTCATTTGCCATTTGCATACCCATTCTCCTAGTTTTGCAATGTCCTCTTGCAATCCTCTTGTGATTTAACAACTTTGAATAATTTTGTATTATCGGCAAATTTGATCACCTCACTTCTTGTTCCCATTTTCAGGTCATTTATAAATATATTAAAAAGCAGTGGTCCCAGAACAGATACCTGGGTCACTCTATTATTCACCTTTTGTACTATATAACCCTACTCTCTGTTTTCTATCATTTAACCAGTTGGCAATTCACAGTAGGGCACTGCCCCCTAACCCATGACTTTTTAAATTTCTTAAGAAGTCTCTCATGAGGGACTTTGTCAAATTATTTCTGGAAATCCAGATACACATGTCAACTGGCTTACCTTTATCCACTTTTATTTTCCCCTTCAATAAAATGTAGAACATTTGTGAGACAAGACTTCAATTGGCTAAATCTAAGTTGGCTTTGTACCATTAAACTATGCTTATCTATATATTCAGCAATTTTGTTCTTTATGATAAGTTCTACCATTTTTCCTGGCATAGATGTCAGATTCACTGCCTCTAATTTCCTGGAACACCCCTTCATCCTTTTTAAAAATTGGCATTACATTGGCAACCCTCCAGTTTTCAGGTACCATAGATGATGATATCGATAGTTTACACATTTCCAATAGCAGATCTGCAATTTCATTTCTGATTTCTTTCAGCACTCTGGGATGTATACCATTTAGACCAGGTGATTTGCTACTCTAGTTTCTCATTTTGCCCTAGTACATCTTCCAGATTCACTGAGATTTGTTTCAGCGCTTCTGAATCATCATTTTTGAATATCATTTCTGGCATGAGTATATCTCTAAGTTTAACAAGTCATTTCTTCACCAGAATCCCAATCTCCTAACATATGTGTTGCGCTGGAGGTGAACCCTTGGCCTGGCACAGGATTGGTACGACACTCTGAGGGATCCCAGAGGGCGCCTGCTGCCAGGAGGTGGAGCACACTAGGAGACAGAGGCTGACAGGAACTTCACCAATAACAGTCCGGGAGCTCCGTGGGTTGAGCCCTTGGTTTTCCGGACCGCCTGGGATTAGGTGGGCCTCAGGAGGTCTCCCGGAGAGATGACGAAGAGGTGTGCCCACCAAGAGGAGCGGTGCGCAGCTGTCAGTGAACAGGCGAGCTAGACTGTAACCGAGAATACCGGAGACCACTGGAACAAGACAGGAACTGGAGGTCCTCCGGGTAAGATAGGCAGTGCCTAGAGGTCCAGCTCGAAGAAGGCCGTGGGTAGTGTCGAGGCAGGCAGACCTGGTGATCACAGGAGGAGTGAAGAGAGTGTCCAAATGGAGCGCAAAGGTCAGAGCCAGGGTATCCATCCGAGAATGGTCAGCCAAAGCAAGGGTCAGTTCCAGGTATCAGTCTGAACGTAGTCAAAGGCGAGCAGGGATCAGTTCCAGGTATTAGTCCGAGCATAGTCAAAGGCAAGCAGAGGTCAGTTCCAGGTATCAGTCCGAGCGTGGTCAAGACAAGCCAAGGTCAGTACCGGGTATCAGTCTGAGAAGGGACTACCCGGGTGGCAAGACGAGGAACAGGACTCAGGAACGCAGGGACTCAGGAACACATGCTGGAACACAGGAAGGACCATGGGAACACAGGAGCAAGACAGGAACACTGGAACAGGCACAGGAACAAGAAACGCAGGAACACTGGAACAAGCACAGGAACAAGGAACGCAGGAACACTGGAACAAGCACAGGAACGAGGATGGCAAACTAGCTCACACAGAGGTGATGACCCGATTGCCAAGACGAGGAACTGAGGGAAGGGCCTTGCCTTATATATTGTGCCTACGTGATGTCATCGGGAGGCATCCGGGCCAAGGTTCCCGCCCTGGACCCTATAAATGAGGGAGCCCTGGCCACGTGCGCACCTAGGGGCGGGGCTGAGGATGCTGAGCCCCTGCGGGAGCTCCGTTGTGAAACCTGTGAAGCTGGAGGCATTCAGGACAGGCGCTGGGGATGCCGAGAGCTGGCTGCTGCAGCTAGGGAGGATGAGACGGAGTCCGCGGAGGACAGCCCGAGGTGAGCAGGCCTGGTCGCAGCACCAGTGCAGCTGGGACGTGCAACAGTACCCCCCCTTCTAGGCCTCCCCCTTACTGTACGAGGCTTCTCTGGATGCTGGAGATGGAAGGCTCGCAGGAGGTTCTTGTCAAGAATGTGGTGGGAGGGCTCCCATGAGTTCTCCTCAGGTACGAAGCCCTCCCATGCCAGGAGGTACTCCCTGTGCCCTCTTCGGCGGTGAACATCCAGGACCTCCCAGACCTGGAGGGTGGCCTCAGGTTCCATGAGAGCTGAGTCAATGGTGGTGGTCTCCGCGAGGGCCAGGAAACACTAGGGGCTTGAGCAAGGATACATGGAATGTATTGTGACTCCCGAGGCTTGCAGGCAGCTTCAGCTGATAGGTCACTTCTCCCACTCGGCGTAGGATGGGGAATGGCCCCATATACTTGGGAGCTAGTTATTGCGAGGTCAGTCGGAGGAGGATTTGCCGCATGCTGAGCCAGACCCTCTGTCCTGTAAGAAAAACTGGGGCAGCATGATGGTGGGCATCTGTCACCAATTTGGCACGATCGGCCTCCTGACAGAGACGTTCCTTGACCTGGTCCCACAGCCTGTGGATGGTTTTGGCTGTCACCTGCGCTGCAGGTGATGGCATGCTGAGTGGAACTAGAAGAGGCAGGCGGGGCTGCCAACCAAAAACCACCGCAAATGGAGAGGTCTCAGTGGTGGAGGCAACGTGGGTGTTGTGTGACAACTCTGCCCATGGGAGAAGATCAACCCAATTGTCTTATTGGTCGTTAACATAGGACCGGAGGAAGGCCTTCAGGGAGCGGTTGGTTCTCTCGGCCTGGCCGTTAGCCTGTGGGTGGTAGGCGGAGGTCAGGTTCAAGGTAATGTTAAATTTTATGCAGAGGGATCTCCAGTACTTCGCAATGAACTGAGGTCCATGGTCTGAGACGATCTCCTGTGGCAGACTGTGGAGACAGAAGATGTTATTCAGGAAGAGTCAGGCGAGAAACAGTCTATTATAACCCAGATTACGGTGTGCCCCTTCGAAGGGGGCAGATCCACAATGAAGTCTGTAGAAAGGCTAGTCCAGGGTTCTGTGGGTGCAGGAAAGGGCTGAAGAAGCCCCCATGGACATCCAGTGGGAGATTTTTGTTGAGCGCAGACAGTGCAAGAGTCTACGTAGTCTCGGGAGTCTTTTACCATACTATCCCATCAATAGTGTCTGCGAAGCATCTCGAGGGTTCGGGCCCGGCCTGGATGGCCAGCGAGCCTGGAGTCATGGGCCCAACGGAGTACATGCTCTTGGAGGCGACAAGGCACCACCGCTTTACCAGCTAGCACGGTGATAGTGACTGCAATGGAGATACAGGCAGGATCTATTATATGAGTTGGAGTTTTGGGGGTATCCTCCGGCTCTACTCAGCATGAGAGTTCATCGGCGAGGAGATTCTTCTCAGCCGGGCAGTTGCAAAATTCGAAATGGAATCTCACAAAGAAGAGGGCCCATTGGGCCTGCCATGCATTGAGTAGCTGGGCTTCTTTGAGATGTTTGAGATTTTTATGGTCTGTATATATGGTAAACTTGTGTTGAGCCCTCTCAAGCCAGGGGCACCACTCTTGGAGGGCCAGCTTCATGGCCAGTTCATGGTCTCCTATAGTGTAATTGGCTCCGCAGGTGAGAACTTATGGGAGAAAAAGGAGCATGGGACTAGAGCTCCCTTTGTAGAGTACTGGCTGAGAACTGTCCCTGTGCCAATGATGGACACTTCAACCTTTACAATGAAGGGGCGGTTCGGGTCCGGGTAGCAGAGACAAGGGCCATTACGGAAGGCTTCCTTAAGAGTTTGAAATGCAGACTGGGCTTTGGGACTCCACTCCCGAAGACTGATCCTTTCCTAGTCATGGTAGTGAGTGGAGTAGCTAATGTGGAGTAGTCTGCGATAAAGTGCCAGTAATAGTTTGTGAATCCCAAGAACCTTTGTAGAGCCCACAGATCAACAGGCTGGGGTCAGTTGCAAATATCTTGGAGTGCCGAGTGCTGGCGCGCGATCCCCTGGCACGGCCACTGTGCCGGAGGCCTCGGTCTTGCCCCCGCCCCTTTTTTCAAGCCCCGGGACATACGCGCATCCTGGGGCTTGTGTGCATCGCCGGGCCTATGTAAAATAGGCTTGGCGCACGCAGGAGCGGGTTTTCGGGGTTACGCGCAAAACCCTTTGAAATTCTGCCCCTGTTAGAGTAGCTGAGTTTAAAAAAGATTTGATCAAGTTCCAGATAGAAAGGTACATAAATCATTATTAAAGTACTCTTGGAGAAATCCAAAGCTTATCTCTGTTGCAAACAGCATGGAATCTATTGGGGATGTGCAACCAGAAATTATTTGTTTTTATTTTCATTTTGTTTCATTTTTGTTATTCAGTTTGTTTTTTAATTTTGTTTTAATGCTCACTAAATCAAGTTAGTGCACATTAAGAGGTGAATTTTAAAAGCCAGACACATGTATTAATTAGGAGATACACGAATATGTTGGGCTTGTGCACGCCAAGCGTATTTTAAAAGCCACCAAGATACATGTGTATCTCCTGTAGCACATACATTCAAACATTTTCAAATAGTAGTGGGGGAATGGCATGGCCTGGGCATGGACATGGTCTGGACATGGTCATTTCAGGGCATGAACTTAAGATGACATGACCCAGTGCATGCCAAGGCCCCTGCTGCATAACTTTACTTCTGCTATGGATGACACGTAAATTAAAAAAGAAAGAAAACTATGCAGATCTGCTGGGTTTTAAGGGTCAGGGTTAAATGGAGGGAGTGAAGGCTATTAAACAGGGGGTTTTGGAAGACCTTTCTCTTACCTGGGTGAATTGGGGAGAAGTGGTAAAACGGAATAGTGTTGGCATGCATCTCTTTTAAAATCTCCCTGGATGCATGCCAACATATGAACACAAATCTTCGCATGTACGCCAGTTTGAAAGTTACCATCCCAGTTGCATTACTTTGCACAAATTTGATTTAGTGCACACATAGTAAAAAAATCGAGTATGTACTAAAAATAAAAACAAAAATAATAAATAATATCCCTAGAATCTATCAAACGTTTGGAATACTGCCTGGAGTCATGCATTGGCCACTATTGAAAAACAGGATACTGGGCTTGATGGACCCCAGTATGGTAAATCTTATGGTAAGCAAACTGAATTAATGAACCAAACTGAAAATTGTTTCCCTGCACACCTCTATAATTTAGGTACAAAGGAGAGTCAAAAAAAAAATAAAATCCTAGGAGTATCCTAAAGGGGTTTCTAGAGTCAAGGAAGGTTCCTGCACATGTATTTGAATGTTGACATCACTGTTTAAATTAGCTTCATGGATATCATTTTAAAGAAAATGTGTTTCTCAGTTTATCACTATTCAACAGTAAGCTCTATTCATTTGGAATTAGCACAGTCTAGTATGGATTTGTCTTTATTTCAAGAGCATAGCCTAAAGGCCCAGAAGCAAAGTTTTCCCTCTGCTGAAGAAACCACAGTGAGCCCTATGTTTTACATCTTCAGCGGGATAGTTGTGTTAGTCTGGTGTAGCAAAAATGACAAGAGGTGGATGGCATCCTATTGACTAACCAATGTATTGAGGTATGAGCTTTCAAGGACAGAGTTTACTTTGTAAGATGCAAATCTACTTTGCCAGATGCAAGTCCACTTTGTCCAATAAAGTGGACTCCATCCTCAAAAGCTCATGCCTGAATAAATTGTTAGTCTATAAGGTGCCACCCGCTTTTTGTCAGTAAGCCCAATGAGTTGCGTGATGGCCAAACAGTTCTTAAATATGCCTCCTTGTCTAGTGAGATATTGGAAAAGGGTTTATAGGTGAATAATACCTTGAGGGCAGGGTTGAAGGTGGATCATATCCCAATATTGGAGATTATAGATGGCTTCCTTTTTCTGTACATTCTAAATACATTTTTATCAAAATCTTTTCAAATTTTGTTTGAGTGTTTCAAATTATATTAATCAACAATTCTATAATCTCTTATTTAAAAGTAGATATGAACATTTGATTTGGGTCCACTTTTTGCCTAGTAGATGTACAAACCTTGAAGGGGAGAGGGTGATTCAAGTGCTTTCTTCTTAAATTCATTGCAATGGTGTTGACATAAAAGAAGTCCTTCAGCCAGAAAACCCTACATAATCTCATGCAGCAGAAAATATCTTCTTAAATTATTAGCTTAATTTCATCTATAATTCATTAATTGTTCAATTTTCAGAGTACTAAAACTGATTTCAAGGCGTTTAAATGCATTCACTGATGGTTGAAGACAATTGAATGTGCAGGTTAAAAAATGTTTAAAATAATATTCCAAACATATTGGAAAGGAAAAAAGAAATGAAGATTGTCATATATGCGTACAAATATAGACAAAACAAATAGAATTTAAGTCTTGAAAGCTGATTAAAATGCATCATTTACTAATAGCTTGCAAATTTATTTCTTGAGAATTCTTTTTCATATTTATTAATTTATATTCTACTTTATACAGTATAGATCTAAGGCAAATCATAATATAAACATAAACAGTTAAAATACATTTTCATTTTCATCTAGACAATTTGCAATTAAAAATATACACAATATAACAAATCAAAAAAACATAACAGAAAATAGACACCTTTAGTTTCGTAGAAACTATATTATACAATTCCTTGTTTACAGGTAAACTAGACGTTGCATAAATCAACAAAGCTCACAAATCCTACCTCTCACATAGGATATATTAGTCATCTGAAATCATAAGCTTTAGAATACACTAAAGGCATTGTGAAGTAGGAAATCTTTTAATAGACGTTTACATTTTTTCAAATTGTCTAAGGCACACAATTGAAATGGGATGAGATTCCATAAAGCTGGGGCAGCAATTGAAAATGATGTCTCCCTAGTAAAGAACAGATGGGCTTGACGCACTGACGATATTTACAACAAATTTAATTGAGACGATCTTAATCCTCTAGTAGGCTTATAAATGCGTAACAATGCATTTGACCAATGTGAAGAATCTGAATTCAGAAGTTTAAAGATAATCAAAGCAATCTTGAATTCAATTCGCTCTGCAACAGGCAACCAGTTCATTTTACATAGAATTGGAGAAATGTGTTCAAAGCGTTTCGTACGAGATATGTCGAGTGGCTGCATTAAGTAGTAATACAAACATTCTGAGTTTACTGTATGGCAATTATATTGTTTTATTCAAACTTGGCAAGAAAAAGTCCATCAGAAGTAAATAGACAGTGGTATAAGCTAACTAATGAATTGATTAAATTATTTAAATCTTTAACTGGTCTTTTCAATACTGCTAAAGATGGCATGCCAAATAGATTTAACACTTTCAAACAGCATAATAATATTAGAGATTACAACACAACAATGAGAACATTAAAGCAGAGAATAAAAACAACAAGTATGGATAATAAGCATATCATAACAGGCCCAAAGTTTAAATGGGGAATTTTTCAAAGGAATTTTTGCAGGTAAATGGGTCCTCAGCAGGGATAGAGCCAAGGTAGTCCAGAAAAAGTACTTGCAGAGAGTTCTTTTTGAAATCCCCATACCTGGCATCTCCTGCTTTTCCTTGCATACTTTGCACACTCTCACCCACCCTACAGTCCCCCAATAGCCCCCTATACCTACGTATTCTGTGGAATGCCTCCTCTTCCTGGCTTCCTTGCCTGGTTAAAGGGTGGTTGGATGGGGCACTATATGGTCCTGATGCAGTCTCTGTGACTCAGGGGACCTTGGGCAGAGGGTCTCTGACTTGGATGTCCCAGGCAGAGTCCTTTAGACTTGGGGGTCCTGGGGCAGACTGCCTCTGAGTTCAAATTTTTCTGGTCACACTTCCCAGCCAATTAGGGTGAATGTAGCAATCTGACTAAAGGGAGAAACATTGATTGCATTTGATTCACTTTATGTTTCTTTTTACCATACCTCTCTGCATTAAGCCTGTTTTTAGCATGCCTTTTCTTTTTTTTTTTTTTTAGCACATTTTGTCCTAGTGCACTTTTTTAAACTCATAGTCGATTTGCATGCCATCAGGTTACTGCTTCAGGAGTTTAATGTGTTTTTAATATGTGAGTAAAGGAAAATTAGCACTAAATTTTAGCACACATTTTTATCATCTTTTATTTCATCAGCCACTTTTCGTCTCCATGCCTAGGACTAGTTGCTTTCCTCTCTAACCACACAGAACTGAGGGCCAAAGCATGCACTAGTCTGCATTCTACATGTTTTTGACCACAGGCGGAAGTACTGAGTGAAAAATGGCATTGCTCATGCGCTAAAAAGCATACAGGAATTTAAAAATCTATAGTGCATAGTAGGGATGTGCAGAGCAAAATTTTATGTTCATATTTTTTATGTCCGAAAGGGGGTCCCACTTGCGGCCAATATGGACATAAAAAAAATCCAATGAGTTGGGTATATGTACATATGTGCAAAAAAAAAAATTAAACCCCCTCACCCTCCTTAATCCCCCCCCCAGACTTACCACAACTCCCTGGTGATCGAGCGAGGAGTGAGGACGTCATTTCTGCAATCCTTGGCGAGAAGCATGTGACGTCGGTGGCACGTCGAGTGACGCGGCGTCACGTGATTCCCGGCTCGTTCGCGCCGGACGGCTCGTTCGGCCCAAAAAGAACTTTTGGCCAGCTTGGGGGGGCCTCCTGACCCCAGCTTGGGGGGGCCTCCTGACGCCAGCTTGGGGGGGTCAGGAGGCCCCCCCCAAGCTGGCCAAAAGTTCTTTTTGGGCCGAACGAGCCGTCCGGCGCGAACGAGCCGGGAATCACGTGACGCCGGCGTCACTCGACGTGCCGCCGACGTCACATGCTTCTCGCCAAGGATTGCAGAAATGGCGTCCTCACTCCTCGCTCCATCACCAGGGAGTTGTGGTAAGTCGGGGGGGGGGGGATTAAGGAGGGTGAGGGGGTTTATATTTTTATTTTGGCTCAACAATCGCGATTTCCCACATATCGAACATATCTATGTTCGATATGTGGGAAATCCGATCGTTTATGTCGAATCAATTTTTTAAGTAAAAAAAAAATATGAGTTGCGTTTTACTAATGCGGTCAATCCGAATGCACACCCCTAGTGCATAGAGTTAATAATGTGCAATCACTATTTCCCACTAGCATGCATGTTAAGCTTCTAGGGAGTCATTGTCAAACTCAGTGCAGGGCTTGCAGCCCTGTGAGTACTTTGTACCTGCCGTTCTGCAAGTGAATTTTCAAACAAACACTGAACATTTTTGGAACTCTAGGGAGCATAGGCATTTGTGTAACCACATGCTTTACAAGTAGCAAAGCCCATGGAAAAACTACTCATGGGTATTTCAAAATCAAATCTCTGGGCATATTTTATGGTGCTTCCCCAACCTTGCCCCTTTTCGCTATAGGCAAAAGAGCATGTGATCTCATTCAGCATATGGAGGGGATGGGAATGACATTTACCCTTCTAAAACCTTTTGACAATTGCCCCCCACATGTACATGCTTAAAAATTCTGGACCTCTCTTAGGCCTGGATTTTCTATTGTCGCAGAGAATGGTGAATCCCGGCCATAACGGGGGGCGGGGGGGGGGGGGGCTTGGAAAACTGGCAGCTATTGCACTACCGCAGTGTTATCGCTGCTGGCTTTCGCACTGGTGATGCTATTGGGCGCGCTACTGGCAGCGATAACGTGGCTTACCTTATCGCCGCCAGTGAAGATAGCGCCTCCTCGCCGCCCCGACTCCTCCCCTCCCTGCCCCATCTCCGCCCCCCGCTTGCTATCGCATGTGTGAAAAGTCCCTTTTCACGTGCAATGCGGATAGAAAATAACCCCCTTAGTAGTCACACATTCTGCATATCATTACCTTAGTGAACTGGATGCTAAGCAGATCTTTTGCATGCATGGTAAAAAAATTTAGCCCCTCCGTGTACACAATTTTTTGGGTGTGCATTTTAGTCAACTGTACCAAATGTGGCTAGGTGCTAAATAACAGGTGATATCTGCTCAGACTGCTGGATAGAAATCACAAATTTTCCATGTTCACTTATTTTTCATTAAAAATATATCATGAATTAGGATGAATTTTTCAAAAGCTGGCTGTTATCATTAGATGATGAAATCCTAGTGACTGATGATTAAGCTCTCTTGTATTTACTTATATCATACAAGAGATATCATTATACTTACTAACATGCAGTTAACTGTTGCTATAAATAACATTTATATACCAGTCAAAAGATTACATTTTGTTCTTTTTTACTTATCAACTTGCAAGGTTTCTATTAGGAATAAATTGTTTTGTTGCAGTATAGGTACTCTCAGTTCCAGGGCTTTTCACACCAGCCTGCAAGTTTCAAGGTCATTTTGACATAAGCTGTATCTAAAATATTGATGAGACATAGGGCTTTTTATGACCTCTGATCTAGAATCACTTGAATTTTCTAGATTTGACACTCAGTGGCAGACAGAAGAGCATAGACAAATTACAGTTCAGGCTTTTATTCTTTTGTTTAATGTGCAAGGGGAGGAGGATACCAGGTGGTTAAATCCTATCAGCTGGAATTGCACTGACATTTCTCCTGTTTCGAAATGACAAACAACTGAAGTGCAAAAGGATTACAGGATTAGAACAGGATTTCTAATTAAAAGATGAAACTATAAAAGTATAATGCCATTTCAAGCAGAAAGGCAAACAACTGAAATTCTAATTTTATAATTACTAAAATCTGAAAGGACAGAACATTTTTTCTTTTCAGTGATTTTTTTTTTAATTTAATTTTGGTGATAATCTTATAGAATTGTGTATTGCTTTCTTGACAGAGTTAATGGGACCTCTAAAGTACAATGACAAGCTTATTTTAAAGTAGAGTACTAGGCAGACAGTATGGTGGGGTGGCCAATTCTCGTCCTCAAAAGCCACAAACATACCTGGTTTAATGAACATACCTGAAATAAACTTACATGCACTGCATCATTTGCATGCAAATCTCATGCATCTTTGTTGTGGATATTCTGAAAATAAGGTCTGTTTATGGTTCTTGAGGACTGAAGTTGGCCACACTGGGCAATGACATTGCTTCAGAAGGCAAGTTGACAAGTTGTCAACAATGAGGACAATTTTCAAAAGCATTTACCAGATAAATACATTTAATCAGGCAACAGGACCATCTGAAAATTGCCTTCCCTCTATGCGGCTAACAATTTGCACATATTCCTCAATGCACAGACTTTTACCAGCAGAGAAAAAAAGCATTCCCAAGGTACATGTTTAAATCGGGGACAGAAAATTATACATACAGATTCCATTTTCAAATCTATGCAAATTAGAATCACTCAGAAAAAGTAAGTTCAAATTTCTTGGGCAATATTTTCAAAGTAAAAGTATGCATGTATACATTTCCTTTGAGAACTTAGTGTAAAGCCCATGGGTAAAGCATGTCCTTAAACTTTGAATCACTGTGGGCAAGTTTGAAAATCACAATGTGGGCAGTTGAAAGGCTACATCTATCCTTTTCATACCCCCCCCCCCCCCCCCCCCCGATTACAAAGGCTCACGTAGCTTAACGTTCGATAAGTTTTATTGGATGGATAAATAAATGGCCGCAGCCCATGAAAATACAGTAACAGGCAATATACAATACAGTAACAATCAACAATAGCATCATAATACAACTTGTATAACTTCATTAACTTAACTACTGAAATTAGCTCTTGGTGACCAGCACTTCCCCTTGCAACCGAGTGCTAAGCTTGTAATTTCTGCTGAGGCTTGTGCACCGCTCCCCAGCCGTAAAAGCCGGGTGGCTACCACGAACACCTGGCCGTCGAAGCCGCAGCGTCAATGCCAGTGACCTGACTGTAAAAGTCAGGGTTGTTTGGTCTAGGTGCCTCAGTGTTCCCTGACCCTCTTGGCCGTTGAAGCATCGGGGGTCTGTGTCAGGGCCGCCTGCTTCAGTGCTCTGGGGGCCGCTGGCCCTCCGGGCTGTGTCTTACGTTAACTATATGCGGGGTTGTCACTTGGCTGGTCACCGTACAACGCCAGGGGCTGTGACAAGTATGAACTCCCACTAGCTAAATGCAGTGGGAGGGTGGGAGGGACACAAAAACCTGTACCGGCGGTGCCTGGTCGAAAAGGGGGCCGCTCACGCGGCATGCCCCCTTTTCAACCAGGCAATGCCCACCAGGCCCGACTCCCACCCCATTGCCCACCCTCCCCACCCTGCCTTGCCTTCCCCACCCCCATTGTGCCCTGCTCCCTAACAGGAGTCGCGGGCTCTCAATGTGGGCAGTTGAAAAGCTACATCTATCCTTTTCATACCCCCCCTCCCTGATTACAAACGCTCACGCAGCTTAACTTTCGATAAGTTTTATTGGATGGATAAATAAATGGCCACAGCCCATGTAAATACAGTAACAGGCAATAAATACAATATGTAACAATCAACAATAGCATCATAATACAACTTATATAACTTCATTAACTTAACTACTGAAATTAGCTCTTTGGGACCAGCGCTTCCCCCTTGCAACTGAGTGCTAAGTTTGTAATTTCCGCTGAGGCTTGTGCACCGCCCCCAACCGTAAAAGCCGGGTGGCTACCACCGACACCTGGCCATCAAAGCCGCAGCCTCATTGCCAGTGACCCGAGTGGGCAAAACCTTTGCAATCCATTTATTGATTTTCCTTCTAACTTTCTCCATAGCATGATGTGAATGTTCACCCCTCCAGATCCTACGGGGGGTGATGCAGGACCAGACGAGTACTGACTGCAGGAACATATTGTAAAGTGTCACCAAATCTCTCTGTATTTTTTGTGTGACTTTGATGCTCTTAGTGATGGGAAGGTCATTACCTCCCAGATGTATGATTATAGCTGATGGGGGGGGGGGGGGTTTTAGTCTTTTATTAGTTCCATGACAGTCAGCATCAACTGGTCCCATCTCATCCCCGAGATACCTTTCCACAGCAACGATACTCGATGCACCACCATGCCAAGGTGTGCTCCCTCTGGCTGCTCGAGGGCCCTCCTTCGTGTCCAACGCACATAAGAGTGCCCTATAATCCATGTGATGCGCATTCGTGGTCCCTGATCTGTTGACAGATAAAAGGCAGGTAAAACGAGTTATGCTATACACAGTTGGTGAAGTACTCGAGCGGTCTTATGTAATGGCTAAACCTTCCTGAGCGCCATCTGCCTATTGCCATTATCTCCTTGTCCTTCAATCCCAAGCTCGCCGCTGTGGTTGCAGCCCTTATACGAAAGGAGTGGGATGAGTAACCTGCTACCCCGATTCCTGCAGATTGCAGAGTTTTGTGGAGAAACAGAATAAACTGGTATCGGGTTAGCAAGCCACCATCCGCATGTACCAGCAATTGGACTCCGCCAGGAGGGTGATGCATCAAGTAGATCTTGGTGCATCACACTGGGCAAGTGGCCTCCCCAGGCCATTCGCGGAGGATGATATTGGAACCAATTGGTCGGTCTTTGACCTGCAGATACATATGGTAAGCTTATTATATTCGAGAATCGTGTCTTCCCTCTGTAAGCATGTGGAGGAAGGCCTATTGGCAGAGTGGGCAGTAAGCTTGTTGATGCGCAGGGCCGCATAAAATGACAGGGAAAATGTGCATTTAAATCAATTACACTCAAAGGCATCTGAGCAGATGACTTCCAAGGACCCAAAGATCTGTCTCAAAATGTCCAAAGTTATGGGCCTCCTAGTATTCTTTGTCTTAGCCGCCTCCCTATGCCAACCCATCGTAGCTCTTTTTATCAGGAATAGTGAAACGCAGCTGGGGAATCCCAATATTCTAGAAAAGAATGAAAGGCCCGCTAGGCGGCTTGCTACAGCCATTCTGGATTTCCCCTGGCTCTTGCAATGTAGTATGTAGTGCAATAGGGAGGTCACCAGGATTGGCCACATGTCAATGTTGTCAGAGTCAGTTCCCAGGAAGCTGCAGAAGTGTAGCAAAGCTTGTCTATAACTCCGATGTATATTTTCAGATAAGGATCCCAACATTAAGTTCCAAAATTCGGGGGGCCAAGCTGCCAGTCCTCTTCGGGTATGGGGGTAGGTAGATGATCTGCTGTCATGGCATGGCATCAGAACGTTGTCAACTGGAATTGGGAGAGAGAATCTGCAATATAATTATGTACGAAAGGAAAGAAGAAAATTGTATATCCTCTAGTGCAAATTATCAAGCAGGGAATAGCAATCAGGTAACCAAATTCAACAGAAGCTATGATCCCAAACAATCCATTAAATTAATAGTGTGAGTACACAATGTAGTGATTGAAGGCAGACCTCATACCAGGGCATACATTTTCACTGCTACTTAGCATCTAGTATACCGGCAGTATAATCATAGGTCTTACATCAGATTTTTTTGGATTTCTTCTTTTGCTCAAGTGAGAGAATTAGTGCATGGTCCATTCATGACCTATATTAAGGTTTTTTATATATATAATTGCACTTAGCTTAGCATTTGTGGAGAATCGCCAGAGACATGGTCGTGAGATCTTGTAAACAGGTAAGCCCGACACGGACCGCGTTTCGGCGTCAGCAGCCTTCATCAAGGGCTAATAGTATCTATAAGTTCAAAGAAATAGGTTAGTGACAATGTTATCAGCAATAGCCATTATATATACAACGATCCCATGGGTACTAACGTGAGATAGCAAGCACAGCATATCGAAGTAGTAATGATTCTCCTCTACCAGAGGGGCCGCTTTCGCGCCATTTTTTAAGGAGAAATTAAGCAATAGGATCCAACCTAGACCGGAGATGACGTAGATTGTTGTTGGAATTGTCATAGCAACGAATACCATTCGATGGCTGCATTAAGGCCATCAGGTTGCATGGTGTTTAACTGAAAAATCCATCGTTGCTCGCGGAAATTGAGAATTTTCTGAGGATCACCTCCCCGAATTGTCAAAAAAATCCGATCAATGATGTGCCACTTGAGCTCCACAAAAAGATGCTTCATGTATAGGCAAAGCTGAACGATGGGGGCATTAATTTTGCCCGTATTGAGACAACTGCGATGTTCCAACTCAGGGATTACTCAGTAGGGATGTGCAGCCCGAAAGTTTATGTTCATAAGTCCATAAGTCGAATGGGGGGCTCATTTGCGGTCAATATGGACATATGGAGAATTCCATAAGTTGAGTCTATGTCCATATGTGCAAATAAAAATTTAAATAAAAATTTAAACCCCTCACCCTCCTTAATCCCCCCCAAAACTTACCAAAATTCCCTGGTGGTCCAGCGGGGAGTCAGGAAGCCATTCCTCCCAGTGGTTTTGCGAGGAGCACGTGACGTCCGCGTCACGTCGATGACGCGGCCGTCACGTGGTCCACCGGGGTTCCGCTCCCGGAGCCCTCGTTTTGAACAAACTGAACTTTTGGCCAGCTTGGGGGGGTCAGGAGGCCCCCCCAAGCTGGCCAAAAGTGCCTTTTGGGCCCAACGAGGGGTCCGGGAGCGGACCCGAGGGGAATCACGTGACGTCCGCGTCACTCCGTCGTGACGCCGACGTCACGTGGTCTATCGCGGTTCCGCTCCCGGAACCCTCGTTGGGCCCAAAAGGAACTTTTGGCCAGCTTGGGGGGGTCAGGAGGCCCCCCCAAGCTGGCCAAAAGTTCAGTTTGTTCAAAACGAGGGCTCCGGGAGCGAAATCCCGGGGGACCACGTGACGGCCGCGTCACGTCGATGACGTGGCCGTCACGTGGTCCACCGGGATTTCGCTCCCGGAGCCCTCGTTTTGAACAAACTGAACTTTTGGCCAGCTTGGGGGGGTCAGGAGGCCCCCCCAAGCTGGCCAAAAGTTCCTTTTGGGCCCAACGAGGGTTCCGGGAGCTGAACCGCGATGGACCACGTGACGTCGGCGTCACGACGGAGTGACGCGGACGTCACGTGATTCCCCTCGGGTCCGCTCCCGGGACCCTCACGGAACTTTTGGCCAGCTTGGGGAGTTTTGGTAAGTCTTGGGGGGGGGATTAAGAAGGGTGAGGGGTTTAAATTTTTATTTAGATCAACAATCGCGATTTCCAACGTATTCAACATAGCTATGTTGAATAAGTTGGAAATCCGATCGTTTACGCCTCATCATTTTTTTAAGTTAAAAAAAAAAAGTTGCGTTTTCCATTTAAGTTCAAAACGAATGCACACCCCTATTACTCAGTAATCCCTGAGTTGGAAATGCCTTGGCTTCCTTGGTCCAGTGTTCTGAGCACCAGGCTACTGCTCCTCCACTCCTATAGTTAGATTGAACCCCTATAAAACCATCCCCCTAGTAGATGAATTAGAACAAACCTCCCACTCAGCAAGGCAAATCAGACATGGTAGGCCACTGGTAAACCATAATATTATCTCATCACGTTTCACCTTTATTATTATTATTTATTTATTTATAATGCATGGGTCGCTGGCCCAGAAAGCACTGTATTCTCACTGTATTATAATCATTATTTTAAATATAATGCATGGGCCGCTGACCCAGAAATTAATAATAATTATTCAAGTGTGGGGCGCTGGCTGTTTAAACTTGTAATAGTAAATACAGGACCGCAAACTCTTACCAGTGGCCATTAGCCACACACCCCCCCACCCCGTTAAAGCATTGGCCGCTGGCCCTTTAAGTATGCCATAATAATGCATTGGGGGCCGGTGGCCCTATAAACATATAATAAATAAATACACGACCACTGGCCCTTTAAACATACAATAATAAATACAGGATCGCTGGCCCTTTAAACATACAATAATAAATACACGACCACTGGCCCTTTAAACATACAATAATAAATACAGGTTCGCTGGCCCTTTAAACTTGTGGGGGCCGCTGGCCCTTTAAATACTATTTTTTTTTTACAATACCCCGAGAGGACTGAAGAAGGTGCAGAAGCTGGAACTTCATGCCTCTGGCTCTCTCTGGCTTTCTCTGCTCCTCTCTCTGCGCCGTTCGCGTGAAAGCCTCAGTTGAATGTGAACAGGTTTCAAGCTGAAAGCAAAACCAAAAAGATGGAAAGGACGCCACCTCCTAGCAGCCTGCTTTCAAAAGCGAAACTAAAAGGAGAAAACTCGCCGCCTGTGCCGCCCGACCCCAATGCAGCCACCAGTGCAAGCAGCAAGTGACCAGCTGCTCTCCCGCCACTCTCTGCAGGCTCAGCTGTTCTCCAGCCGATCTCTGCAGGCTCGTGGTGAAGGTAAGCACACGAAAACCTGCGCCGGTGGTGCCTGGTCGAAAAGGGGACTGCTCATGCGACGCACCCCCTTTTCAATCAGGCAACGCCCACCAGGCCCGGCCCCCCCCCCCCCCCCATTCCCCGCCCTCCCGTTCCCACCCTGCCTTGCCTTCCCCATCCCCATTGTGCCCTGCTCCCTAACAGGAGTCGCAGGCTGTACAGCTTGCCAAGTGGCTGAAAAGTACATTGTGATCAAACATTTAATGATGTTAGGAAAAGTATGGAGTTGGGGCCCAGGTAATTGCCTTGCTTCTGCATCCCTCTCTGCCATAAAACTGGCTCTAACTAGACAGGAGAATTAGATATGGAACCTCCAGGATAGCATTCTCTAGATATGCTCCCAGTTCCACGTGCAAGATCCCAAAGGCAGGCTTAGCCCTAGCTCGATGTGTGAATGAGATGATGGTGCAGGGAAGATGACTTTAGATTTGTTAGAAAATGGGCAACATTTTAGGGAAGAGAGACCCTGTTCTGATAGGAGGGGCATCATCTTAATCAAAATGAAATCTGGCTGCTGGCACTAACAATTAAAAAGAATAATTTTCAAAGGACCTTGTGAAAGCAGAGAAATTAGAGTATCCTGAAAAAATATAATGTATTAAAAGGTGCGATAGCTCAGATAGATTTTAATGAAGAGTAGACAAATATAATTGATTCTAAAGTTACTTGAACCAACTGTCAGAAATAATCAGGTTGTGAATAGGGAAAAAGCAATATATTTGGGTGTTTATATTCAAATATTAGGGCTCTAGAGCAGTGGTTCTCAACCTTTTTTTTTGGCCAGGACACACCTGACAGATGGTTCTCACATATGTGACACACTGAACATGTGACCATCACGAGGCTAAATGTAAACATGCCCTCTGCATCCACAGGAGTCCCCTCAACCTCCAGCAATGAGTACAGAGCAGATCTAGGGCATTACCCTGTTCAACTCGCCATACAAAAAATATATTCTGGTTTTGATGATATCCCAGTAAAAGCAAAACAAAATCCTTTTACTACCAGGCAAAATAGCCTTCCTTATGAAAAGACAGTCATTTACCACTAATGCATATCCTATTGAGAAAACACAACAAATAAGATTGATACAAATGCCTACATGCTAGTTAAATACCTCAACTCGGTCACATACCCTTCACCAAGTACAGAAAAAACACAAATTATAAATATGGAGACAGAAACTGGAATGGAAAACCAAAAAAGCCACTCTGCATGCAGTGCGAACCTGGAGAAAAGGAAAGAGAAATATAGCACCTAACAGACTCTCAGGATTTGCAATAATGCACACAAACCAACCTGCACAAAGTTACACCTGTATTATGGAACACACTCAACAGTAACAATCCTGTCTAAGAAATACAACTATTAAACCAGGCCCTAAACACTAATACATTTCCTATTGGGAAAACAGAATAAGCCAAGCTGCTATAGAGCCCCACACAGAAATAATTGTAAAGCTATACTAAAAATGTTACAAAACAGCTGCTGAACAGAATAATACCCAACAATTAAAAACTCATAAAAATGATTAAAACATTTCCAAATATCAATAAAACATTTCAAAACAGCAGACCGCATAATACCCAATAATTAGAACGGCAGTCAATCAAGAAAAATAAATTTAAAAAGCCACCTATACTCACCCTCTCCAGCAACTCTCCTACTCCTTTCCCTTCCAGGCCAATAACACTCACCAGAAGCAGCAAGGGCTGCTGAAGCTCTGTCCTCACAATCCTCTTCCTCAGCACCCACAACCAGTCACTCACTCACTCACTCACACACACACACACACACACACACACACACACACACACACACACACACAATTAGACCCCATGACCAGTCTTGGTCTCTCTCTCACACCAGTCATCTCCTGAATAGTCTCTCTCTCTCACATACACACACTAATCATCTTCCTGACCAGTCTCTCTCTCTCACACATACACACACTAATCATCTTCCTGACCAGTCTCTCTCTCTCACACAGAAACACATCACCACCCTGACCAGTGGGGATGTGAATCATTTTTTGACGATTTAAAACAATCGTCAGATATATTTTAGATCGTCAAAAATCGTTAGAGCCGCGATACAATAACAATTCCCCCGTTTTAACGTCAAAAAATCGTAAATCGGGGAGGGCGAGAAAACCGGCACACTAAAACAACCCTAAAACCCACCCCGACCCTTTAAAACAAATCCCCCACCCTCCCGAACCCCCCCAAAATGTTTTAAATTACTTGGAATCCAGTGGGGGGGTCCCGGCGCGATCTCCTGCTCTCTGGCCACGGCTGCGTTAAGAGAAATGGCGCCGGTGGCCCTTGGCCCTTATCATGTGACAGGGCAAAGGTAGCGCCGGCGCCATTTTGAATATTGGCAATACGGCCCGCATGCAGGAGGTCGCTCCCGGGCCCCCGCTGGACTTTTGGCAAGTCTTGTGGGGGTCAGGAGGCCCCCTAAGCTGGCCAAAAGTCCCTGGGGGTCCAGCAGGGGTCCGGGAGCGATCTCCTGCACGCGTGACGTCGGGAGCCAGGAATCAAAATGGCGCCGGCGCTACCTTTGCCCTGTCACATGATAAGGGCAAAGGGCCACGGCGCCATTTCTCTTAACGCAACCGTGGCCAGAGAGCGGGAG
Organism: Rhinatrema bivittatum; assembly: GCF_901001135.1. NCBI lineage: Eukaryota > Metazoa > Chordata > Amphibia > Gymnophiona > Rhinatrematidae > Rhinatrema > Rhinatrema bivittatum. Next base: position 148,994,158 of record NC_042615.1, read on the forward strand.
ATCGCGCCGGGACCCCCCCACTGGACCCCAGGTAATTTAAAACATTTTGGGGGGGTTCGGGAGGGTGGGGATTTGTTTTAAAGGTTCGGGGTGGGTTTTAGGGTTGTTTTGGTGTGCCGGTTTTCCCGCCCTCCCCCGATTTATGATTTTTAAAAAAAACAAAACACGACGATCAGATTTCCCTCCCCCCCAAGCCAAAATCGATCGATAAGATGATCAATCACACGATTCACACCCCTACTGACCAGTCTCTTTCTCAATCACACTCATTGTCTCTTATATACAAGCTCTCAATCACACACAAATGCTCTCGTACCCATTCACACCAGCTCTTACCCAGGCTTCCATTCACACCCACAGACACAAGCTCTCACCCATGCATCCATTCACACCTACAGACACAAGCTCTTACCCATGCATCCATTCACACCCACACACACAAGCTCTCACCCAAGCACCCATTCACACCCACACACACAAGCTCTCACCCAAGCACCCATTCACACCCACAGACACAAGCTCTCACCCATGCATCCATTCTCACCCACAGACACAAGCTCTCACCCATGCATCCATTCACACCTACAGACACAAGCTCTTACCCATGCATCCATTCACACCCACACACACAAGCTCTCACCCAAGCATCCATTCACACCCACACACACAAGCTCTCACCCAAGCACCCATTCACACCCACAGACACAAGCTCTCACCCATGCATCCATTCTCACCCACAGACACAAGCTCTCACCCATGCATCCATTCTCACCCACACACACAAGCTCTCACCCATGCATCCATTCTCACCCACAGACACAAGCTCTCACCCATGCATCCATTCTCACCCACAGAGACAAGCTCTCACCCATGCATCCATTCACACCTATAGACACAAGCTCTCACCCATGCATCCATTCACACTCTCAGACACAAGCTCTCACCCTGGCACCCATTCACACCCACAGGCTCTCACCCTGGCACCCATGCACACAAGCTCTCACCCAAGCACCCATTCACACTAGCTCTCACCCTGGCACCCATTCACACCCACAAGCTCTCACCCAGGCACCCATTCACACCTACAAGCTCTCACCCAGGCACCCACACATACAAGTTCTCACCCAGGCACCCATTCACACACCCCCACACACAAGCTCTCACCCAGGCTTCCAGTCACACCCACACACACCAGCTCTCACCCAAGCACCCATTCACACCCACACACACCAGCTCTCACCCAAGCATCCATTCACTCCAGCTCTCAGCCAGGCACTCATTCACACACAGACACACCAGCTCTCACCAAAAACATCTTCCTTCACTGCAAGAATGGGCTCCAGTTCCGCTGCGGCTTTACTCCGGCGGGCCTACTTTTTTTGCCACCATGGTAATAGGCTCCTGTGGTGGCCTCGGTCAGGTTTCCACTTCGCTGCCATGGGCTGTGGTGGCCTTGCTTGGTTGGAGTCGGGTTTCCTCTTCGCTGCCACGGGCTGTGGCGGACTTGCTTCATCGGGGTCGGGTTTCCTCTTCGCCGCCACAGTCCCGTGGCAGCCTTGCTTTGTTGGGGTCGGGTTTCCTCTTCGCCGCCATGGTCCCGTGGTGGCCTTGCTTCATCAGAGTCGGGTTTTCCTCTTCACTGCCATGGGAATGGGCTTCCATGGCGGCCTTGCTTCATCAGGGTCAGGTTTCCTCTTCGCTGCCACGGTCCTGTGGCGGCCTTGCTTCGTCGGAGTTCAACACTTGTGTTCCTCCCACCCCACCCCCAGGCATTCTGATGCCTGCCTCACCGGCCAATCAAAGGCTTCCTCCCTTCTTTCTACTCCCACTAGTAGGTAGAAGGGAGGAGGCTTCCGATTGGCCTGCGGGGGCTGGAAAATGGGAGAAGGAAAGTAGAACGGGGTAGTGGGACACCGGGACACGCAACACACCTGCCGGTGTTTGGCGACACACTAGTGTGTCGCGACACACCGGATGAGAAGTGCTGCTATAGAGAATAAGATTGAATAGTTAGCATGTAGAGCACAAATGAAAATTCAGGGGTAGTTTTCTGACAGGTCGTATATCTGCAACATTTGAAGGAACCTTTTGCACTATTTTTCAAAGAGTAAGAAGGTGTGTGCTTTCACTTTTGATTAATTTTATTAATTTATTTCTTTGATTTATAAAGTGTATGTGTACCAACAGCTCAGTGTGATGTAAAGCATAAATACATAGTAAAATACAAACAAAAAATAACAAATCTCAAATAATAAACAATAAAACAAAATAAATAAACTAATCACTATTGAAAAGAAAGAATGCAAAATATGCCCCAATATTGGAAACTAATCTATTATTATATTGGGGCTAATATTCAAAATAAGATGGACTCCTAAATGTAGTCCCCTAAGTTGGGTATCTTAAGTTGAGCACCAGTTTTCAGCCAAAGTCAGGAACCTAAGTTTTCAGCTGAAAATTCACATAAATTACAATCTAGAATTTAGGGTTCTAAATCAGTGCTAGGCTCCTAACTTTGTCTCTAAGAACCTAAATTTAGAACTTAGTCCTGTCAATTTACAAAAGAGCCAATTTAGAAGCCTAACTCCAAAAATTAGGAGCCTAAACTCTTTTCTGTATTTTGCATTGGGCTTTTATATTTTTTGTAGGTAATTTTAAAAGCCATTTTAACAGGAAAAGCAGTGCAAGTAGAACTGTTATGGTTCTACTTGCTTCGCAACCTTCCCTCCACCGGGGTCCTCAGCGAGCTTTGTTCACAGCTGCGCAAGTTACCTCCTGACCCCCACAAGACTTGCCAAAAGTCCAGAGTGGGGCCAGGAACGACCTCCTGCACTCGAATCGTGTTGCCGTAATGCAACACGTAATTACAGTACGGCAATATGGCCGGCACCATTTTGCAGTATGGCAATATGGCCATATGGCCATATGGCCGGCGCCATTTTTCATTACGGCAACACGATTTGAGTGCAGGAGGTCATTCCCGGACCCCCGCTGGACTTTTGGCAAGTCTTGTGGGGGTCAGGAGGCCCCCCCAAGCTGGCCAAAAGTCCCTGGGGGTCCAGCGGGGTCCGGGAGCGATCTCCTATGCTCGTGACGTCGGGGACAGGAACCAAAATGGCGCCAGCGCTACCTTTGCCCTGTCATATGACAGGGCAAAGGTATCGCCGGCGCCATTTCCATCAACGCACCCGTGGCCTGAGAGTGGAAGATCACAACGGGACCCCCCCACTGGACCCCAGGTAATTTAAGACATTTTGGGGGGGGGTTCGGGAGGGTGGGGGATTTATTTTAAAGGGTCGGGGTGGGTTTTAGGGATGTTTTAGTGTGCCGGTTTTCCCGCCCTCCCCCGATTTACGATTTACACGATATTTAAAAAAACAAAACCGCGACGATCCGATTACCTCCCCCCCCAGCCGAAATCGATCGTTAAGACGATCGATCACACGATTCACATCTCTAGAAGATAGCATGTAATGGAAAATGGAATCTACTCTGAAGAGAGAACATTATTAAGTGGAGAGCCACAGTGATTGGTTTTGGGATCGGTTCTGTTCAATATCTTTGTGAGCAACGTTGTGGAAGGGTAGAAGGTAAAGTCTGGCTATTTATGGATGATACTAAGATCTGCACAAAGTGGACAAGCCTGAAGAAATAAAGAGAATGAAAAGTGATTTAAGAAAACTTAAAAACTAGTCAAAGACTTAGCAAATGGGATTCAATGCCAAGAAATGCAGAGTCATGCATCTGAGGTGCAGTAATCCAAAACAGTAATCCAGTAATCCAAAACAGTAATCCAAAACAGAAACACTAATGTGCACATACTGGGAGAAGAATCTTGAGGTGAAAGTGTCTAGTGAACTGAGGGCGGCAAAGCAATGTGACAAGGTGATAGGTAAAGTCAGAAGAATGCTGGGCTTTATATAAAGAAGAATAACCAGTAAGAAAAAGGAGGTGATAATTCTCTTGTATTGGTCCTTGATGAGGCCTCACCTGGCATACTATGTTCAGTTCTAGATACCGTATCTGAAAAAAGATAGAGGCAGGATGGAGGTGGTCAAGAGAAGGATGACCAAAATGGTGTGGGGTCTGTATCAGAAGATTTATGAGGAGAAAATGAAAGGTCAGAATGTATATACCCTGGAAGAAAAGATGTGCAGGAGAGAGAGGATACAGACCTTCAGATATTTGAAAGATTTTAATGATTTCATGTTCCTCAAACTTTTTCCATTGGAAAGCAAACAATAGAACTAGGGGGGGGGGGGGGGTCACAATATAAAACTTCAGGGGGATCAAGTCAGAACCAATATCAAGAAATATTTCTTCATGGAGAAGTTGGTGGATTCCTGGAATGCCTTTCCGGAATAGGTGGTAATGAAAAAAACAGTAAACAAATTTGAAAAGGCATGGTATAAAACTCTGGATCCCTAAATGCTAAACTTGGAAATTAAGAAATGGGTTCATGGGGGGGGGGGGGTAACCAGCATGGAACAGCAGTTAGTACCCCAACAGAAGGCATGGGGATTACTACCATTAAACAATTAGGGGTAGATTTTCAAACGGTTACGCACGTAGGTTACGTGCGTAACCCCCGAAAACTTACCCCAAACCCCCCCTGCACCCACCGAGCCTATCTTGCATAGGCTGCCAGCGTGCGCAAAGCCCCGGGATGCGCGGAAGTCCCGGGGCTTTCCTGGGGGGCGTGTCGGGGGGCGTGTTGCGGCCGGCGCGTCATCGGGGGCATGTCGCGGACGTGTCGCGGGCATGTCGCGGCCGGCACGTCGTCGGGGGTGTTCCGGGGGCGTGGCTGCGGCCTCTGGACCAGCCCCTGCACCGGACCATGGCGCGCCGGTAGCCGGCCCGGCGCGCACAAGTTACGCCTGCCTTGGGCAGGCGTAACTTATGTAACAAAGGTAGGGGAGGGTTAGATAGGGCCGGGGGAGGTGGGTTAGGTAGGGGAAGGGAGGGGAAGGTGCAGGGGGGTGGAAGGAAAGTTCCCTCGGAGGCCGCTCCGATTTTGGAGCGGCCTAGGAGGAAACGGAGGCAGGCTGCGTGGCTCAGTATGCGCAGGCTGCCGATTTTGGGCAGCCTTGTGCGGGTCAACCCCGGATATTAACAGATACATGTGGCTACTCACGTATCTATTGAAATCCTGCGTACTTTTGTTTGCGCCTGGTGCAGGAACAAAAGTACGAGCGCACGTAGTTTTATAAAATCTGCTCCTTAGCTTTCATGATTTTGACGCAGCTGCAGCATCGCTCTCTACTTCAACGGCATAGTGGTTGTGGTGGGGGAGGGGGGAGGGGAGAGGAATTGCATTCCGATTACATCTAATGCTGGGCTCTGACTTTTAAAATCCAAAGTACTGATACACAGACATTAAAGAAAAAGAACAGGACTGCTTCTATGGCTAAGTCCAAAAGCAAAGCACATTCAAGCATCAGCAATATATGAATTATCAAGAAGGCTGCTCACCCTATAAAAATTTGCTAGCAGTCATTTTCTTATGTGTTTGATAGTTGCTTGGTTTTGATTGTTAATATTACTACCCTTAACATAAGGATTGGGGGGAACCTGCATGGAGAGGTAGTTACTCCCCTTAACAACGACATGGGGTATCCTGCATGGAGAGGCAATAACTACCATAAGAAACTTGCTGGTCAGACTGAATGGTCTACCATGTCTTTTTCTGCCATCATCACTTATTTACTATATAGTCCTATCCTTGTCTAGCCTTTGTCCTGTCCAGTTCTGTTCCTTGTCAGATATCCCAAACCCTGCCCTTGTCTTTTGCTCCAAGTCTGCACTTGATCCCAGCCCTGCCTATATCTATCTCCTGCCTACCCTCAGTATCAGCGCTGCTTCCAGCCCTGCCTGTACCCAGCTCCCACCCTGTGTCTGAATCCAGCACCAGCCATGATGTTTGCAAGAAGGCAAGTCATCCCAGCCACCCCCAAAGCCCAAGGACTCAACCTGCAGGGGAAGGGGCTGATTAAGCAGAAGACCAGCTCCCGTCCTGCCCTGCAGCCCTGTGCTGCTTCTGCAGAGGTGATCCATGACTCCAGCCAGCTGAACTGTGACAATTAGCTGTAGAAATTGACTTTTAAAAAAATTGCGTGTCCCATTTGTAGGTAGACTTGTGCGCACGTTTACCTGCAGTGAGAAGAGGCGTTCATATGGACAGGGTGAATGTGGGGTTTACACTTATGCACATGAAGGTGAATTTTAAAAGCCCAGCATAAGCTAAATCCAGGAGATATGCGCACAAGTCAGGCTGGTGTGCGCTGAGTATGTTTTAAAAGCCGCCCATATATGCGCGATTGCTCGTATCTTCCCATATGTGCACAAATGAAAAGTTCCAAAAATGGGTGGGGAATGGGTGTAGTCTGGAATTTAAACTTGAAATTAGCGCATAAATATGCACACAAGGGTGCGCCAAAGTCTCCTACTATTTAACTTTACTTCTGCTATGAGAACGTGCAAGTTGTCAAAATAAAAAAATCTAGACAGATCGGCGGGGTTTTAAGGGATGGGTCTAACAGGGGAGAAGGAAAGTTATTAAACTAGGGGGGTTTGGAAATCGTATCCATTACCTGGGCAAACTGGGAAAACTGGTAATGGCGTCTGCGCAAGCGTCTTTTAAAACCCCCCCCTACTCACACGGTAGAAGCAACATTTACGCGCATAGGCACAAATCCACTTAAAATTGCTCGCACATGGGCACACATTCAGGCTGTTTTATAACGTGCGCATCTATGCGTGTACTGTATGTTATAAAATGGCCGCATCCCTGGGCGCAGGCTGACAAACAGGAGCACATGGGTGCCCATGTGCCTGTTTAAAACTTTATCAACCAACAAATGGTACCACAAGTATAAATTAAACACCTCTCATATGTGCAAAACCAAGTATATGTAGGCCCCTTACTTCAAGGGTCTGTATTGTGCAACAGACTCTATTATTGTATAGGGTCACCTTGCTTTAATATAAATTTATCTGTTTTTAGTTATTTTTTCTATTATCATAAGATCAATTGTCACAAAATCTCCGCAAATGTAAGGAGGGGACACAAATACTCATCTACTCCATGGTAGTTCAACCCGACACAGCTGTGTTTCGGACGATGCCGTCCTGCTTCAGGGGGTGTCCTTCAAAGTTTATATTTGAGAGCGTAGTAAGACAGCCTTCTGCAAATTCCTTGGTATTGCTTCTTTTTGTAATCCACCGTTTAAAACTTACCATCTTACTTTTGAATTTTCTAGAGTATTCACATATCTTCTACCAAAAAATCTACCTGCCCAACTAAGCAAATGTAAATGTAAGTGCTGCAATTTTTCAGGGATCATTTTCAAATGGACAGTTTGCAAGCACTTTCCCTTTCAAAATTAGTGTAAAGACTGCTTTTAAAAAGTATTTGCAAACTTGGAACAAATGCAGGCAGTTTTAAAATTACCCTTTTTATGATTTGACCCTTTTATGATATGCTTAAAATCCATTTCTTATTATAATTATTCTTGCTTTGATGTTTTTCATTGATGTATCTTATACTTTGAAGTGAATTTACTAAGCGCAAATTTATTTTGCAAGATTCCAAGAAATGTGCAAAAGTGCCAAAAAATGCTTTATATAAAATGTTTCATTACATTCCTTTTGCAAAACAAGGGGGTTATTTTCTAAAGCTTTATCGCAAGCGAAAAGGGCCTTTTCGCATGCAATATAATGCAAATTAGGAGGAGGGGAGGAGTCGGGGCGGGGAGGGGAGGAGTCGGCGGTTGCTTCCCTGCCGGCGATAATGTTACTAACATTATCGTCGGCAGTAGTGCCCCGAATAGCACCACCTTTCACGATGGCGCTATGCGGTGTGAAAGCCGGCAGCTGGCGCACAGACATGGTGCGAAGGCTGCGGGCTTTCACAGGCCCACACCTCCCTTCGCCCCCCCTCCCCCACTGTTTTCGCAGGATTCATCATTCTGCGAAGAATGATGAATCCAGGCCCAAATTTGCAAAAGTCCCCTTAGCTGTAGTAAACCTTTGTGCATAGTCTGCCACATGCAAATGTTTATTTAAATTCCTCCAATGAGTTGCTGCAAAATCTTGCAAAGCAGCTCATTAGGGAGGAATTTGTGAAAACAGGCACATGAAAAAAGTATTTGGCGACCTGGGAAGAACGAGTCTTCATGCGAAGCACCACATGACCTACATGAGTGTTACATTTGGCGGCTCACAGGACTGCCCTGCGAGCTGATTCACTCACCCCCCACTGCTGACCGATGCTGTCGGAGGCCTCCTGCTGTAGCAGAATGCCGCTGTCACTGCATGCTGCCGACTGCCCTTGATGACAGCACTCCACCGTCCTCCCTTAGGCGCATGCACATAATATAGGACCTGCGTTGGGAAACACGGAGCAGCGCCTCCCGATAATGTCAGCTGACTAGGCTACTAAGCAAGGCTAGACTAGCTTATGTCAGCTGACTAGGCTACTAAGCAAGGCTTCCTGGTTCCTGTTCTCCTGTGTTCCTGAGTCCAGCCTTGTCTTCCAGCCTTTCCTCATCCAGTCTATCCTCGTATAGCCTCATTTTCTCTAGCCTTCCTCATCTAGCCCACCTTGTCCAGTATCTTCAATGTGTGTCTTCATCCACCCTTGGCCTGACTTTACAGATCTTGTCCCCTTGCTTGGGCCTGACCATGATTGTCTGCTGACTGAACCTGTCCCCTTGCCTTGACCTGACGACTCTTGCTAGCCACCTGCCCCAACCTTGGCCTCCCTCTGACTCAATTACTCTGCTGCCTGCCATGACCCTGGTGTACTTTGGACTCCAGTTCTCTTCACCAACCTAAGGACCCGCCTAAATCCTGCTGGCTGCCAGAACCCAAGAGCTCAGCCTACAGGGGAGTCAGCTAGTATAGGTGAAGCTCCAGACTGTCCCACTACAGGGCATTTTCGTCAGCTGCCAGCATAGGCTTTGTGGGTTTGGCTCACACACCCGCTACCCTTCATAATGAGGGCTCCTCTTTAAAGTGAAAGAATCTTCCTGGAGGGCCAATGGCTTCCCATCCTAATCCCCTGCCTGATCCCCTTAGGGAGGGCAAAATGTATGATAACAATGGGACTTTTAGAAACCCTGACCCCCAAGATGTCCCCTTTCTTGCTCTTTTTTAAAAAGTATATAAACAAAATCTGCCCCCTTCTCATTTTCCACCGCTCTGGAACATTCCCCCAGGCTTATCTAATAGCAGAGGGGGATTCTTCTTGGGGCAGAAGCATGGGGGAATCCTGCAACATCCTGGGCTCCCATTTTTAAAATGGTACCAACTGACTAACTCCCTGCATTCACTTTGCAAGTGCTATATTGTACAGGCTTTACATTTTAAGCAGGCATTCCTGTGGACATATGTAAGTCAGGAGAGAAAAATTATCTCATGCAGATTCCATTTTCAAATCTATCGGTAATTTTCAAAAGGTTTTATATGTGTAAATGGGCTTTTTAAAACTGCTATGATATGTTACTTTTACACAAGTAACTTCTTTAAAAATTCACTCCCCTGTGTGTTGGTTTCCATGAATACACACATAAATAGTTGGCACAAATGTCCAGGAACCCACAAGAACATCCAAAGTAAAATTACATGCGTATTTTCACTTTAAAACTTTGTGCAAAGTCCATTGATGAAAATTATTCTCAGACATTAAAAATTACCCTTCCCGTGTGTGTTTTTAAAAATTTGTAAAAGAACTGAACAAGCAAAAAAACCCCTGGAGTTATTATAAAAGGTTTCTACTCTAATAGCCATGAAACTAATCAGTCCACTGAAAAGGTTTTCTCAGCTACAAATTTAATTTCTATATCACTTCCAGTACCCTTACAATAGTGTGATTCTCTCTACTTGCTTTACTAATTTGTGACACAGCAAGGTTGTTTGTGTAATGTACTAAGTTCAATTTTCCATTAATAATTTCTCACCAGTACCTTATTTCTACACAGACATTGCCAAATTAATATTAATTGCAAATGTGAAACTAATTATGTTGATGAAATTTACATTAAGTATTAATTATATTCTCAAAGTACTAATTTAAATCTTATCTGTGCACTGTTTTCATTTTTAAAATTTGATTTAATCTGTTCATATATTTTATTCAATTTTTCTTCACACTGACAAATGCCTTTATTGGTTTTATGCCATCAAAAATTATCTTTCCTATTCAAAATGGCATTTGTTAGCAAAGAATGTTTCTTTTCTCTCTGCTTTGCCCTGACACATAATTAGAAAAACAATAAACTCAGTGTGGTGAGTTAAACCACTTCTCATGGCTGAGGATTTGGTGCTAGCATGTAAAATGACAGAATGCCCCTGAGGCGTCAAGAAATTACTCAAGGAATACCAGAAATATGTGGTGTACAATTAGAATACAAAATAATGCACTTATGGTGATGAAAAGTCTGTATACATATACATTTAAGAACAGTAATTGAATAATTATTTAAGAATAAATAATGTAAAAATGCATACATGAGCAATCTGTTATGTAAAATTGATAATGCCTCACAAATCTGCTTCACTTTTTTGAAGGAGTTAATAAATTAGTGGATAAAGGTGAACCGGTAGATATAGTATACTTGGATTTTCAGAAGGCGTTTGACAAAGTTCCTCATGAGAGGCTTCTAGGAAAAGTAAAAAGTCATGGGATAGGTGGCGATGTCCTTTCGTGGATTGCAAACTGGCTAAAAGACAGGAAACAGAGAGTAGGATTAAATGGGCAATTTTCTCAGTGGAAGGGAGTGGACAGTGGAGTGCCTCAGGGATCTGTATTGGGACCCTTACTGTTCAATATATTTATAAATGATCTGGAAAGAAATATGACGAGTGAGATAATCAAATTTGCAAATGACACAAAATTGTTCAGAGTAGTTAAATCACAAGGAGATTGTGATAAATTGCAGGAAGACCTTGTGAGACTGGAAAATTGGGCATCCAAATGGCAGATGAAATTTAATGTGGATAAGTGCAAGGTGATGCATATAGGGAAAAATAACCCATGCTATAATTACACAATGTTGGGTTCCATATTAGGTGCTACAACCCAAGAAAGAGATCTAAGTGTCATAGTGGATAACACATTGAAATCATCAGTACAGTGTGCTGCGGCAGTCAAAAAAGCAAACAGAATGTTGGGAATTATTAGAAAGGGAATGGTGAATAAAACGGAAAATGTCATAATGCCTCTGTATCGCTCCATGGTGAGGCTGCACCTTGAATACGGTGTACAATTCTGGTCGCCGCATCTCAAAAAAGATATAATTGCAATGGAGAAGGTACAGAGAAGGGCAACCAAAATGTTAAAGGGAATGGAACAGCTCCCCTATGACGAAAGACTAAAGAGGTTAGGACTTTTCAGCTTGGAGAAGAGACGGCTGAGGGGGGATATGATAGAGGTGTTTAAAATCATGAGAGGTCTAGAATGGGTAGATGTGAATTGGTTTTTTACTCTTTCAGATAATAGAAAGACTAGGGGGCTCTCCATGAAGTTAGCATGTGGCGCATTTAAAACTAATCGGAGAAAGTTCTTTTTCCCTCAGTGCACAATTAAACTCTGGAATTTGTTGCCAGAAGATCTGGTTAGTGCAGTTAGTATAGCTATGTTTAAAAAAGGATTGGATAAGTTCTTGGAGGAGAAGTCCATTACCTGCTATTAATTAAGTTGACTTAGAAAATAACAACCGTTATTACTAGCAACGGTAACATGGAATAGACTTAGTTTTTGGGTACTTACCAGGTACCTCCTAAGAGTGCATGAAACCACTAACGTAATTGGTTAAGGCTTATGTAAAGCATAGGACTGCCAGGGCAAGACCAAGATTCAGCAAGTAAAGTAGGGAAAGGGGATTTGGAAAGAATCTCAAAAGGCAAGCAGAGAAGGATGCACCCTAGGGTACTAAAAGTAACTTGGAGCAGAGGCAAGAGCGTGGCAATGGTGATTAAAATCAGAAATAATAGGAGCAGAGTAACACAGCAAGAAGAATGGCAGCACACGCCCCAAGATGTTCATAAGGGCTAAGGCAGGAGGAAGAATGGTATAAAAAAACTAGGCTATACCTATGCAGTATATTACAGTTGTATATTTCAATGTTACACCCAGTAACTATTACAGTGAGTGAAAAAATGTCTCCCAAACATTGTGCATGGAATCACAAACAACAGAAATGTGTCAAAATCTCCCAAGACATAAAGTGTGAGGAATTTCAAACATCACAAAGTCATCAAAATTCCCCAAGGCGTAGAGTGTGAGAAATCACAAGCAGGCCAAGGCATACAAATTCCCAAGGCATAGTGTGTGTGGAATCACAAACAGTATAAAAGCATCAAAATCCTCTTCCCCCCCTCCCCAAGGAAACATGAGAGGGGCAAAGTAAATGAACAACAGCTGTATGAACAGGCTAAGGAAGTAAAGGCAGCACCAACAATATCATTAATAATCCCAAAGGAACCACACAATGGCAAAATGATACCCAAAATGGCAGAATTTTTCAAAGGCACCATGAGAGAGCCTGGAGCAAGCAAAGAAATAGTGACAGACTTATTCATCAATGTGTTTTATGGAGAAATCATCGCAGTATAGCCAAGAAAGATGCAAGGTAGTAAAAATAGGCTGGTCTTGTAAAGATGTACAACAAAACAGTAAGATGAAGAACCAGAAAAGAGGTGGGATGGGAGGAATTTTTAATTTGGGAGAGAAAGACCCCAGAATAGCAAAGGAAGAGGTAGGGTGGGAGAATTAGGCTGGGATCTAAGCAGCAAAGATTAAGACACCAAATCTTTCAAGGTAGATAGGGGTATGGTAACTAATTAGGCAGAGTGGCAGCTAGATTACCAAAGTGGTATATCAGGAGCATAACAGTTAGGTTAGAATGTCAGCAAGTCCTCCAAGGTACTTTCAATTGACTAGCCACTCACATGGAAATTATAAAAATCCCAGCAAAGGAAGACTGATTTTTGAAAAGATGAGTTTTTCCATAAATTCTGGCACCAGCTTTGTGTGATGAAAGCTCATGATGTCCCCTTCCATTGACAAGACATTGAATGGGCATGCTGGTTGGTGGGAAGAAAAGATAATTCTGAGCAACCTTGGCCAGGTCTGGCCAGACCATGGACTTGGGTGCCCAATAAGTCAGCATATCTGTGTCCATTCCTTGATGGGATCTGTTAGATAACTTGTATCAGAAATTTGTGATAGGGTCTCCTTTGCTGGAGTGGGGCAAGGGTCTCTCTTGCCATCTGCTTTAGCTAAAGCCTGGTTGAGGAAAGATGGTTCTGTGATGGCAAGCTAGCTTTGGTATATTGAAGTAGAGGAGTAACTGCTAGCTGTCAGGATGCTGCTCATGTCTGCACTATTCTCTTAAGTATCCATTCTTTCCTGCACTCACTGTGCCTCTGCCTCTGCCTCTGGCATAGCTGTTAATGCACCCTAGCTGCCAGTATCTCTTTCACATATGTTAGATGTGAGGACTGAAGGGTGAGACTCATTTTCACCCATGATTCACAAAGTATTGCAAGTAAGTATAATTTTCTCTCAAAAGTTTCAATCTCATGTGCACCTGCTGTTGGAAGGAGTCCATAAACTATTTCTGTTCTCTCTTGTTCATGGAAACGTTCTAACTTTTTCTTCAATATATCTACTGGTTTCCAGAATGGCACTTCTGGAACTCATATCTTCCATGGCATCCATGCAGATTCTCAGGATTTATATCAGCTGCCTCATCACTAACCAATCATTATGACCCAGGGAGTGATTCACGCCTGTCTCTGTTTCCAGAGATAGAACATGATGGGGTGCCTGCTGCTCCACTAACTTCAGCATAAAATATGTGGAATTCCATAAGATGCCACCATCTTGAATTAGACACTTTTGTGGCATCCTGTATTCTTCCTATTTCTGATGGAGAAGCTGACCACACATGATGCTTTGATGAAAAAAGCCCTGCTATTTTCCTGTACTTCTCTCAAGTACTTCAATGCTGGAATCCTGTGTTCTCTGAGTCTGAGCCTCAGGGATTCCCTCAATGTCAGGTGCAGGATGTGTGCAAAGTAAAAGATCCTACAAAAGCCCTCATCTTTTGATATGGTCCCACATAGGAGGCTTGTTAATAAAATGAGAAGCTTGGGAGTGAATGCCAAGGTGGTGGTGTGGGTTACAAATTGCTTGACTGATAAGAGAGAGGATGTAATGGTAAATGGAATCTACTCTGAAGAGAGAAACATGTTAAGTGGAGTGCCACAGGGATTGGTGAGGGACCAGTTCTGTTCAATATCTTTGTGAGTGATATTGCAGAAAAGATAGAAGGTAAAATTTGTCTATTTGCAGATGATACAAAAATATGCTGGCGCGCCTAGACGCAACCCGGGGGCGGTTCCGGAGGGCACGGCCACGCCCCCGGACCGCCCCAGGCCGAAACCACGCCCCCGGGCCCGCCCCCGAAACGCCGCATCCCACCCAGAAAACGGCGCGCTGCTCGGCCCTGCCCCTGACACGCACCCGACACGCCCCCCTCGGAAAACCCCGGGACTTACGCGAGTCCCGGGGCTCTGCGCACGCCGGTAGGCCTATTGAACATAGGCGCACCGGCGCACAGGGCCCTGCTCGCGTAAATCCGGGCGGATTTACGTGAGCAGGGCTCTTAAAATCCGCCCCTAAGTGAACTTAATAGCAGGTAATGGACTTCTCCTTCAAGAACTTATCCAATCCTTTTTTAAACACAGCTATACTAACTGCACTAACCACATCCTCTGGCAACAAATTCCAGAGTTTAATTGTGCGTTGAGTAAAAAAGAACTTTCTATGATTAGTTTTAAATGTGCCCCATGCTAACTTCATGGAGTGCCCCCTAGTCTTTCTACTATCCGAAAGAGTAAATAACCGATTCACATCTACCCGTTCAAGACCTCTCATGATTTTAAACACCTCTATCATATCCCCCCTCAGTCATCTCTTCTCCAAGCTGAAAATTCCTAACCTCTTTAGTCTTTCCTCATAGGGGAGCTGTTCCATTCCCCTTATCATTTTGGTAGCCCTTCTCTGTACCTTCTCCATCGCAATTATATCTTTTTTGAGATGCGGCAACCAGAATTGTACACAGAATTCAAGGTGCGGTCTCACCATGGAGCGATACAGAGGCATTATGACATTTTCCGTTTTATTCACCATTCCCTTTCTAATAATTCCCAACATTCTGTTTGCTTTTTTTGACTGCCTCAGCACACTGTACCGACGATTTCAATGTGTTATCCACTATGACACCAAGATCTCTTTCTTGGGTTGTAGCACCTAATATGGAACCCAACATTGTGTAATTTTAGCATGGGTTATTATTCCCTATATGCATCACCTTGCACTTATCCACATTAAATTTCATCTGCCATTTGGATGCCCAATTTTCCAGTCTCACAAGGTCTTCCTGCAATTTATCACAATCTGCTTGTGATTTAACTACTCTGAACAATTTTGTGTCATCTGCAAATTTGATTATCTCACTCGTCATATTTCTTTCCAGATCATTTATAAATATATTGAAAAGTAAGGGTCCCAATACAGATCCCTGAGGCACTCCACTGTCCACTCCCTGCCACTGAGAAAATTGCCCATTTAATCCTACTCTCTGTTTCCTGTCTTTTAGCCAGTTTGCAATCCACGAAAGGACATCGCCACCTATCCTATGACTTTTTACTTTTCCTAGAAGCCTCTCATGAGGAACATTGATTGCCAGTGTAATTTGACTAAGGTGGGATAGATGTGTTCAGGTTGTTTAGTACCAGAAATAAGCTACGCAGCAGAATTAAGCAAGAGTTGGAATGATTTGATATGAGATGCCAGTGTATAGGCTATTGCAATAGTCAAGAATTGGAAAGATGGAAGCTTGAAGCATGATCTGAACGTCTGGTGGATGGAGTAGTTTTTTAACATTGGAGAGAACACAGAGTCTGTAAAATCCTTGTGAAATGACTTGCTTAATTTGAGGATGGAAAGAGAGAGCATTGTCGATGAGGACACCTAAACTTGGACATGGTTTTGAATGGGAAATGAATGACCTGCTAAAGTTATGGATTTTTAGTTAAAGGTTGAATGAGGACTATGTAAGCAGTATGGGGCAGATTTTAAATGTTACGCGCGCGGGGTACATCTGTGCACGCTACATGGCGCACACAAATGTACACCTGATTTTATAACATGTGCGCGCTGTCGCACGCATGTTATAAAATCCAGGGTTGGCGCATGCAATGGGGTGCACACTTGTGCACATTGCACGCGCCGAGCCCAAGGGGAGCCCCGATGGCTTTCCCCATTTCATTCAAGGCTGCTCCGAAATTGGAGCGGCCTTGGAGGGAACTTTTTTTTATCCCCCCTACCTTTCCCTCCCTTCCCCTATCTAACCTACCCCCCAGCCCTAACTAAATCCCCCCTACCTTTTCTCAGGAGTTATGCCTCAGGTAGGCGTAACTTGTGCATGCCGGTTGGCTGCCGGCGTGCCATACCCCGATACAGGCCGCTGTGCCGCACTGGGGACCGCCCCCTGACCGCCCCCGGCCCACCCCCCTGGCCGCCACCACGCCCCCGGCCTTGCCCCCGGACCACCCATTTTGGAAAGCCCCGGGACATACGCACATCCCGGGGCTTGCGTGCACCGCCGAACCTATGCAAAATAGGCTCAGCGCGTGCAGGGGTATGTTTTCGGGGGTTACACACTTATCTTACCCGTGTAACCCTTTGAAAATCTACCCCTATCTGTCTTTACCTCAAGCATTTGTTTGGAACCCCTTCTTCTTTCCCACCCTGTCCCTTGGTGCTCCCTGTCCATAGGATTCATGCTTACCACAAAGTGGGAGCAGCTGCCTTCTGTCCCTATGTTCACAAACTAATGAGTGCTCTGGTCTATACTTACTACATTGGGAGCTTATCTCTGCAGCACAAAGAACCAGTGCAGCTCCTACTATGCTTGTTGTGTGCACTCTGGCACAGACCTATGTATTGAAGCTGCAGATTGGTCAGTTTACTACTTCTCTCCATTTGATCTGTGCAGTCTTTTCTATTGCATCTGCCTTTCAGGTCGATCCAGTAAAGTGTGCTCCGTTGGAGCGCACTGTCACCCTGCTCTGGACGCGTGTTTTCCCTTACCCCTTATTCAGTAAGGGGAGGAAAACACGCGGCCCACCCGCGGCACCTAATAGCGCCCTCAACATGCAAATGCATGTTGATGGCCCTATTAGGTATGCCCGAGCGATCCAGTAAGTAAAATGTGCAGCCAAGCCGCACATTTTACTCTAAGAAATTAGCGCCGCCCAAAGGTCGGCGCTAATTTCTTCTGGCGCCAGGGAAGTGCACAGAAAAGCAGTAAAAACTGCTTTTCTGTGCACCCTCCGACTTAATATCATAGCGATATTAAGTCGGAGGTCCCCAAAAGTAAAAAAAAGTAAAAAAAAAAAAAAAAATTTTTTTAATTCGGCCCGCGGCTGTCGGGCCGAAAACCAGACGCTCAATTTTGCCGGCGTCCGGTTTCCGAGCCCGTGGCTGTCAGCAGGCTCGAGAACCGACGCCGGCAAAATTGAGCGTCAGCTGTCAAACCCGCTGACAGCCGCCGCTCCTGACAAAAAGGAGGCGCTAGGGACGCGCTAGTGTCCCTAGCGCCTCCTTTTCCTCGTTTGCACCGCGTCACCTCATTTAAATACTGGATCGCTCGCACCGGCGAAGGGCCGGTGCGTGCGCTGGGAGAGCGGGCGTTCGTCCGCTCTCCCACGGACTTTACTGGATCGACCTGTATGTTTGCCTTATGCTCAAACTGCAAAAGCAATACTGTGTATAACTGCTTATAATACCACCTGAGTCTTACAGGCGTCTGGCTGCTGTTGCAGCAGTGAGGCAGATGGCAAGGCTATGCCAAAACAGAAAACTACAGCAGTGAGTGGAGAGACAAGACAGCAGCAGCTTAGTGCTCCCTAAAGCATGGCACTCTACATGGAGGCACTGGTGGCGCATGCATAAACCTGGCTCTGCTAAATGGAATTAGCTAAATTAATGGATTATTTTAATATGGTATATTTGAAAGTTGTTTTTCCCCTCAGTGGTTCCATAATTGTACCCTATAGTGCTGTTCATCCTTGGCAAATAGGGAAAAATTGAGGTGCAATATTAAATTGCTATGTTAACACATGCAGATTACAATGATAATGTAATCTATTGTAATAATACAAACAAATCTAAAATCACACCACCATAAATCCCAAAGTGCATGTTTATTTTATAAAGCAGATTTTGTTAAAGCAAATATAAGTGTTTATGAAGGGATTATCATTTTATGAGAGCCTCAAGATTCTATAAATCAAAAATGTATTAGTTGGAGTTCATAATTAAATATTTAATCCCAGGGAATTGACAATCTATGTTCCTGCAAAAGTTAAGTCCCCTTGTATCTCTTTTATATTATACTATAGGCTAGAAAGTCTCTTACATAGCACAAACATGTAGAGGAAATATGTTTCAGTCTTCATACTTTGCTGTACGGAAACCTTTCCTATCTCTCATTGATTTAAGAATATTCAAAACATCATTACTTATGCAAAACCTAATAATCAAGTTACCTACATTCTACTAGCATTATTCTAGTTCTTGTATGCTGCATATAACATGCTGATCTGCACCACAAGCTGATTAATGATGCAGACTTTCCTTTCCCTCCCCTTCCATAGTAAACATTTTATAGCTATTTATATTATTTTATGACTATTTTACATTTGTTTGCTTTTGTGTGTGGCATATTCTTTTGCATGCTAGGTGCCTTGCCACTCCAAAGTAAAGCCCCTTTCAGGACAGCCTACTGCACTCACCCACAGTGCTCATTCCAATAACCTCTCCCCTTCTCTCTCTTGCCCTCTTGCCAGTCTCAGATCAGCTCCAGAATATAAGGGTGTCAAGTCTAGGCAAAGCTCCCCTGAGTGCCCTTGCTGTAATAGCCATAACACTATGTTTCACTACTTAGGTCTCACCTCCTCCAAATGCCAAAGATGTGTGTGAGAAAGTGATGTGCATTCATTTGAAACAAATGGCTAAAATGCAACAGCTATCTTAAAGTCAGCTAGCTAACTTTATCCAGCTAACATTGAGACAGGTCTACAGGCCGACCAGACTTAGCCCCATATATTATGTGGCTAACTTATTAGCCAGCTAGTCAAGTAAGTACCCAAATCTTCATTTAGCTGTATCACTTCTGAATCTGGCTCTCTCCATTTTTTCTATTGAATTTTACAGGGAAATTCAGTTTGAGTAAAAGAAAATGATTTAAAAAGTTCTTGAAAGGTAGCAAGAAGAATTGGCATTGGCAAAGGGTTTTTTGTTATCTTCACTGTTGCTGTTACAGTGCTTGCACTTATTGTGAGAGGGAGAGGGTGAGAGGCAGAGGTGCTGCATTCTGTGTTCACTGGGGCAGGATAGTGGAGACAGAGAAGCAGTGAAAGCAGTGACATTTTGTCCCTGTCTGATGTTGCGCAGTGCCCTGCTTAAAGTGCAGACTATAGAGAACCCTTCGTGTTCAAGACTGGTGCCATAGATATTTGTACAAATCAACTCCTCTAGTTATACTTTTTATCCATTATAATGACTACAACTTTGGTGATGTCAGTTTTACTATGAATACCTCAGAATGAATCTGTAATACCACCCCCTTAAACCCCCACCCCACTTTCTGAAACCCACCCCGATTCAAAGTGCCCCTCTACAGTGATACATATATAGAGAGTATCAGACTGACTCTACACAGAGTCTCTCTCTCTCTCTTTCTCAATATTTTCTCTGAAATTATTTGTGTTGCATTATTTATCACATGCATTAGGGCATTATTGCATGCTTTAAGTTCCTAACACAAATTGATAAGTGACCCAATTGGTTAGCCAGGTAACCTCTAGATTCATCAAAATGCTATAATATTGCATGGATAACACCGGTAATAACAAAAATTGGCAGCTTTCCGCAGTGCAGAAGTAAGTAATGTACACCGTGGTATGTCATTGCAGTATGCAGTACTTTATTACACTACACGATATTTTTTCCTACTATAAATAATCATTTCCTGTCCTTCCTTCTTTCAAGGTGTTATGCTCGCTCCGCGACTGGCTTCACTCACCCCTCGCCGCCCGCTCGTGGTAGCCCTTGGTTTCCTGGCAGCGGCATGGAGCTGCTGCCAACGCACATCACCCCAGTCTAGGCTCTACGAAACTCCCACTTGTGTGGCGGCCGAGATGCCACCAACCTCCTCTCATGACCAGGCCCTCCCTAGGCGTGCACTAGCCCATTTAAAGGGCCAGCGGTGGGAAAAGGGTGCTCAGCACCCACTGATGATGTCAGTCCCTTCGGCCTATTTAAAGGTCACCTCTGGCTCCAGCAAACTGACTTGGCAACATTTCCAAAGTTCCTGTCTCAGCATCCCTATCTCAGCTTTCCTGTTGCAGCATTCCTGCTCCAGCACTCTGATCCCGGCTCTCCGGTCCCAGTGCCTCTGCTCCAAGTCCTGTCATCTCCCCCTTCGTGTCCCATCTCTGGCTTAGGACCTCAGATCGCACCTGACCACCATCTATTACTGCCTGCCTCTGACCTAGAATCGGACCTGACCACCGCCTACCACTGCTGCCTGCCTCTGACCTTGGACTGGACCTGACCACCGCCTTCTGCTGCCTGCCTCTGAACCCGGACTGGACCTGACCATGCTTCTTCTGCCTTCCTTCAGTCTCGCCTGACCCATGCTGGGCCTTCCTCTGGTCCCAGCTCCAGTCCCTATGGACCAGGCTTGGCCTGCCTCTCGCCTGCTTCGGGCTCATGGCCCCCGAAACATCTGTCTCTTCTGGCCACTCTCCCAGGACCAACCACACAGAGGCCCACCTAAGACCAGCCAGCCCTGGCACCCAAGGGCTCAACCTGTGGTGAATGAGGGCTAGTAGTGGCAAAGCTCCTGTTGGCCTCTGCTTCCCGTTTGGCCTCGCCTCCCGATAGTGGGATCTGTGGGGTAGTGTTGAGGAGTTCTGGTGGTATATTTTTGCGATTTCTGACTGAGTTGTGCTGTTTTCTGTTGTTATTTCTTTCCCTTTACCTTGGTCTTCTGTGATATTTGTTGGAGTGAAAGAAAGTAAGTCCAGTCTGTCATTTTCTGTGGAGTGGAGGAGGAGCGGAGGAGGAGTGTGAGGAGCGGAGGTTGAGTATGAGGAGTGGAGGAGGAACACAGGAGGAGTATTAGGAGCAGGTAAGGAGTGTGAGGAGAAGTGTCAGGAGCAGGTGAGGAGTGTGAGGAGTGGAAGAGGAGTATCAGAGGCGGGTGAGGCGTGAGAGCAGAAGTTTCAGGAGCGGAGTGGGTGTGAGGAGGAAAACATGAAGTGTGATAGGCCCCTGGAAGAGAAGAGAGAAGAGGGGTGAGGATAGCAGGATGAGGAGGAGGCAGAGGGAGCGGGAGGAGGAGGGCAGGAGTGCCACGGGAAGTAGGAGTAGGCACAGAGGGTCAAATAGAGACAGGCAGGAGGGAAGGGATAAGAGGGTGGGCTGGGAGAATGGGTTAGGCATAAAAGATTGGTGGGAGGAGTACGGCAGCTTAGGGTTAGAGAGAGAGGTGGCAGATGGGATGGGAGTTGATAGGGCAGAGTCAGGTGACAGGGGAAGGGATGGGAGAGGAGAGGAGAGTGGGATGGAGAGTGAGGGCAGGGAGGACACTTCTCTGGGAGAGGAAGCGGCACCTCCTTCTAGCAGTCAGTCAGCAGTACAGCAGAGACTACGTGCAATCAGGTTCAGTGTGGCAGAGAAGGAGCTACTTATCACTGGGGTCCTGCAGCACTACACCAGTCTCTATGGAAACAGAGCATCCAAGACATCCAAAGCAGCTAAAGGGCCAATTTGGCACAACATTTCCCAGGCCATCACCTGGCACAACGGCATTCAATGAAGCGGGAAGCAGGTCACCCATCACTACAGAGAGATCAAGGCCCATCTGAAAGTGAAGGTAGCAGAGTGCTTCAAATACATGCATCAGACTGGAGAAGGGGCCCCCTGTCCCATTGTCATGACAGAAATGGAGCAGTGACTTATCGAAAGACTGGGACTGGATGTGTTTGAGGGCATAGATCCGTTGCTAGACACTACAGGTCTGATTTTAAAAAGCATTTACATGCGTAAAACTGGGTTTTACGCATGTAAATGCACTTTACTCGAGTAAGTGGGCTTTTGAAAATTGCTACAATATATGCCATTGAATCGTCCATAGGATTTACTCGCATAAGTGCACTTTACATGAGTAAATGGCTTTTGAAAATTGCTACAATAGTAGTTACATTTATGCACGTAACTCCTTTGAAAATTACCCCCTACATGAGCTGCTGCTGTTAAATTGAACTTACTCATAAATGGGCAGACAGCAATGGGTTTACACAAAGGGGACTTTTACTAGGCATTTTTTTCCATTACAGAAGAATGGTAAAAAGACTTTAGTATAAAAGCCCCAGACATTGCCATTAAATGCTAACTTTTGCCTTGAATCATCAAACATGTTTCCCATACTCACAGAATGGGAAAAATACTTCACTGACTCATGCCCTGTAAATAAACAAAGTGCACCTGTGATGGCAAAAAAAAAAAAATTCTTGCTTGCATATGTTCTTAGGAATTGTTTTTTTCCTTCTCTGTTTCCACAGCTCTTGAGCAGGAACGTACCAGTCCCAGCCAGGAATGCTCAGGGATGAGCCGGGATGTTCCAGGGATGAGTCGCCCATTAGGGATGTGAATCGTGTGCCCTATCGTCTTAACGATCGAAATCATTTGTCAGGAGAAGAAAATCGTGTTTGGCACGATTTTTTAGTTAAAAAATCGTTAAAAATCGTTTTTTCCGATTAGTGCGCACTAACTGAAAATGATACAATTTGACACTTTTCAGGTCAGTTAAGGTCAGTTTAGGAATGAATATGTATTCCTATTGGCTGCCCTCTTATTTATTCATGTTACCAAGGTTCCCACTGACAGTATATGGGGGATGGGAAATGGAAACAGTTGATAGCTTGACAAAAAAATAATGTGATCAGTCAATGTGACTAGAACTTGTGCCCTAACCCTGATACCAGGGGTGTTGTGATCTTCCTGCACACAGTGCCCTAACCCTGGCACCAGGGGTGTTGTGATCTTCATGTACACAGTGCCCTATCCCTATTAATACCAGGAGTGTTGTGATCTTTCTGCACACAGTGCCCTAACCCTGGCACCAGGGGGGTTGTGATCTTCATGTACACAGTGCCCTATCCCTATTAATACCAGGAGTGTTGTGATCTTCCTGCACACAGTGCCCTATCCCTATTAATACCAGGAGTGTTGTGATCTTCCTGCACACAGTGCCCTATCCCTATTAATACCAGGAGTGTTGTGATCTTCCTGCACACAGTGCCCTAACCCTGACACCAGGGGTGTTGTGATCTTCCTGCACACAGTGCCCTATCCTATTAAAACCAGGAGTGTTGTGATCTTCCTGCACGCAGTGCCCTAACCCTGACACCAGGGGTGTTGTGATCTTCCTGCATGCAGTGCCCTATCCCGCCTGCATTACTAGTGAGAGGCTGGCTTCACAGACAGGGGGGAGCTTCCTGACCCTCACTCCTCCCCTCCCCCATGTCCCAGCCAGTGAATGGTGTGTGGGTGAGGGGGGGGAGGATGGTGAGGCTGAAACAGCTCCTTCCCTGCATTACTAGTGAGAGGCTGGCTTCACAGACAGGGGGGAGCTGCCTGACCCTCACTCCTCCCCTCCCCCATGTCCCAGCCAGTCGCACATGCTCAGTGCTGTTCCCCCTCACCAAGCTGGAGTCAATGTGTGCAGGAAAGGAGACCTGCCTTTTTCCCAGCTGGAGTCAGTGTGTGTGCAGTAAAGGAGATCTGCCTTGTCCACAAGCTGGAGTCAATGTGTGCAGGAAAGGAGACCTGCCTTTTCCCCAAGCTGGAGTCAATGTGTGCAGGAAAGGAGACCTGCCTTTTCCCCAAGCTGAAGTCAATGTGCTGTAAAGGAGACCTGTCTTATCCCCAGGCTGGAGTCAGTGTGTGCAGAAAAGGTGACCTGCCTTTTCCCCAAGCTGGAATCAATGTGTGCAGTAAAGGAAACCTGCCTTTTCCACATGCTGGAGTCAATGTGTGCAGTAAAGGAGATTTGCCTTTTCCACAGCTGGAGTCAGTGTGTGCAGTAAAGGAGACCTGCCTTGTCCCCAAGCTGGAATCAATGTGTGCAGTAAAGGAGATCTACCTTGTCCCCAAGCTGGAGTCAATGTGCTGTAAAGGAGACCTGCCTTTTCCCCAAGCTGGAGTCAATGTGCTGTAAAGGAGACCTGCCTTTTCCCCAAGCTGGAGTCAATGTGTGCAGGAAAGGAGACCTGCCTTGTACCCAAGCTGGAGTCAATGGGTGCAGTAAAGGAGACCTGCCTTGTCCCCAAGCTGGAGTCAGTGTGCTGTAAAGGAGACCTGCCTTTTCCACAAGCTGGAGTCAATGTGTGCAGTAAAGGAGACCTGCCTTATCCCCAAGCTGGAGTCAATGTGTGCAGTAAAGGAGACCTGCCTTGTCCCCAAGCTGGAGTCAATGTGTGCACATAATGCAATGCACAGGAAGCAATGATGTGACTGCTGGAGTGGTGCACTGCCTGCCTACATAGGCTTGAATATATTAATGCTGCAGTACTAATAAAAATAAATTATAATTCTGCTAAAATGCCACTAGCCTCACCAGTGACACTAGGCTAGTAGTGTCACTGGTGAGGCTAGTGGCAAACAAGTTCTAGTCACATGAGTGATGATCATCACATTACTTTTTTTGTCAAGCTTCCAACTGTTTCCATTTCACATCCCCCCACCCATTACCTCAGTGGGAACCTTGGTAACATCAATAGATAAGAGCACAGCCAGCCAATAGGAATACATATTCATTCCTAAGTGACCTTTACTGACCTGGGAAGTGTCAACAATTTGTATCGTTGGTGTTCGTGAGTTTCCAGTTCCATTTCCCATCCCCCCAACCATCACCTCAGTGGGAACCTTGGTAACATCAATAGATAAGAGGGCAGCCAGCCAATAGGAATACATATTCATTCCTAACTGACCTTCACTGACCTGGAAAGTGTCAATTTGTATCATTTTCTGTTAGTGCGCACTAACGGGAGTTAGTGCGCACTAACTGGGAGTTAGTGCGCACTAACGGGAGTTAACGATTTTTAACGATAAATCGTTAGAATTTCTATTGTATTGTGTTCTATAACGATTTAAGACGATATTAAAATTATCGGACGATAATTTTAATCGTTGAAAAACGATTCACATCCCTATCGCCCATTACCCTTCCTGCAAAGGCCCTTAGTCATGGATGCTGAGACACAGTGTGAGCAGGAAGAGGAGCATCAGGAGGCACAGCAATCACAGGGCCTGTATGTAATGCAATCTCCAGGCTCCAGAAGTTCAATTAATATAGACCTGGATCTTGACGCATTAATGGACTGGCAACATTTGGAAGAGCAGCTGCCAAGAAGCAGCACCCCACGCCACTCAGAGTCAAGCCCAACTATGCCCACACTGGAGCCTCTGACATAGTCATCATCACTATCAACAACATTTGCACTATTGCACCAACCACTGGCAGACCCCAGACCTGCTCCATCAGGATCCCCGTCAGCAGCCCCCACACCAGCTCCATCAAGGCTCCCACCAGCAGCCCCCACACCACCACCATCAGGCTCACCAACACCAGCACCTCCAGCAGGCATCTCATCAGCAGAGGTTCAGCAGTTGTGGTAACAAATCAGGTTCCTGCAAAGAACTGTACAGCAGCAAAACTGGATGCTGCAGAAAAGCATGGCAGCCAGCATCCAAAATGCTAACACCATTGCTGCTGCCATTAGTAATCTAACAAATGTGATGACACAAATCCTGCAGCACATGCCACACCTGCCATTGGAATCATCAGCGACATCCCTTGGATCGACACCCCACAGCAGTCCCGCCAAATCACAATGGTGCAGGGGTAGGACCCTCAAAACAATGCCCCGCTCCAAGTTGGAAGTCACAGCATGGCAAGAGGCATTGAAAAGAGGAAAGCCCTGTGTTTTGAAATGTATTGAAAAATACAGGGATGCACTCTTCATGGAGTTGCATCCCTGTGCTGAATAGATGAAGAAACCAGCTCATCGTCTGCTCTCAACAGAGTTGCTGTGCTGTCTAGATGGCAGAAACCGGCTCATCGTCTGCTCACATCAGAGTTGATGTGCCATCTAGATGGAAGATACTGGCTCATCGTCTGCTCACATCAGAGTTGCTGTGCCGTCTAGATGGAAGATACTGGCTCATCGTCTGCTCACATCAGAGTTGCTGTGCCGTCTAGATGGAAGAAACAGGCTTTTTGTCTCTTCACATCAGAGTTGCTGTGCCGTCTAGATGGAAGAAACCGGCTCATCATCTGCTCACATCAGAGTTGCTGTGCCGTCTAGATGGAAGATACTGGCTTATCATCTGCTCATATCAGAGTTGCTGTGCCATCTAGATGGCAGAAACCGGCTCATCGTCTGCTCACATCAAAGTTGCTGTGCCATCTAGATGGAAGAAACTAGCTCATCGTCTGCTCACATCAGAGTTGTTGTGCCACCTAGATGGAAGAAACTGGCTCATCATCTGCTCATATCAGAGTTGCTGTGCCATCTAGATGGAAGATACTGGTTCATCGTCTGCTCACATCAGAGTTGCTGTGCCATCTAGATGGAAGATACTGGCTCATTGTCAGCTCACATCAGAGTTGCTGTGCCATCTAGATGGAAGAAACTGGTTCATCGTCTGCTCATATCAGAGTTGCTGTGCCATCTAGATGGAAGATACTGGTTCATTGTCTGCTCACATCAGAGTTGCTGTGCCATCTAGATGGGAGAAACTGGCTCATTGTCTGCTCACATCACAGTTGCTGTGCCATCTAGATGGAAGATAACGGCTCATCGTCTGCTCACATCAGAGTTGCTGTGCTGTCATGCATATTGGATGATGTTATGTCAAGCATTTTAAAGCAGCATAGTCACTAACATGTGGTCTTTCACCCTCTGGGCCCATTAGGGCATACTTTAAGTAGCCTACAATGTCTTGCCAGATGCTGTCTCTTGTCATGCAGTCCTGTCTCTGGCTCCATGCTGTGGGATCCTGTCATCTCTTCTCATCTCCTGCAAGTGCTATCTCCATGCTGTGGGGTGTCATCTCTTCTTATCTCCTGCAAGTGCTAGCTCCATGCTGCAGGATCCTGTCATCTCTTCTCATCTTCTGCAACTACTGTCTCCACGCTGCAGGATCCTGTCATCTCTTCTCATCTCCTGCAAGTGCTGGCTCCATGCTGTGGGATCCTGACATCTCTTCTCATCTCCTGCAAGTGCTGGCTCCATGCTGCGGGGTGTCATCTCTTCCCATCTCCTGCAAGTGCTGGCTCCATGCTGTGAGATCCTGTCATCTCTTCCCATCTCCTTCAAGTGCTGGCTCCATGCTGTGGGATCTTGTCATCTCTTCTGATCTCCTGCAACTGCTGGCTGCATGATGTGGGATCCTGTCATCTCTTCTCAGCTCCTGCAAGTGCTGGCTGCATGAAATGGGATCCTGTCATCTCTTCTCAGCTCCTGCAAGTGCTGGCACCATGCTGTGGGATCCTGTCATCTCTTTTCAGCTCCTGCAAGTGCTGGCTGCATGAAATGGGATCCTGTCATCTCTTCTCAGCTCCTGCAAGTGCTGGCACTATGCTGCGGGGTGTCATCTCTTCTCATCTCCTGCAAGTGCTGGCTCCATGCTGCGGGGTGTCATCTCTTCTCTCTCCTGCAAGTGCTGGCTCCAAGCTTCTCTTTCTCATCTTGGGCCTTCTGCCTTTATGCTGCTCTGTCTCATCCTGGGCCTCCTGCCTCCAAGCTGCTTCTTCTTTTCCTGGGCTTCCTGCCTCCAAGCTGCTCTGTCTCATCCTGGGCCTCCTGTCTCCAAGTTGCTCTGTCTTCTGCTCCTGTGATGCTGATGGCTCAGTCTGCAGTCTGGCTCCTGCTGCCTACATGCTGATCTGTTTGCTCTTTGTCCTGCTGCCTACATGATAAGCTGTGCTGGTCTGGCCCTTTGACTGTCCTCTTTGAGTGCACTCTCTCAACATGCATTGCTTGGGGCCTTTACTCGAGTTTTGCTTGTCTGGCCCTAAGGCCATCCTCTTTGAGTGCACTCTTTCAACATGCACTGTCTGTGGTTTGAACATGTACACATTGTAGTGCTTTTTGTAGCTGTCATTTGACAGATATACTTGAGTTTTAGGGGTGTCTGTTTTAATGGAAAAAATGCTTAGTAAATATCCCCCAATGTAATTCATCAGTCTGCATTAAGGATAGCATGCAATACCATTATATGTCATCATGGTATTTGCATATATTACTGTACAGGTTAACACAGAATGTTCTGTAAATGAAAATGTACATTGTTCAGTGTTATTAGCTATCTTGTCTTTACAGAATGTGATAACCAAAGAAAACTGATGAATTTAAAACAGTGCACTACATTAAGGATGTGAATCGTAACCGGACTCATTTCCGGTACTGATTTTGGGTAAAAACCGGGGGAAATCTTCATTCCTGCAATTCTTACCCGTTTTCATCTGCTGTGTCATGCCGAAAAAAAACCCAACACCCCGACCCTTTAAATTTAATCCTTTCGCATCCCCCTTCCTCCCGACCCCCCCCCCCCCAAACACACACACACACACATTTTTAAAGTACCTGGTGGTCCAGCAGGGATCTCGGGAGCGATCTCCCGTGCTCAGGCCGTCGGCTGTCACTAATCAAAATGGCACCGATGGCCCTTTGCCCTTAGCATGTGACAGGGTATCCGTGCCATTGGCCGGCCCCTGTCACATGGTAGGAGCTCAGGATAACCCACGCCATCGGGGTCGGGAGGGTGGGGGATGCGAAAGGATTAAATTTAAAGAGTCGGTGTTGCGGTCTCCACCGATTCCCCTCTATCCGCTCTGCACTGCGCTTACCTACAGTGGTGGAAACGCCGCTCCCGCAGCTCTGTCGGTCCTTCAGGGCGTCCGCCATTACCAGCTAGTCTCCCTGCCGCCACGCGCGCACGTGAGGACGCGCACTATGGACGCACAGCCGCCGGAAGTCTGGCCCCGCCCGGGCTAACGATGCCATGCCCCAAGCCTGATTTAACCGGCGTTCGGTTACCGTCTCATTGCCTTGCAACGAGGGTCGCTACTGGTTAGTAGTTCTGAGTTGCGCTTCACTTGTTCCACGTTCCTGCTTTGACCTCAGCCTGTTCCTGACTCTGCTTCTACCTGCCGCCAGCCACCGACCATTGCCAGTGCCTGATTCCGCTCCTGCCTGCTGCCAGCCTGACCTGGGTTCATCTCCGTTCCTGCTCACAGTCTGTTCCAGTTCTCAGCACGCTACAGACTCCGTTCCTGCTCGCAGGTTGCTTCATCTCACGGCACGCTACAGACTCCGTTCCTGCTCACAGTCTGTTCCAGTTCTCAGCACGCTACAGACTCCGTTCCTGCTCGCAGGTTGCTTCATCTCATGGCACGCTACAGACTCCGTTCCTGCTCACAGTCTGTTCCAGTTCTCAGCACGCTACAGACTCCGTTCCTGCTCGCAGGTTGCTTCATCTCACGGCACACTACAGACTGCGTTCCTGCTCACAGCTTGCTTCAGCTCATAGCACGCTACAGACTCCGTTCCTGCTCATAGCTTGCTCCAGTCCACAGCACGCTATAAGACTCTGTATCTGCTCACTATCTGCTCCAGCATACACCGGCCCCAACCAACCCACGGACTACAGCATTCTTATTGGACTACCTTATCATACTCTCTGCCCAGGCCTTCTTCTACTATAGAGACTCTCAATGTTCTCCTAAGTCCCAAGGTTCTAGGACCCTACGGGCTCCTCCTGGGGGGTTCCTGGTTCCCGGGTGAAGACCTCTGCCTGTGGCTCTGCCTCCCGACCTGCCCTATCATTGGGGTAGTTCGGCCTAAGGGTTCACTCCTGGTCCGCAGCTTCCCAGACTGCAACAGTCGGGGTGGGTCTGGGGTTTATTTTTAAGTGCCCTTTCTTCCCGCCCCCCCAAAATGATAAGAGAATCCCACAAAAAATTTTGTGTAGTTTTCCTATTGGGTTCGGGGGCCCCTCGAATTCTGACGAGTTTGAAAATATCTTCCGATATTTTCAATCGTCAGAAAAACAATTCACATCCCTACACTACATGTCTTTGTGAATAAAGTGCTCACTGTTTAGAAAGCCTAATTTTCTGGTGATGGTGTTTAATTGCATGGTGCTACTCTTTATGATACGTATGGGTAAAGGTTTGCTTTTAACATGACCTTGCACGCTCCAATGCATTGACACATTAAAAATGTGCATTTCTGAAGAAAGCAAGTCCATAAGGGCTATGGCATTACAAAGAAAGCACAGTATATACTGGTTAATAGGGATGTGCAGAGGGACGCCATACATTGCATTTGTGATTCGGATTCGTCGGGGAGCAGGTACATTGCATTCGGCCGTATGGCGCCCCGATGTGTTAATATGGAGATTTCTATTCGTGTGCCAGCTAAAATTCAAATTAACTACAACCCCCACCCTCCTGACCCCCCCAAGACTTACCAAAACTCCCTGGTGGTCCAGCGGGGGGTCCGGGAACCATCCCCTGCACTCACACCCTCGATGCCGGTTTCATCATGGCGCCGATAGCCTTTGTCACAGGGGCTACCGGTGCCATTGGTCAGCCCCTGTCACATGGCCATCGGCGCCATCTTGTGCTCCTACCATGTGACAGGGGCTGACCAATGGCACTGGTTTCCCCTGTGACATAGTATGGGCAAAGGCTATCGGTGCCATTTTGAGTAGTGGCATCGGACGGCTGGAGTGCAGGAGGTCGCTCCGAGACCCCCAGGGACTTTTGGCCAGCTTGGGGGGGGGCCTCCTGACCCCCACAAGACTTGCCAAAAGTCCAGCAGGGGTCCGGGAGCGACCTCCTGCACGCCGTCCGTCCGATGCCAGTACTCAAAATGGCGCCGATCTCTTTTGCCCTCACTATGTCACAGGTACCGACGGTCGGCCCCTGTGACATAGTGAGGGCAAAGGCGATCGGTGCCATTTTGAATACTGGCAGCAGATCGCCTTTGCCCTCACTATGTCACAGAGGCCGACCGTCGGTACCTGTGACATAGTGAGGGGAAAGGCGATCGGCGCCATTTTGAGTACTGGCATCGGACGGCCGGCGTGCAGGAGGTCGTTCCCGAAGCCCTGCTGGACTTTTGGCAAGTCTTGTGGGGGTCAGGAGGCCCCCCCCCCAAGCTGGCCAAAAGTCCCTGGGGGTCCAACGGGGGTCCCGGAGCGACCTCCTGCACGCCAGCTGTGCGATGCCAGAACTCAAAATGGCACCGATAGCCTTTGACCATACTATGTCACAGGGGCTACCGGTGCCATTGGTCAGCCCCTGTCACATGGTAGGAGCACAAGATGGCGCCGATGGCCATGTGACCGGGGCTGTCCAATGGCACCGATAGCCTTGTGACAAAGGCTATCGGCGCCATGATGAAACCGGCACTGAGGGTGGTGAGTGCAGGGGATGGTTCCCGGACCCCCTGCTGGACCACCAGGGAGTTTTGGTAAGTCTTGGGGGGTCAGGAGGGTGGGGGGTTGTAGTTACAAATGACCCCTTTGCTCTCCACCCTCCCGAACCCCCCCAAAATGTTAAATTACCTGGTGGTCCAGTGGGGGGGGGGGGGGTGTCCCGGCGCGATCTCCCGCTCTCGGCCCATCGGCACCATTTTGGCTACCACTGATAAAAATGGCGCCGATGGCCCGATAAAAAAAAAAACCACCCGACCCTTTACAAATTACCCCTTTGCTTCTCCCACCCTCCCGACCCCCCAAAAACCTTTTACATGTACCTGGTGGTCTAGCGGGGGGTCCGGGAGCCATCCCTTCAATCATACCCTCGGTGCCGGTGCTGGACTGGTTTCAAAATGGCGCCGATCGCCTTTGCCCTCACTATGTCACAGGGAGCAACGGTCGCTCCCTGTGACATAGTGAGGGCAAAGGCGATCGGCACCATAATGGCAGTCGATCGCCTTTGCCCTCACTTTGTCACAGGGAGCGATACACTATGTCACAGGGAGCAACGGACCACGAGGAGAGCGGGACATGCACAGGGAAGATCCAGGTGAAGAGGAACTCCGATGACAGGAACAGTGACATCCGAAGCTCCGACAGCTGGCAGGAACAGAAACTCCAAGTGCAGGGGCGAATCCCACCTGTTGGCCACTCCTAGGCCCAACAGGTCAGAAGGCCAGGAGCCCAAACATAGAAGCAGGGAAGAACATCCGGGAAGACAGGACATCTGGACGTAAAAGAACATGGCAGGGCATCCGGAGGAAGATCAGAACAGGAACATCAGAATACCTATCGGGACATCTGAACGGGACATCTGGATGGGAAATCTGAACGGGACATCAAGACAGGACATCTGGACGGAACCTCAGGCACGAAGACGAAAGAACAGGAACTGAACAGGAACTCCATGGAGAAGACAGGAAGGCCTGATGGAGCTCTGGCAGGCAGGAGCCTCCAGAAGGGTGACACTCCGATGCAAGGCGAAGAACAGACTGACGAAGCAGCCCTTTATAGGGCAGAGGCAGGAAGTCCACTTAGAGGTGGAGTCAGCCACACTTCCTGTGGCTGGCCCCTTAAATCAGGCAGAATGGCATAGGCCGGCGCCTAAGAAGCAGCAGGAGACCAGTGCAGGTCCTCAGACAGCGGCCTGCACCGACGTCAGACGCTGAGAAACAGGAAACAGGCAGGCAGGCTTCAGGGCAGCCTCCAGGCTGTCCCACGAGGACCCCATGATGGCCTCGCGGCTCCCTGCCACGAGGGTGGCGTCCGGTTGCGGCTCCCAGCCGCGGGGGCGGAGAGGTTCCAGGACGGCCTCCGGGCCACGTGAGCAAAGGGCTGGCCACGACTCCAGCCGCGTGGGAGGCCCGACGAAGGCGTCCTGCCACGTCAGGTGAAGAAGGGCAGAGTCGCGGTAAGTCTGCTCGTGGGAGGGGGCCCGCGGGCAGTGGGTCACAACAAACTATGCATGATATTAAATAATCCTACACACAAAATCAGAGGTTCTCAGCAAATTTATATGCCACTTATATTTTATTGTATAAAATTTAACTATAACTTCTTATCAACCATATAATCTTTTATGCAGACCACACTGCACGCTAGGGATGTGAATCGTTTTCCATATCGTCTTAACGATAGAAATCGTGTGGCAGGGCAAGAAAATCGTCTTAGGCACGATTTTTTAGTTAAAAAATCGTTAAAAAATCGTTTTTTTCCGATTAGTGCGCACTAACTCGAGTTAGTGCGCACTAACGGGAGTTAGTGCGCACTAACTGGGAGTTAGTGCGCACTAACTGAAAATGATACAATTTGACACTTTTCAGGTCAGTTAAGGTCAGTTTAGGAATGAATATGTATTCCTATTGGCTGCCCTCTTATTTATTCATGTTACCAAGTTTCCTACTGACAGTATATGGGGGATGGGAAATGGAAACAGTTGGTAGCTTGACAAAACAAGTAATGTGATCAGTCAATGTGACTAGAACTTGTGCCCTAACCCTGATACCAGGGGTATTGTGATCTTCCTGCACACAGTGCCCTATCCCTATTAATACCAGGAGTGTTGTGATCTTCCTGCACACAGTGCCCTATCCCTAATACCAGGGGTGTTGTGATCTTCCTGCACACAGTGCCCTATTCCTGATACTGGGGGTGTTGTGATCTTCCTGCACACAGTGCCCTATTCCTGATACCGGGGGTGTTGTGATCTTCTTGCACACATCCCGATATCAGGGATAGGGCACTGCATGCAGGAAGATCACAACACTCCTGGTATTAATAGGGATAGGGCACTGCATGCAGGAAGATCACAACACTCCTGGTATTAATAGGGATAGGGCACTGCATGCAGGAAGATCACAACACCCCTGGTATCAGGGATAGGGCACTGTGTGCAGGAAGATCACAATACCCCGGAGGAGTGAGGGTCAGGCAGCTCCCCCCTGTCTGTGAAGCCAGCCTCTCACTAGTAATGCAGGGAGGGAGCTGTCTCAGACTTCACCATCCTCCCCCCCCCCCTTACCCACACACCATTCACTAGCTGGGACATGGGGGAAGGCAGGAGTGAGGGTCAGGCAGCTCCCCCCTGTCTGTGAAGCCAGCCTCTCACTAGTAATGCAGGTAGGGAGCTGTCTCAGACTTCACCATCCACCCCCCCCCCCCTCACCCACACACCATTCACTAGCTGGGACATGGGGGAAGTCAGGAGTGAGGGACAGGCAGCTCCCCCTGTCTGTGAAGCCAGCCTCTCACTAGTAATGCAGGGAGGGAGCTGTCTCAGACTTCACCATCCTCCCCCCCCCCCTCACCCACACACCATTCACTAGCTGGGACATGGGGGAAGTCAGGAGTGAGGGTCAGGCAGCTCCCCCCTGTCTGTGAAGCCAGCCTCTCACTAGTAATGCAGGGAGGGAGCTGTCTCAGACTTCACCATCCTCCCCCCCCCCCCCTCACCCACACACCATTCACTAGCTGGGACATGGGGGAAGTCAGGAGTGAGGGTCAGGCAGATCCCCCCTGTCTGTGAAGCCAGCCTCTCACTAGTAATGCAGGGAGGGACCTGTCTCAGACTTCAACATCCTCCCCCCCCCCCCCTCACCCACACACCATTCACTAGCTGGGACATGGGGGGAGTCAGGAGTGAGGGTCAGGCAGCTCCCCCCTGTCTGTGAAGCCAGCCTCTCACTAGTAATGCAGGGAGGGAGCTGTCTCAGACTTCACCATCCTCCCCCCCCCCCCCTCACCCACACACCATTCACTAGCTGGGACATGGGGGAAGTCAGGAGTGAGGGTCAGGCAGCTCCCCCCTGTCTGTGAAGCCAGCCTCTCACTAGTAATGCAGGGAGGGAGCTGTCTCAGACTTCACCATCCTCCCCCCCCCCTCACCCACACACCATTCACTAGCTGGGACATGGGGGAAGTCAGGAGTGAGGGTCAGGCAGCTCCCCCCTGTCTGTGAAGCCAGCCTCTCACTAGTAATGCAGGGAGGGAGCTGTCTCAGACTTCACCATCCTCCCCCCCCCCCTCACCCACACACCATTCACTAGCTGGGACATGGGGGAAGTCAGGAGTGAGGGTCAGGCAGCTCCCCCCTGTCTGTGAAGCCAAACCTCTCACTAGTAATGCAGGGAGGGAGCTGTCTCAGACTTCACCATCCTCCCCCCCCCCCCCTCACCCACACACCATTCACTAGCTGGGACATGGGGGTAGTCAGGAGTGAGGGTCAGGCAGCTCCCCCTGTCTGTGAAGCCAGCCTCTCACTAGTAATGCAGGGAGGGAGCTGTCTCAGACTTCACCATCCTCCCCCCCCCCCCCTCACCTACACACCATTCACTAGCTGGGACATGGGGGAAGTCAGGAGTGAGGGTCAGGCAGCTCCCCCCTGTCTGTGAAGCCAGCCTCTCACTAGTAATGCAGGGAGGGAGCTGTCTCAGACTGGTATCAGGGTTAGGGCACTGTGTGCAGGAAGATCACAACACTCCTGGTATTAATAGGGATAGGGCACTGTAAGAGATGACTGTAGTAGATTGAATAAAGATCTGATTTTTCTGCTCTCCTCACACCAAGCAAAAACAACACACAAGCAGAGAAGCCCTTCTTACAAAGCTGAGCTAGTGAGTTAAGTAGGAGGAAAAGTAAACATACTGGTGCCAGTGTGGCTACTTAAAAATACACTTACCAACAATCAATTACATATATTTGAACTGTGTACAGTTCCAGCCAGGACCACCTTTCTAAAATGCACAGTGATTGGCAAATTCAACATGCACTAGCATTTCAGGTGCCTGCTAACAAAAATAATAAACAAACAAGTTCTAGTCACGTGAGTGCTGATCATTACATTACTTTTTTTGTCAAGCTTCCAACTGTTTCCATTTCACATCCCCCCAACCATATTGGTAACATCAATAGATAAGAGCACAGCCAGCCAATAGGAATACATACATACATATTCATTCTTAAGTGACCTTTACTGACCTGGGAAGTGTGAACACTTTGTTTCATTTTCTGTTGGTGTTCGTTAGTTTCCAGTTCCATTTCCCATCCCCCCAACCATCACCTCAGTGGTAACCTTGGTAACATCAATAGATAAGAGGGCAGCCAGCCAATAGGAACACATATTCATTCCTAACTGACCTTCAGTGACCTGGAAAGTGTTTATTTGTATCATTTCAGTTAGTGCGCACTAAATCGAGTTAGTGCGCACTAACGGGGAGTTAGTGCGCACTAACTCGAGTTAGTGCGCACTAACACGATTTAACGATTTTTAACGATAAATCGTTAGAATTTCTATTGTATCGTGTTCTATAACGATTTAAGACGATATAAACATTATCGGACGATAATTTTAATCGTTGAAAAACGATTCACATCCCTACTGCACGCATATATGTTATATTACCTAAAAATTCCCCCAATATCATACATTCATTACCCTTCATTCATACCAATCCACACCAATCATACACATCTCTCATCAAAAAATACCCATATTAAAATGTTACTTTTTCTCAATATCACACATTCTTTAGATACAAAAATTCAAACAATTAATATATCACATATACAATTGTTGTTTTACATAATAATAATGTAACTAATTAATTGTCTTCATGCTGTACATTCATCTGACGAGAGCCTCGTTTCACCCTGAAGTACAGGGCTTCTTCAGGGACCTGTAATGCTCAATTGTTTCTTCATATATCAACTTCAAGACCACTCTCACAAACAGCAAATTTTTTTTGGTACAACATGGTCTACTATGTTACAATGATGTCAGCTTGTCGAGATCACTTCCACACTGGGATTATCATGGACATATTTCTCCATCAAATTGAATATCTTTACTACGCCGGGTTTCAGCCTTATTTTAAATTTTTTATCCTTACATTTGATAAACCGGCAGCGCGTCCTCTCATCTAACCACTCCCTTCAGCGTCACATGATGAAACCCGGCACAGTATCAAGCAACTTTATGCAGTAAAGATTCAATATGATGGAGAAATATGTCTGTGATAATCCCAGTGTGGAAGTGATCTCAACAAGCTGACATCATTGTAACATAGAGAGAGGGAAGTCACACAAAGATCAAGGTCCTGGACTTTAAAAACACAAATTTTAGCAAAATGGCAACGTATCTCAAGGTGGAGCTAGAAGGCTGGGAGGAGATAGGTGAAGTATAACAGGAGCCCAAATTTAAAGGAACAATAACAAAGACAACACACCTATAGTAAAAAATAAGTTAAAAAAAGTAAGAAAAAAGGAAACCAATATGGTTCTCCAAGGTGGTAGCTAAGAAACTAATGGCAAAATGATCAGCATTCAAAAAGTATAAAGAAACTCGAAAAGAGGAACACGGAAGAATATCTGGTGAAGCTGAATGAAACAAGGAAAGAAATCAGGATGGTAAAAGCTTGTGTAGAAGAAAATATTGCCAAAGAGTTAAAGTGCAGTAACAAAATATTTTTCAGATATATCATGGAAAGGAGGAAGGCCAGAGGTGATATTTTAAGTGTGGTGACACCCTGTTCTGCAATTAGATGTCCCTGAACCCTTCCCTTAGGATTAAACAAATTAGAGGGAGACACCATTTTTATGCAGCACTTTCTCCTGAGGATGCCTGTGATTGGTTGCCTCTCAGTCCACTTGGGGGCTAGGAATAGGAGTAGTGTAGTCAGTTTGAGTTAACTTTTGAAGAGAGAAGAACTAGTTGTTATAGTTCTATTTTATTATTCATTCCTACTCTCTGTTGAGTTAGGGCCTAACACCATGACTTGGAGTTTTGTTATAGAGGAGATTCCTTATAATGCACTCCCTGCCTGTGAGGATCTGTCTCCTTTGGAAGAGAGAGTTTATTAAGATATTTTTGGCTATTTTATGATGTTTGACTAGTGTGAAACCTTGAACACTTTTGGTGTTGGTCATTCCCTGGATCCAGAGGACAAGTGCTGAAGAACTGTGAGCCACTGTTCTAGCCCAGAGAAGGTGTAAGATCAGTGACATCACCCCAGAGTGAGATTTATGATTGGAAGAGGATTTTTCCCCTTTTTGTGTTGTGAGATTTTGATCCACCCCTCCTCACTGGGAAGTTGTATAGCAGTTTACTGTTCACCATCAGATATCTCTTCCAGAGGGATCATTTTTACGAGAAGTTTGGGAAGAAGGATTTGGGGACCTTCAGTAGGAAATTCATCCCAAGGAACCTGTACACAGGCTGGGTGAAAGAGACTGAACATTTGGACTCAGATAGGATTTTTCTAGGATTTAGGGGATCCCCAACAGTAGGATTTTCCTAGCCCACTGAGACAATTTATGCACTCAGTAGATGAGTGATAAGCCACCTCCCAGGAACCTGAGAGACAGGACACATATCCAGAGAAAGGGAAACACCTGTAAGAAAGACGCTATAAATCTCACATTTTGGATTGATTACTGAACATTGATTTTACTTTTGAGAATTAGTAAATTTAATTTGAACACCCACAACTGTTTCCAGCCTGTCTGTCCTCACAGCACTGCATCACAAAAGTCACCAGAGATGTACACGCACTAGGAGGAATTTTCCACCTGGGCCAAGAAGGTCTGCCTTCTCTCCCACAGAAAGGACCCATATCTTGGGACAACAAGAGGGGAAAGATTGGTACTGAAGATAGCCCCAGAGATAAATTATTTTCTCTGCCCTTGGAAACAGTAAAATCCACCATAAAAGGGTCACATCAAAGTAAAAGGAGACAAGCAAGGTGTGGAGAAAAATGAAGAAATAGCAGAAATATTAAATAAATACTTCAGTTCAGTTTTTAAATTAAGGAAGACATTGGTGAAGGACCATCGCTGACTAGTAAGAATATAGATGTGATTGGGGTAGTTACATCCCCATTTACAGAAGATAGTGTTTGCTGTTTGGGTAGAACTAGGAAGAGTGAAACTAGACAAGCCATAGGGTTAGATGAGATCCATCCAAGGATACCTAGGGAGCTCCGAGAAGTGCTGGTGGGTCTGGTGATGGACCTATTCAATAGATCTTTTTAGACATGAATAGTGCCACAGGTGGCAGCAGGGAGGAGTTTAGAAATTATAGGCTGATTAGCTTTACCTCCATGGTGGGAAAATTAATGGAGAGACTGCTAATAAAAATATAATGAACTAACTGCAATCCTTTGCATTATAGGAACCAAGTCAGCATGTTTTTACCACAGGAAGATTTTTCTAAATGGGTGACTAAATAATTGGAAAAAGGAAGAGCACGCAAAGCTTTTAATACAGTGCCACATAGGAGGCTCATAAATGAAATGAGAAGCCTAGGAGTGGGTCCCATCCAATGGATTACAAATCGGGTGACCGATAGACATCAGCAAGAAGTGGTAAATAGAACCTATTCTGAAGAAAGAAGAATGATAACTGGAATTCCTCAAGGATCTCTTCTGTGACCGCTACTGTTCAATATCTTTGTGAGCAATATTGACGAGAGATTAGAAGGTAAAATTTGTCTTTTTGTGGATGACACTAAGATCTGCAGCAGAGTGGAATGCCTGAAGGAATAGAGAGAATGAGAAGTGATCCAGAAAATTTTGATATATGGTTGATGTTTTGGCAATTGAGAACAAATGCCAAGAAGTGCAGAGTCATGCAGCAATCCAAAGGGTTTGTATGTGTTAGGGTACAAAAAACTGACGTGCACGAAGTGGGAAAGAGATCTTGGGGTGATAATGTCTCATGATATGAAGGTGGTGAAGCAATGTGACAAATCAGTGGCTAAGGCCAAAGAGATGCTGGGTTGCATTAAAAGAAGCATAACCAGAAGGAAAAAGAAGGTAATAATGCTTCTGTACAGATCTTTGGTGAAGCCTCAGCTGGAATATTATGCTCACTTCTGGAGACCTCATCTTAAAAAAGGATAAGGATAGAATGGAAGTGGTTCAGAGAAAGGCGACCAAAATGGTGTGGAGTTTGTACGGAAAGCTATATGAGATGATACTGAAGGATCGTAATATGTATACACTGGAAAAGAGAAGAGATAGGGGAGACGTGATACAGACTTTCTGAAACCTGAAAGGAATTAATGATACACAAAAATCAAATATTTTCTGAAGGAAAGAAAGCTGTAAAACAAGAGTCTCGATATGAAACTCTAAAGGGGGAAGACTCAGGAATAATATCAGGAAACATTTCTTCATAGAAAGGCTGGTGGATGAATCATTACCCTCCCAGAAGAGGTGGTGAAGACAAGAACGATAATGGAATTCAGAAGGATGTAGGACAAACACAGAATTTTCCTGCTGGCTAGAAAATATAAATTAAGAAACTGAGTAACTTTCTATTGCACCCACATTTTACATTTTTTGCTTGGGGGTAGCCTACACAGAGCAGCAATTGCTACTACCCTTAACATAAGGTTTGGGGGTAGCCTGCATGGAGCGGCAGTTGCTTCTAATGTAACAAAACTTGCTGGGCTAACTGGATGGATCCTTTTGTTCTTTATCTGCTGTCATTCACTGTGTTACTATGTTACTATGGGGGCTTCATGTCACTATTTATGCTGCTTTGACCCTCTATCAATACCTTTTGTATTGTCCTGCCGCTTTGTTCCCCCTCTCATGGTGCCTTGGGCTGTGCATGCCATTCTTGGTGCTGCTTTGCACCTCTTTTAGTGCATGGTGGTCTTCATACCACTGTTGTTGCTGCCCATTGCCTTTCTTTTGGAGCATGGGGGAATTCTTGTCACTCTTGCTGTTGCTTTACTCCTCTCATGGTTGCCTCTGATCAGGCTACTTTTTCTTGTCATGATGCTTTGGGCTATTCATGTCATGTTTGGTGGTACTTTGACATTGTCTTGGTCTCTTTAAATGTTCTTCCCCCATCTGATGTCTCCTATTGACTTTAATGTGAAACAAATGAAACCAATTCTTTTTTTTTATTATTTCAGAAGTACAAAATGAGCACCATTTAGCAAGGTCATGGGACATAGGTTGCTGGATATTTGAGCAGTGGCTTCACTAGCTTTGGTGGCTAATCCGATTATTGAAGGGCTTGGTGGTGTGGGAACGTGTAAGTTCATCTGCCAATAATAAAAACAAACACAGGTCATCCACAAATGTTCTGCAACTGCAAAAAAAGAAATGCCATTTTAAAATCACCACATGATATCCTTACCCAATCAGCAATGTCAATGTCATGCTCTTCTTACAGATGAAGAGAAAGGTCCATCAAAATGGCAATGATCGCCAGTCTTTCTCTTTATTCAGACCATTAGGAGTCACAGTATTTAGTGAAAAAAATCCAAAACTGATTTCTTAAATTAAGATGGGCTTCACAATCACCTCCCTGAAGGGAGAATTTCACATGTTCAATAATGAACATAAGAACATAAGAAAATGCCATACTGGGTCAGACCAAGGGTCCATCAAGCCCAGCATCCTGTTTCCAACAGTGGCCAATCCAGGCCATAAGAACCTGGCAAGTACCCAAAAACTGTCTATTCCATGTAACCATTGCTAATGGCAGTGGCTATTCTCTAAGTGAATTTAATAGCAGGTAATGGACTTCTCCTCCAAGAACTTATCCAATCCTTTTTTAAACACAGCTATACTAACTGCACGAACCACATTCTCTGGCAACAAATTCCAGAGTTTAATTGTGCGTTGAGTAAAAAAGAACTTTCTCCGATTAGTTTTAAATGTGCCCCATGCTAACTTCATGGAGTGCCCCCTAGTCTTTCTACTATCTGAAAGAGTAAATAACCGATTCACATCTACCCGTTCTAGACCTCTCATGATTTTAAACACCTCTATCATATCCCCCCCTCAGTCGTCTCTTCTCCAAGCTGAAAAGTCCTAACCTCTTTAGTCTTTCCTCATAGGGGAGTTGTTCCATTCCCCTTATCATTTTGGTAGCCCTTCTCTGTACCTTCTCCATCGCAATTATATCTTTTTTGAGATGCGGCGACCAGAATTGTACACAGTATTCAAGGTGCGGTCTCACCATGGAGTGATACAGAGGCATTATGACATTTTCCGTTTTATTCATCATTCCTTCAAGTGAAAAAAACATGAGAACACTGCATACAAAGCTAAACCACAAGTGCAGAAATAACTTGCTAACATTCGACAGCCACCATCCTTGGGCCTTGAAGTTAGGACTGCCGGCTAGTCCGTTCTTCCAAATTCATCAGCTGTGTTTTTCATTGGAAGAATATAAATATCAGGCTAAGTTATTAGCATCAAGATTTATAGCCAGAGGTTATCCTTTCCAGTCTGTTACGATAGCATTCTGGCGAGCATTATATTCTGATCAGGATAGCCTGTTACAAAGCAAAGCAGCCGGTGATGCTTCAGTGTTAGTACGTACTTTGCTATACACTGATAAATCATCAGCCATCACAGCATCAGACATTAGACTAGGTCTGTTCTCCTCTAGTCCCTCAGAACCTAGAGAGACTATTTCTGAAACTTTCTAGTGTTTTTATGACGGAGACATACTTGTCGAGCGGCCCTAAAATGGCAGGGGGGGGGGGGAGTCACTGGCCCTTTAAAAATAAATTAGAAAGGGAAATATGTCCAAGTCTTTAAAATGAGAGGAGGTATGTGAAAAAATGTTAAAATGGGTTATTTGCATACATTAAGATATGAGAGATGGATAATGCATTTTGGAATATTCAGGTAAAGATTAAAAGGTCAACTGAATGAATATATTGAAAAATATATTAAAATCAAACTATAGGAAGTTGCATCTGTCTTAGTTGAATTTATTCCTATTAGAAACCAGAATAAATATATTCAATTCAGAAGAATACTAAAAGTGTGCAAATGGCAAATATGTTTTTCAGTGATTCGCTGCTGGGAAGTAGGCCCATGGACAGAGCTGAAGATGTTAATAGAATGCTAAAGCAGTACCTGCTTCTGCACAGCATAAATATGTTTTGAAATCATGTCAATATATTTTTTTTCTGCAAAAGTGCCCCCTTTATAACAGCTGACATGTGTCAAAGCCAACATATCTGGTACTATTTGTCCTCTAAAGCCCAAAAGTAATTTACATGAAGTGAGCCCTAAGTGTTTCCAGCAATGATATTCAAGAAGCTGCATCTCGCTCTGACTGTAATAACATGATAGAAACCTGTGTGTACACTGATTGGATCTATGTGATCAATGTATGAGTAATAAGAAAGTAAACACCGCCTCCTCTAAACGGCAGAGCCTTCACCGAATTAGGCCATTGGATGCACTAACTCGTGTTGGATTTTGTACTTGTTTTGGATAAAAGTATTCCAAATGCCTCAAAATGAATTTTATCCTGGAGAACCTGACACAAATAACATGGCAAGTTTCACATAGGTGGGGCTTATGTAGAAAACGTTTTTCCCCATAGACATAAAATGGAAAAAAACTTTAATACAACTGGCCCATTATCTTGTTATAATAGGATTTTAGAAAAATCTTTATTGACAACAACAAAAGAAGGTTTACATTTTTTGAAGAGGATTAAATTCAATCTTCTATTGAATATAGACTATATTTTTCAAGTGGTTTGAATATGATGTGGGAGGGAGGCCAATACAATCTTTGATCTTAATCTATGAAAATATTTCTTTTCTATAGTGGAATTGCTATTACCAAGTCTTTTCATCTCTCCTGTTATGAAAATTTCTTGTCCTTTTGATATAAAGATGATGTGGGGAAAGTTATAATTTACTGTTATTGTACCAGTGTGTACACCTTGAAGCAATAAGGTACAAGCTGATTGTGAAAGGTTCATGGATTACTTAAGTCTATAAACTGCTCATGACCCTCTAAAGAATAATTTGGCTTAAGGCTGCTTAGTAATGAATATTTTTTTCTTTCTATGGTGCCTGTGGTGAGATGGGAATGAACTAGAAGATGAATCTATATTACATTTTATGCAAAAAAATTCAAGCATTCCTGTAAGACCAAATTAATCAGAATACAGCTTGAATCTACACATTTTCCAAACCTTTTTAAAAACAAGTCTTTGATTTAAAGCAGGAGGGCAAAAAATATCACTGAAAGATTCTGCCTTGCTGATAGTTTCTGGCTTTTTTAAAGAAAATCATGATTTTTTTTTTTGTACAGTGATATAACTTAAACTTATTAACTGAGTTCTAAGATAGAACATGCTTTTCTGTAATTCTTAGTA
The DNA here is from genome assembly GCF_901001135.1 of Rhinatrema bivittatum. Lineage (NCBI taxonomy): Eukaryota > Metazoa > Chordata > Amphibia > Gymnophiona > Rhinatrematidae > Rhinatrema > Rhinatrema bivittatum. The sequence goes on from NC_042615.1 coordinate 149,038,505, forward strand.
ACAGTATAAATATAGCATGAAGAATTAAAATTGAGAACATTAATAGAATCAGGAAAGACAAAATAAGTCCTTTTGAAAAGCCAAAAGTATTCAAGTTAATTTTCAAAGCAGTTATGCACATAAAATTAACCTATAGGTGAGCTTACACTCACATATTGGCTATTTTAGATACATCAAAAGTACACATGGACTTCTGGTTTTGCATAAACAGTTACATGTGCAAATAAGGAGCGGTCTAGAGGCATTCTGAGTGGGGTTAAGATTTACATGCGTAGGTTGCTATTTCATAAGAGACTTACATAAGTACATTTGCAACTTATTCGCGCAATTCTATACCCACTAATTAACCAACACTTATGGTATTGGACACTTTTGTTATCTGCTATTGTTGGATGGAAGGTCTCCATGAACTGGAGTTGTTCAGAATGAAGAACTAAGGGAGTTTTGATTACCTAGAGAAGGACTGGATGAGGTATCAGCAAACTGGTAATTTCAATTACATGCACACGTTTTAATTTCTATCAACTTCCATGAATAAATCAAGGTTTATATGAACTATATTTTTTGTGCATAAAATATACATGCATATGTTTATAAAATAGGAAGGAAAAGTATATGCTTTCAATGTATTGCAAGTATCCATGTGTAACCAATCATACATGCATATGTTGGAGGTAGATATATATGTATTTTATAATCTGAATATGATAGTAGTGCAACAATTGAAGGAATATTCAAACCAACATGTTATGGTTTTGAAGGAAGTTGTGAACCCCTGGGCCAAGGTGAGAGCTGTCACCGCCCACAAGGAGAAGCCCTGTGGGCCTTACCATCGGTGGGCGTGGTCTCAGCAACATAGGACACAGCTGTGAGAGAGACTTTATTAGGGAGAAAAAGATAATGCACAACCCAAGGAGCGGGGAATGCAATAACACAGTTCTTGAGTAAGAAAAGTCAAGATGTACTGTAAATGAGAAGGTCCAGTAGTGGCCTGCAGCGCGGGGTACACCAGGAGATTCCTGTAGGTTGGTGAAGATACCTCTGAATGCAGATCTGGTAGTGGCCTGCAGCGTGGGGTATGCTGAGGATCACTGTACAGCAGGCGATGACGTAGCAGAGGTCAGGAATGCAGGAATCTGGCAGAGTACCTCCAGTAGGAGAAGTAGTATCCTGTAGCATAGGATAGGTAGAGTAGATATGCTGAAGAACAGTAGTGGCCCGAGGCACAGGGTACACCATGGAGACTCCAGCAAGTTGCAGAAACTGAAGAAGGTACTCACTCCGGGAAGTTCCAGTAGAGATGCCCGAGGATCGGGTCAACATAAGTCCAAGGCAGGATGGCCCTCCAAGGAGAGGATAGCCTAGAGACAGAAGGATCCCCGTGAAGCGGGTACCCAGAGTGTCCAAATGCCACGAGGAGATTCAGGAACTGAAGATCCCAAAGCAGAGCGGATTTAACAATGAGTGAACTCCTTGCTAACTCGTCTTAGCAGTGGGCCGGAGAGCTTAAGTACACTAGCGGTTCTGATGTCATCAGGAGGGGACACTCCTGAGGTTCCCGCCATGACTTATACAAAAGAAGGCCCTGCACGCGCATAGGTGCTTCCAGAAGTAAGATGGCAGTCGGCAGTTCCCATGCCATCCCAGGGACGCCAGGGAAGTTGGCGTTGGTTGGCGGAGGCTGCCATTCTTCCAATGATTGACGGTGCAGGGAAAAAAGAGGTGAGTATGAGAGGTCGCAGCTGTCTGTGACTGACGGGCACAACAGTACCCCCTATCTTAGGGCCCCTCCCTGGGGGTTTCGGCTTCCTGGGGTGAGCCAGAGGAAATTGCCTGATTAGGTCTTTGTCAAGAATGTTACTTGCGGGTTACCAGCTGTTTTCCTCTGGTCCAAATCCTTCCCAGGATATAAGGTACTCCCAGCGTCTTCCATGTTTCTACACATCAAGATTATCAATTACCTGGTAGGTCATGTCTTCCTCAGTAGAGAGGGGTTGTGGTTCAGGTGTCTTCTTAGAAAACTTGGATAAGATGAGTGGTTTTAGAAGAGAAATGTGGAAGGCATTATGGATCTTTAGAGATGATGGTAACTGCAAGCTGTACATGATTGGACCCAGTTGACGTAATATAGGAAAAGATCCTATATATTGAGGTGCAAAACAAACTAAAGGCAATTTTAGATGAATGAAACAGGTACTTAGACATACCTTGTCCCTGGGCTGTAGCTGTGGAGCTGCTCTGTGATGGGCATCATAAAACTTCTTCGCTCATTGTCCAGCCTTTTGAAGAAGCACTTTTGTCTGTTCCCACAGCTTTTGCAATTCCTGTGCTGAAGCATGGATGCCCAGAGAGGCTACTGATAAAGGTATTGGTAACAAAGGAAAAGATTGGAGACCATAAACAAGTTGAAAGGGTGAAGATCCTGTAGAAGCTGAAGGATGTGAATTCAGTACAAATTCTGCCCAGAGGAGCAGTTCAGCCCAATTATTCTGTATGGATTTGTCGTAGGCCCAGAGAAACTGCTTCAAAGTGCAGTTCATCCTTTCAGTCTGTCCGTTGGCTTGCAGATGATAGCCAGATGTCAGGTCAAGAAGATATCAAATTTCTTACAGAGAGAACTCCAGAACTTGGCTGTGAATTGTACTCCTCAGTCCAAGAGGCATGCCATGAAAATGGAAAATGTGACAGATGAAATGTTTTGCAAGTTCAGGAGCAGATGGTAGTCCGGGTGATGCCACAATATGTGCCATTTAGGAAAACTGGTCCACAGTGACCCAAATGGTATTATTTCCACTAGACACAGGTAGGTTGATAATAAAGTCCGTGGATATGTCTGTCCATGGTTTGCTAGGAGCAGGTAAAGGTTGGAGAAGTCCTCAGGGATGACCGGCAGGTGGTTTCTGTCTTGCACATGTAGAACACGATTCCACATAGGTCCGAATGTCCTCTTTCAGTGAGGGCCACCAGTAGTATCTTTGTATGGTGCTCAGAGTTCTGGATTGCCCAGGATAACCAGCAAGACGTGAATCATGAGCCCATCGGAGGATCTTCTTCCTGAATGCCCGGGGTACCACGGTTTTTCCGACTGGGACTGTGTGGGTGGTTGAGAGAAGCACCCTAGAGGGGTCAATAATATGACGTGGATTGTCCGGATATCTTCTGGAGTAAACGAGTGGGAAAGAGCATCTGCGCAGGTGTTCTAGTCTGCTGGGCGGTATCTCAGAAGGAAGTTGAATCTGTTGAAAAACAACAACCAGTGGGCTTGTCTGTGATTCAGCCGTTGTGCATGATGCAAATATTCAAGGTTTTTATGATCATTAAAAACCATTATCTGGTGTTGAGTACCTTCGAGCCAAGGGCGCCATTCCTCGAATGCCATTTTGAATGCAAGCAGTTCTTTATCTCCTATACCATAGTTTCTCTCGCCAGGAGAGAAGCACCAAGAGAAAAAAGAGCATGGTTGTACTGATAACAAAGGTGGATCCTATATTATCAAAACAATGAATACAGTATCACATCGATAAACATTTTTATGAACTCTATAAGAAGGGCAAACAGTGCTAATACAATAGGATTTTAATCTAAATCAAATTCGAGTACAAATTCAAGTAAAGGCACCAAGCGGACACGAAAATCAAAAACTTAAGAATATATGCGAGTAACTATCCTAGAAATGATAGCGGGTTTTAAAACACATCATATATATTTTTTAAACTAGTGAGAACTAGAACTTAATATAAAAAGTCAAATTTTATCTATTTTAAACTTGTTCAAATTCATGATTTAGAAATCATAAAGATCTACGGCGGGTTACCTTTAAAGTTAGACTTTTAGATGGCGTTTTCGGCAAGGAGAGCCCAGAACGCCGACACTGCTCAATATTTAAAGTGTCAGGATTGGCGCCAAAACCACTAACCAATCACAAGTAAGTTACCAAGGTAACGCCCAGCCATTCAGAATCCATAGCATATGAATGTCACTAAGCTGGCTGAGGACAGCACCAACTCCGACGTCCGAGGCATCTCCCTCGACTATGAAAGATCGTAGAGGGTCAGGGTGGCATAGACATGGCTCCTGAAGAAATGCCTTTTTGAGTTCTTGAAAGGTGGTGATGGCTTCAGGGGTCCATTGAGAAGGATTGGCTCCCTTGCGCATCATGGTAGTAAGAGGTGCAGTCAAGGTGGAGTAGTGATGAATGAATGACCTATAGTAGTTGGTGAATCCAAGAAAGTGGCATAGAGCATTTAGGCCAGTAGGTTGGGGCCAGTCCTGAATGCTCTTGGTCTTTTGTGGATCCATCTGGAACCTGTGACTGGACAATACATATCCAAGAAAAGGAACAGTCTCCTGGTGGAAGGCACACTTCTCTAACTTGGCATATAGATGGTTCTCTCTAAGTCTTTGAAGAACTTTGGAGACATCCAAATGATGAGTCTGAAGATTCTGGGGAAAAACCAGTATATCATCCAAATATACTTCTACACAATGGTATAACATGTCTCTGAAGATTTCCTTCATCATGTTTTGGAATACGTCCAGGGCGTTGCAAAGGCCAAAGGAAATGACCAAGTATTCAAAATAGCTGTCGCGGGTATTAAAAGCTGTTTTCCATTCATCGCCCCAATGTATACGAACGAGATTATAAGCTCCTCTGTGGTCCAGCTTTGTGAATATTTTAGCTCCTTGAAGCTGATCAAAAGGTTCGGAGATGAGCAGCAGAGGGTAGCGGTCCATCATGGTGATCTCATTCAATTCCCGGTAGTCAATACATGGGTGAAAGGATCCATCCTTCTTACCCCCAAAAAAGAATCTGGCTCCGGTCGGGGACTTTGAAGGCCGAATGAAGCCCTTTGCCAAGTTCTCCTGGATGTAGGTAGACATAGCCTTTGTCTCTGATAGAGACAGTGGGTATACCCTTCCTTTAGGAGGTTCGGAACCCGGCAATAAATTGATGGCACAGTCATAGGATTGGTGAGGTGGCAGAGTATCCGCTGCTTGCTTAGAAAACACATCTTGATACAAGTGATACTGTGGAGGTAACCCTGGAAGGGAGGTGGTAGTAGTTAAACAAGGCATAGGAGTCACAGCCTCTAGGCATCTTCCATGGCAGGCTTTTCCCCATTGGGACAGCTCAAGTGTACTCCAATCGAATTGGGGTGAATAAATTTGAAGCCATGGTATTCTGAGTACCACTGGGTGAATGGCTTTATCCAGGACTAGGAAAGTAATGGTCTCGGAATGCAGAGACCCAGTTCAAAGATGAAGCCACTCAGTAGTAAAAGAGTCCTCACCAGGCAAGGGTTCACCATGGATAGATGACAGTAGTAGCGGAGTGGGTGTCCAAACAGTAGGGATTCAAAGGTGCTCCATGAGTTGGCGAAGTATGAAGTTCCCACCGGCCCCGAAATCTACCAGGGCTAGTGTGTGGAATACGAGAGCATCAGAAATAATAGAGACTGGAAATATCAGTGGAGGCAATGGAGAAGTCAGACGTAGGAAGAGTCCTCCGGTGGATCCTAGGTCTTCAAGTTTCCCGGACAGATAGGACAGGATGGTATTGCGTGGCCTGGTTGTCCACAGTACATGCAGAGGCCAAATCTCTTTCAATAACATCTCTCCTTTGACGTAAGGTGGCTCCGCCCCAGCTGCATTGGTTCTTCATACTCAGCATTGGGTGTAGGAGTAGTCTGAGGAACTAGCACTGGACGAGGGCAAGAAACTCCTGATAACATCTTTTTAGAACTCTTTATCTCTTGTGAGTGCTCACCCAGTCGATGGTCGATTCGTCCAGCAAGATCAATGAGAGAGTCCAAAGTATCGGGGAGTTCATGTGCTGCTAATTTGTCTTTGAATCAAGGGTTAAGACCCTCCAGGAAGGTCCCAATGTAGTTCAGAATACAAGGTCTTAAATTCAATGACATAATCAGTCAAAGGTTTGGTAACTTGCTGTAAGTGTAGGAGAGTGGATCCAGTGACAGTCTTGCAGGTGGGATCATTGAATACAGAATGAAAGAGTGTGAGAAATCCCATCAAGTCCTGGAGTATAGGATCATTACATTCCCAGAGAAGTAAAACCCAGGCCTGCGCTTTTCCATCAAGCAGGGACAGAATGTACGTAGTTTTGGAAACTACGTCTGGGAAGAAAATGGGTTGAAGCAAAAAGTGCATACAACACTGATTTTAAAAGCCCCTACATAACAGAGGATCACCTGTAAAGCGTGTAGGTGCTGGTAAGGGTACGGAAAGGCATGCCGGTTACACCAATGGAGAGGAAATAGCCTTGTCAGGCAGTCCTGTGGAATTCAGCCAGGAACTTAGCTGATTAAAGATGTTAGCCAAAGTCTCTAGCGTCCTTTGTTGTTCATCAAGACATTGGGCCAGGCCAGGAATGGCCTGAAGGGCTGAGAGCTGAGCCGGGTCCATGGAATCAGCAATCTTATGGTTTTGAAGGAAATTGTGAACCCCTGGCCGAGGTGAGAGCTGTTACCGCCCACAGGGAGGAGCCCTGTGGGCCTCATCGTTGGTGGGAGTGCTCTCAGCAATGTAGGACACAGCTGTGAGAGAGACTTTATTAGGGAGAAAAAGATAATGCACAACCCGAGGAGCGGGGAATTCAATAACATAGTTCTTGAATAAGAATAGTCAAGATGTACTATAAATGAGAAGGTCTGGTAGTGGCCCACAGCATGGGGTACACCAGGAGATTCCTGTAGGTTAGTGAAGATACCTCTGAATGCAGATCAGGTAGTGGCCGCAGTGCAGGGTATGCTGAGGATCACTGTACAGTAGGCGATGACATAGCAGAGGTCAGGAATGCAGGAATATAGCAGAGTACCTCCAGTAGGAGAAGTAGTATCCTGTAGCATAGGATAGGTAGAGTAGATATGCTGAAGAACGGTAGTGGCCCGAGGCACAGGGTACACCGTGGAGACTCCAGCAAGTTGTAGAAACTGAAGAAGGTACTCACTCTGGGAAGTTCCAGTAGAGATGCCTGAGGATCGGGTCAACATAAGTCCAAGACAGGATGGCCCTCCGAGGAGCAGATAGCCTAAACATGGAAAGGGCCCTGTGGAGCGGGTACCCAGAGCATCCAAATGCCATGAGGAGATTCAGGAACTGAAGATCCCAAAGTGGAGCGGATTTAACAATGAGTGAACTCCTTGCTAACTCGTCTTAGCAGTAGGCTGGAGAGCTTAAGTATACTAGCGGTTATCTAAAACATGGTCCCATGAAGTCATTTAGGCCTGGATTTATTAAAATGCACTAACTATTGCATATGATAGAAAAAGGGGCATGTTTGATGGTGAGAGTGAGAGAGAGAGAGAGAGAGAGAGAGAGAGAGAACACCTAACCATAATTCCCTCACACTAGATACATATTTATATCTCTATGGGAGGCCCACCTAGTAATTCGAGGTGAGGTTTAGTTATTAGTGTAGGGGTTAGGGGCCACTTTGACATTCAAAGTGAGATGTACGAACAGAACAGTGCTCTCCTGTGAAGATTTGATGACCCTTGGAGTGAGGAAACTCACTCAAAGATAAGATTTGTGCAATGGTCTCTCAACCTAGCTTGGTTTTCTTGATATTTATTTGGCATATTTTTTGTCAGAAAACTAATTTGCAAAAAATGTGGTTGCCTGAAAAATCAGGTGCTTGGTCCTCAAGGACCAAGGTTGTAAATTTCTTTATTAGAGGTAAGCATGGGTATGCCAGTCTAACATTATTTCTTTAATGAAATAATTATTTAATGAAATAATATACATTAGATGAGGGAGAAATATTGAATACTAATCTTATCAATTATTATTACCCCCATATTGTCATGCAGTTATTATCATTGTTAGTTATTTCACCCGTTTGGATAGTGTTAAATTACCTGTTTTATATATTATAATTATTTCTGTGGTTTTAATTTTTGTTATATAGATGCCCTAGTAAAAATGTTTATAGCCCATACCATATGTGAGGCCCATGCACTAGCCCATGGAATTTCCTGCACATTAGTAGTCTCTTTTCCAAGCAAGTTTGCTATGTACAAATGAGCTACATAAAAAATCTGCATGAAAAACTTTGACACAGGTTGACAGAAAAAGATAATGGCACCTTAAGATGTCATTAACATTTTTGCAAATATCGGCATGCAAAGATGTATTCACATGCTGATTTTCACTTGATTCTGAATATATCATATTGCATTGCAGCAGTTCATTAATTCTGAATCTAGTAAAATTTTCATGTGTAGAGGAACTACTGACAAGAGTTCACTACTTGCACAGGGGATATTTTGTGAAGTTTTTTGAAAAGGGGCCAATGCACAATAAAACATGCAATTACACTGAATGATTAAATGTTAGTAGTTTTGGTCCCTTCTGTGAAAATATTTTCTCAGTTGTATTTATTTATTTAACTGGTTTTATTGACCTGTTAATATGCCTTAAACCAGCAAGTTTAATATGCCTTAAACCAGCAAGAATTATAAGAATAATACATAAGTAAATAAGTACTTCTACTATATTTCAGAATTTCTCCATACTGCTGCACATGTTTATTGAAAAATGGAAAATTATAAAATCATATAATGTACTGTGAATCTACTATACTGATTACTGTCAATGTAGCATGCTTGTAAATAATGGTTAGAAATGCAGGCAATAAACATCATTTTACATAAACTAGATTGCAATCTATTAGCTCTGCTTATAAAGAATCTTGGAGATAAAAAAGACAATTTAAAACAACAACAAATCTGAGAAAGCCTGCTGGTCTGGTGGTTCGGTAGTAGTGGTGTAAACTGCCATACAGCGGGATCTGCCTTTGATCCACTCCACATCAGCCAGGCCTAGGGATGCAATGAGGAAGTGCTCACTGCCCCTAGGGGAAGGGAAGCAGTTGTAATACAATGACACCCAGTAGTCGGATTTAAGGCGCATAATTGTGGAGTCCTAGAAGAAGCACTGGTGCATGGTCAAAGAGCATTACCACAATTACTGGAATAAAGATAGTAAGCCCTTGATCCCTTGCACTTCCATTTCCAGGGATGATATCTACCAACATGAGCCTTCATTTCCAGCTATCTTGAATTTTTCCCTATTTTATATTCCTTCTCAACTTACTTTGTCAGCCCTCAGTCTACATGAGGAACTCTAACTTCAACCTCTAGGGATTTGTCATTGAGTAATGTTAAAACCCCCTTCTCTCCTATATCAGACATCCTAAGTCAAGAATCAAACCCAAGACCCTCTGTGTATTACTGGGCTAGCCACTAGGCCCTTTTCTTGTTATTTCTGGCACTGGAGGACCAGTATGACATGATTCAGCTTAAGAAAATCAATTTAATAACAATCATCCTCAGACATCTAGCAGAAAGGGGAAATAGGATAAAAATGTCCAGGCAGTTGCAAATGAATGCCCATGGCAACTAAGCTGGAAGTCCAAAGGAAGAAAGCCATGCTCAGGGGAAACTGCTCAGTGAAAAGAAACCCATATGAATGAATCATATTTGTCCTTCTGTATTTCAAGTGCACTAATTAAAATTGAAATATAAAAACAAAACATTGAACATTTTGTTCACAACAGTTATATTTTATTTTTGCAATAATATTTAGTTTGAAAACCTGAGCTTAGTTTTCTTGGCTACTTCACCTGAAGAGAGAAAGCACCTTATAAAGCTCGGTGCTAGCCAGTAACTTGTTTAATGCATTTTAATAAGCACATTCTAGCCTCTTTTCTCAGTACTAGACATTGCTGTTCTTTTGTTCCAGTTTGTAATCAAGAAATAGCTGTGAGCCGTACATTTCTGCTTTTGATTTTCCTTTTAAGTCATACTTTAATGTTATCCTAATGTCTTGCAAATTCTACTCTCTCATCTCAGCCTTTAATGTCAGGCAAAGTCAATTTCTTTCATGATTCAGAAATACTATGATCTCTCTTTGTATTATTAAGATAGGCCACCTATTCTTTGCTTGCCAGTGAAAAAAAATACATTTTCCACCTGACAGCCATTCTTAAAGATAAACTCTCTACAAAGAGCTTTATGGAGTCTATTGATTCTATTTTTCATAGGGATAATTGATACCTCTGTATTAAAGTAAATAGGTGCAAAAAAATGATCATCACTTTCTCCATTGCTGCAATGCAGCACTATGTTGTTTATAAAATTTGTATGTCATCATTAATAACAGAAACATCTTTAAGTTAGTATCTTTTAGCATTAAATGGATAAATAGCTGTATTAAAAAGAAAAAAAGATATTAACTTTTACATATATCAGTTGCCCTGATGAAGTACTCCTATAGAAAACACATTTTAATTATACAAAATTGTTTAAAAGAGACTGCGCAAACGGACGTGTTTTTTGACCAGTTGTACATAAGAAAAATATGATAGCCATTCTAATTTATAATTGATTTCCCAGCGATTAGACAGTGAGGGAAAATGGGTATAAGCTACTTTATTTGTGTGACGTGATAGGTGTATAGATGCATAAATATTGATCCTACCTGATTGCCCTGCGTTTTTTAGGGAGTTTTCCAGTAATACCAATCTGATGGATGATAGTCCATGAATTTCTGGGTGTGATTTTAACCACCATCTAGATGTGCTGTTGGATAAAAATGGTGTATCTAAACTATATGCAGCTAAATCTGTTCAAGTGATTCATTCAGTTATGATGGACTAATGGAGAATCCTGAATCTTTGTGGGAAGGAATATATCATTTTTAATTCAAATTCCGCACAAAATTGAAGATTCACGGAGGCAAGGAAAAATTAAGTTAGCTGGATAAGACTTTTCTGGCTATCTTACAAGGGATTTTAAGAAGCACAGTTATGCTGCTGAAATTTCTGAATAAGTCACTAGTTAGCTGGATAAATCCTGTCCAGCTAATTTTAGACCTGCTATTGACCAGGTCTAATTTATCTGTAAATATAAACAGATAAAATATCTCTACTTATCCAGATAGTTAACTGGACGTGAGGACGTGAGTGCAGGAGATGGCTCTCGGACCCCCCGCTGGACGTGAGTGCAGGAGATGGCTCTCGGACCCCCCGCTGGACCACCAGGGAGTTTTGGTAAGTCTTGGGGGGGGGGTCAGGAGGGTGGGGGGTTTGTTTAAATTTGCTCCATTAGACGGCCAAATAATTTGGCGAAGATTCATTGTATTCGTGGGGAATCGCGATACGTTTCACTTCCCCACAAATATAACGAATATGGCCCTATACGTTGCGGATTACCAATACGTAGGAAACGAATGCACACCCCTAATGGATACTGCAACTTTGGAGATCAGATTGCAACAGACAACAAGAAGTGCTAAGAGCAGAGGACCTTGAAGAGAGGATTCATGACAGCAAAGAGAACTAACCTGCAGGTAATCAGCTGTCTCCAATCTATCTTGCAGCTGAATTCACTTGACATACCTGGGAGGGGTTAGATGTTCTTTCTTAAGAATGCAAAGCCAACCTCACTAAAAGGTGAATTTTAAAAGAGATGTGTGTGCACAAAACAGTAGCTGTGAGTGCAAATAGCGCATATTCACTCATGTCCTGTTTTATAAACCTTGTCCATACACGCACAAGCATTGATGCGCCAATAAATATGCTTGTATTCAAAATGGGAAGGTTAGGGGTGGGGCAGGGATATTCTGGGGCAGGGCCAACATTTTCACACATACGTTTTGATTTTATAACTTGTAAATACAGCGCGCGTACAGCTGTTACCACATATTTACCTCTGCTATTTATCAGGCATAAGTCAGAATATATTCTTTATAGCTAAATACTGACTGGGGATGGGTCAGGGTAAACTGGGGAAAGTGTAGGTTGAATAACAAGAGGGGTCTTGATGATCTAGAGATAGACTTAGCAAACTGGTAGACTAATGGGTAAAACTGATCATTTCCTTCATATGTACATGTTTTAAAATATGCTGACTTCCGTGTGTAAAAGCCGAGAAGTGCAAAAGAAAATACACAAATAAATTTCCTCATGCAAATGCTTAAAATTGGGAGCAAACATATACGTGAATACACATATTTTATGTAATGTGTGCATAATTGTGCAGACGACATTAAATTCACGCCCATGTTGCTCAAGCCCATATGGGTATATTGGTGCATGCACACTTGTTTTAAAGTTACCGTTCCTGGTAATAAGCAAAGAGGGTGTTTAAATATTATATCCTATTTAGCAATAAACCTTGTGTGACAACATTATTATTTCTTCATCATTTCTTATGCCGCAAAGAGGTCCAAGCAGGAGATGCCAGCTTAGGACTTAATTTACAATACTACTGTGCCTGTTTCCTTATCCTTCTCAGTTTATGCCTTGGAGTTTTTATGCCACTATTGGTGACCCCTTGGTCCTCTTGCTGCCTTGGTCTGTTTATGGCACCTTGGTTGATGCCTGGTGCCACTTTTTTGGTTCATTGGAGTGTTCATGCCACTGTTGGTGCTTCTTTGCTTCTCTCACAGTTCATTAAATTGTTCACAACACTGTTCATCTTCTTTTGCCCCGTGATGGTACCTTGGGCTTTTGAAACCATTTTTGGGCCACTTTGCCCCACTCTTTATATCTTAGAGTGCTGTTCCTCTGCTGCTGATGTCTGCCTGCAAGTTTCATAATAATGGATAGAAAACCCCATTGTTATGGTCCCAAATAGATGCATTACTTCCCCTTTTGAAAATGAATGAATGTCACAAATACATGGAAGCAAAATAACCTAAATAACAAACCAACTGAAAAATATTTTCTGTGCACATCCTTACTGGATAAATGTCTCATCAAGATATACTAGGTAAGTAATGTTCCTAAATGTCATTAATGACTGTTTTATGAATTTACAGAATAATTTATATAAAATTGTTTAAAAAGCCACATGCTTCATAGAACAACTGGTCCTAGAACTAATGAGAGGGTGAACTACTTTGATCTAATTCTCAATAGAATGCAAGACCTGATGCCAGGGTAAAGTTGATGGAGCTATTTGACAATAGTGTTTATAATGCAATCAAGGTTGTAATAATCACTGTAGAGTGGAAATTATGAAAAAATATTGCAGTAACTGTTACGTTTGGGCAGTGATCCGGTGTAGTGAACACCACCTTCAGGAGTGACTCCAGGTGGAGAGAGACAGGGATAGCTGGAAGGTCTCTGATGATAGCTGGGAGGAATGTGATGGGCAGGAGTGTATGGAGCTGGGTGATGGCTGATATATGGAGCTTTATTCCTGGCTGGGGATAGAGTCAAAGTCCAGGCAGGGTCAAGGCAGGCGGCAGACAACAGAGTCAAAGTCCAGGCAGGGTCAAGGCAGGCGGCAGGCAACAGAATCAAAGTCCAAGCAGGGTCAAGGCAAGTGGCAGGCAAACAGAGTCAAGGGCCAGGCAGGGTCACAAGAACCTTATAGCAAAACAGAGAGCCCGAAGGCCACACACACACATCAAGGCAAGGCAAGGCAAGGCAGAAGGCCCGAAGGTCACACACAGCAAGGCAAGACAAGGCAGAAGGCTTGAAGGCCACATACATGAGGCAAGGCAAGACAAGGCAGAAGGCTTGAAGGCCACATACATGAGGCAAGGCAAGACAAGGCAGAAGGCCCAAAGGCCACACACAGCAAGGCAAGGCAGAAGGCCACCCACACACAGCAAGGCGAGGCAAGGCAGAAGGCCCGAAGGCCACACACAGCAAGGCAAGGCAGAAGGCCAGAAGGCCACACATAGCAAGGCAAGGCAAGGCAGAAGGCCCGAAGGCCACCCACACACAGCAAGGCAAGGCAAGGCAGAAGGCCCGAAGACCACACACAGCAAGGCAAGGCAGAAGGCCAGAAGGCCACACACAACAAGGCAAGGCAAGGCAGAAGGCCCGAAGGCCACCCACACAGAGCAAGCAAGGCAAGGCAGAAGGCCCGAAGGCCACCCACAGCAAGGCAAGGCAGAAGGCCCGAAGGCCACACACAGCAAGGCAAGGCTAGAGCAGGGAGCCCAAGCGAGCTCGATGCCGAAGCACTGGAGTCTAGGGTAGGCAGGGTTATAAAGGAACATCCAGGACATAGAGCAGATGGATTGGGCCAGCCAGGAGATCCTGCTCTAGAAGGACCCCTGGTGGTGAGGCGGTTGCACAGCAGCCATAGCCGTAACAGTAACATTTAACTTTAGAAAGGAAATCTGCAATAAAATGAAGAAATAAGAAAAAAACTAAAAGAAGCAGGTGCAAGGGTTGAGTTTACATGAGGCATGAAGATAGTATAAGAAATTCCATCTTAGAAGCCCAGATAAAATGGATTCCACGTGTTAAAATAAGGTCAAAGAAAAACAAAACAGCCAGCATGGTTAAAGAAAAAACTGACAGAGGCAAATAAAGATAATAAGACATCTTTTAAAAGATTGAAGGCATATCAGACTTAAAAGAATGGGAAAGAACTTAAGCACTTGTCTGTTAGATGTAATATTAATAATGCAGACCAAGAAAGAATTTAAGAAGTAAGTGCTATAGAGGCAAAAAATAATAACATTTCAAATACATCAAAAACAAGAAGCAAGTGAGGGATTAAATTGGACTACTAGATGATTATGGGGTAAAAGGAATGCTCAGGAATGACAGGGCCATAGCAGAAAAACTAAACTAGCTCGTTGCTGAGAATGTTAAGGTAGATACCCACACTAGAAACATTATTTAATAGTAATTATTAGGGATGTGAATCGTTTTTTAACGATTTAAAATATCGTCCGATATATTTTAAATCGTCAAAAATCGTTAGAGGCGATATTTAATAGGAATTCCCCCGATTTATCGTCAAAAATCATAAATCGGGGGAAGGGGGAGGAGAAGGGGGAGGGCGGGAAAACCGGCACACTAAAACATCCCTAAAACCCACCCCGACCCTTTAAAATAAATCCCCCACCCTCCCGAACCCCCCCAAAATGTCTTAAATTACCTGGGGTCCAATGGGGGGGTCCCATTGTGATCTTCCACTCTCGGGCCACGGGTGCGTTGATAGAAATGGTGCCAGCGCTACCTTTGCCCTGTCATATGACAGGGCAAAGGTAGCACTGGCCATATTGCAAAATGGCGCCGGCCGTACGGCAACACGATTTGAGTGCAGGAGGTCATTCCCGGACCCCCGCTGGACTTTTGGCAAGTCTTGTGGGGGTCAGGAGGCCCCCCCAAGTTGGCCAAAAGTCCCTGGGGGTCCAGCGGGGGTCCGGGAGCGATCTCCTACGCTCGTGACGTCGGGGGATAGGAACCAAAATGGCGCCAGCGCTACCTTTGCCCTGTCATATGACAGGGCAAAGGTAGCGCTGGCGCCATTTTCTATCAACGCACCCGTAGCCCGAGAGTGGAAGATCACAACGGGACCCCCCCACTGGACCCCAGGTAATTTAAGACATTTGGGGGGAGTTCGGGATGAGATCGACTGCAGGAGGTCGTTCAGCGGGGGTTCCACACCGCCGCTGAACGACCTCCTGCACTCGATCTCCTGCCGGCGCCATTTTCCGTACGAAAACGATTTGCGGCAAGAAATTGCTCCCGGAACCCCGCTGGACTCCCAGGAAACTTTTGGCCAGCTTGGGGGGGCCTCCTGACCCCCAGAAGACTTGCCAAAAGTCCAGCGGGGGTCCGGAATGACCTCCTCCGTCGAATCGTTTTTGTCTATGGCCGCCGCCATTTTGCAGCGGCCATTTTGAAAAATGGCGCCGGCTGAAGACAACACGATTCTATTGAGGGGGCCGTTCCGGACCGCCGCCGTTCTGGACCACCGCCGGATCCCCAGGTAATTTAAAGCATTGGGGGGGGGGGGGTTCAGGAGGGTGGGGGGATTTAATTTAAAGGGTCGGGGTGGGTTTTAGGGGGTTTTAGTGTGACGGTTTTCCTGCCCTCCCCCTTCCCCCGATTTACGATTTTTTAACGATAAATCGGGGGAATTGGTATTGTATCGTGGCCCTAACGATTTTTTGACGATTTAAAATATATCGGACGATATTTTAAATCGTCAAAAAACGATTCACATCCCTAGTATTCACCTCAGAGTTCTTAAAGAGCTCAAATATGAAATTGTAGACCTGTTACCAACAATCTGTAATCTATTACTTACAATAATCATAACATTCAAAGATTGGAGGTTGGCCAGTGTATTGACAATGTTTAAAAAGGGCTTCAGGAGTGATCCAGAAAATGATGGACTAGTGAATCCATTGTCAATACTGGGCTAATAAGTAGTAGAAGGTATTCTTAAGTACAGAATACTGGGAAAATGGATAGGCATGACTGAATGGGAAAGAGCCAACATGGATTTAGCAAAGGGAAAGTATGCCTTACCAATCTATTAGAACTTTTTGAAGGTGTAAATAAACATGCAGATAATGGTAAGACAGTAAATACAATGAATCTGAATTAACAAAGTCCTGCATGAGACTTAATGAAATTAAAAAGTCAAAGGATAAGAGTCAATGTCCTACTGTGTGTTAGTTATCCAGCTAAATGAATATTTGGGAACTTATCCAGCTAAAATTTAGCTGGATAAAGTAGGGGACTTTTCGGGGAGGAGTTATGTTAGCTAGATTATTCAGAGTTTGCCAGATAACTTACCTGGCTTTCAGTGTCATTCATAAAATTGCGTTAGGGCCCTAATGTGCAATAAAAGGGGTTTAATATGCAATAAATGTGCAATCTTTATCGCACGTGTGCTAGCAATCAAATATTATAATGAGTATGCAAAGCCAAAAAAATTATGCAAATGAGGGATTCCTAAAACATTTTTCAGTAAAATAATGCACAATAACTTGTGATTTAATGTGGATAATAACAACACCTTTATTTTTAGCAATAGAAGGGAAACAAAGTTTTATCGCCATATATCAAAATGGTTCCCTCTGCTGGGAAGGTTGCACCAGAGCTAATTAATTCCATGAATAATAAAACCCAGCATATAGGAACATTTGGTGAAGAGGAGATGAAGAAAGAAGATGCCAAAGAGGAACTCAGAGGCCTGGGTTCTAGGCCTGGGCCTGACCTTGGGCCAAGGCCCAGGTGTAGAGATCCTGTCTCTGGGCTAAGCCCTGACATCAGGCCTGAGTCCGGATCGAGGCTCTAGCATTAGGACCCGGCCTCCAGGCTGGGTCCTGGTATTGAGCCTATGTCCAGGCCAAGGCCCTGGCATTGAGATTGGGTCAAGATGTGGCATTGGATTTGGTAAGTGTGGGGGAAGTCATCACAAACTTTCCTGGGCCTAGGCCAGGGCCTGGGCCTCTGCTCAGGTCTCAGCCTAAGAGCCAACATTGGGCCAGGGCCTAAGCCAAGACCTCAGTGTTGCACTCGGGCTGTGGCCTATGCCTAGGCGAGTCGGGCCTAGGTTTAGGTTGAGGCACTGGAGTTGAGTTCATGAATAGGCCTGAACCCCTGCTTTGGCTATCAGCCAAATCTTTCAGTTATATAGATTTTCAAAACAAAATGGGATTCCGACAAAATTATTTGGATTGGTTCTGTTTTGAAAATGATCTGAAACTGAATAGTAAATTTCATTTCATTTTTTATTTCATTTCTCCTGAATGCCCATCCTTAATAGACACAGCTGCCTATTTTTAGCAGGCATGGACAACTCTGGTCCTTGACAGTCACAAACAGGCCAGGATTTCTGGATATCCACAATGAATATGCATGAGATAGATTTGCATACAATGGAGGCAGTGCATGCAAATCTCTGTGGATATATGAAAACCAAGCCAGTTTGTAGCTTTCGAGGACTGGAGTTGGTCATACTTGATTCATACAGAGTAGACCTCAATAGTTGGACAGTGGAGTTGTATCCCAACGTGAACTAATAAATGGAAAACAATTGAATTTAACACCAGTTCAGGGGCCACAAGATCTTATAGCATTGTGCCTTATTTACTAATGCTTTTCTCCCATTCTTTGTCCATGGCAGGAGTTAAAAACTCCAATCCTCGAGAGCCACAAACAGTCCATGTTTTAGGATATCGCAATGAATATGCATGAGATAGATTTGCATACAGTGGAGGCAGTGCATACAAATATATCTCATGCATATTTATTGCAGATATCCTGAAAACCAGGCCTGCTTGTGGCTCTCAAGGACCGAACTTGGCCATCCCTGGTCTATGGGAAAAGAGCTTAGTAAAACCATGCCGTCAAAATTAGGAAATCACTAAATTTACTCAATGTTGATACTGAAACTGAAAGAAATTTCAGTAAAATGGATTGCTAGTATCTAACTTTTTGGATTAACAAAATCTATTTGTTACCCAAAAATACAGAGTAAAAAATAAATATACTTAAGCCTATTAATTCAATAAAAAATCAGACAAATTTTAAATTATGATGAATGTATACACAGTTCCCTTTCTACAAAAAAGAAAACAAAACACTGTACTATGGAACATTGATTTAATTATTGAAAAAATAAAGTTTTGTTTTGAAATGATGGGCCTTATTTAATAACAGTTTTCCCATAGGGAAAAAATAGGGAAAAGTTATTTTTGAATAATGCTCATGAATCATATAACCGAGCTGAGAACAAAGACAAAATTATTGAGCAAACAACAAATGGAAGCTTAATATTATAGTATTTGTATGTCCGTGTTACCCATATAATTTTCTAACTGTGTAATTTTTTAATTTTTGCCTGGTCACTCGCTTCAAGCATGTGATATCGATTTAAGCGAGATATAAATCTAAAAAAATGAATGACATGAAATCCCATGAAAGCAAGATAAGGAAAAATGTCTTCAATGACTATGAATGTTGCAACTAAAAAAATATGTTATGAATCATGTAGAAACCTATTGACCTTTTGGGTCTCATCTTGATGTACTATATATATTTATGATTTTACTATTGTCACTCACCTAGAGCCATGTGTGGAACCATGCCACAAAAAATTCAAACAGAATCTTAAAACATGGCTCTTCAAACGAGCATACCCCGACTAATTGACTACCATCCACATCTACAACTCTACCCCCCTACCTGATCCAAACTTACTAATACACTTCCCGCATCTACCCGCCTTCTCATCTCCCTCCTCCTCCGACTTCCATATTCCCTTCTGCTCACATTACCTCTCCGCCACCCCCCTCCTCCCCTAACCTTTACTGTTTCCCATGTTACCATTCCATATTCCCTTCAGCTCACCCTACCTCTCCGCCACCCCCCTCCTCCCCAAACCTTTACTGTTGCCCATGTTATCAGTCAAATTTGACTGCATCCTCCCTTGTATATAGTTAATTTTCAGTCTCTTGTATATAGTTTACAAGCAGATAATAATCTTTTGTAAAGCCTGCTACTATATCATTTTATATTGTGAACCGTTATTTATATTCATTGTAAAGCTATTTGCTATGTTATGTTACACTGTGAACCGAGGTGATGTTTTGCTACGTGCCCCGGTATATAAAAATTCTTTAAATAAATAAAATAAATAAATAGAGGACTTGTTTGATTAGGTAAGACAAACTCAGTTAAATAAATACATTGTTAGGAAATTTAATGATTCTGTAAGGTATTTTAGAAGAATGAATTAAAAGCTCAAGAACTTTCATATTGGGTCAGACCAAAAGATCCTTCCTGTTCTGCCTCCTGTCTCTGACATTAGAAAGAAGTTGATGATTAGAAAAAATGTATATAAATATGTCATATATTGAGTCGTCCATCCCCTGCCATATCCTTCCAGCTTCCACGAGTCATAATTTAGAGCTGCAGTAAACCTGGGACAACATCCCTGTCTTTTCTGTTTAAGAGCTGCTGCTTGATTTAACTTCTATAAACGTGTCTAATCCCTTTTTAAGCCTGGGCATTTTATTTGAATCAGTGAAATAAAGAAAAGGGATTTACTAAGGATATACAATATTTTAGATGGATATTAAAATACAATTAAGTTTGGTAGATTATAATCTTTCTGGAAAGTTGAAACATTGAAGGTTTTATAATTATTATCCTAAAAAAAGATTTGAACAAATTAAAAATGAATTGTGCACCAGATGGATGTTTATGATTAGAATAGGGACATTATAATATTATGTTTCATGATTTTATTGCATTAATGTAGGAATAAATTGGCATATATACTTAAAAGTGGAAATATTATAAAGGACCATACTGATTTATTTTCTGATAAAACATACACCATAAGAACATAAGAAATTGCCATGCTGGGTCAGACCAAGGGTCCATCAAGCCTAGTATCCTGTTTCCAACAGAGGCCAGGAACCTGACAAGTACCCAAAACCATAAATTCAATTCCATTAAAGAATGTTTGTATACATTATAGATTTTACAACCTGTTATAAAGTTATTTTGGTAGCATTGCTGTGAATCATTTATGGGTTCCATTAAAGATTTGTAGTGTAGTGTTTACTGGTAACTTGGTTTAGAGTAGCCATTCTTGAGTAGGCTAGTACATAACTGTGTAAGAGGATCATTGAGCAAATCAGAGTTTTAGAAATAGAAGTATTTCTATTATGGCGGCCTTTTCCTGTCTGCTGAATGTTTATGCCCTTTACAGTAGAAATGAATTTAAACTGAATAAATGAAACTAAAAGACAGCTTAATCAATGCTATTCTTTATAGGTGCGATTTTAAAACTGTCCACATTAGGACAAAATCTGTGGGTAATATTTTACTCACAGGCTTTGTACCAATTTATAAAAAATATAGAGTACATTGTTGCACTTGGAGGTGGACCTTTGTCCTGGAGCAGTGGAGAATGGCTCCCTGGTAGGGACCAGGAAGCACCTGCCCCCAGGGGGCGGAGCACTGGAGGAGACAGAGGCTAGGATGAGCTTCAACACTGGAAGCCTGTGGTTCCCCCCAGGTGGAGCCCATAGGGACCCGGGCTGCTTGGACTTAGGTGGGCCTTGCAGGGTCTCCTGGAGAGGTAGTAGACAGGTGTGCCCATGGACAGCAAGGGAGCATGGTCAGACTCAAGGCTGTGGGTCTGATGGATCAAGGAAGACCAGAACAGCGTAGCGATGACAAGGCAAGGGACAGAGCCAGAATCAGGAGATGTGGTCAATGGTAGCCGAGGTTGGAATCCGAGGATCAGTCCGAGGAGTAGTCAACGAGGCAGAGGTCAGGTTCTGGAGGTCAGATGAGGTCACAAGGCAGGCAGAGGTCAGGATCCAGGCAGCAGACAGAATGGTCAAGGAACAGGCCGAGGGCAATACCAGAGACACAGTCCGAGGGGAGACGGGACAGACGGACACTGGAACAGAAGGATGCTGGAAGAAGACTGGAACAAGGATGTGAACGCTGAGGCAAACTAGTATACTTACAGTGCTGACCCAATTGCCAAGGCAAGGAAGTGCAGGCAAGAACTTGCTTATATTGAACATTCAATCAGGGCATGCTGTGGAGCTAGGACCCACCCCTGGCCCTACAAGAGACTGGGCGGAGCATGTGCGCACACATAGGGGCATGGCCAATGCCACTGGAGAGGCCGAACTCCAGCGTGAGGCCTGGTGCATAGTGGAAGGCCCCACGACTGCCGCCTCGGGACGCCGAGGGCTGGAGGAGCTCACAGCTGCCACTGGGGAGGCCAACCCATGACCTGCAGAGGAGTTAGCGAGGTGAGCAGGCCCGTGCACAGGCACAGACGAGATGCGTAACTGTACCCCACTTCTAGGCCTCCTTCTACGTGGTTGTGGCTTATCAGGATAAATCCTATGGAAGGTTCTGAGGAGCTCTTTATCAAGAATGTTGTGGGTGGGTTCCCATGAGTTCTCCTCGGCCCCATAACTCTCCCAGGTTAAGAGGTACTCCCATCTACCTCGACGCCAACAGACGTCGAGGACCTCTCTTACCTGGAGATATGAGTCTGGTTCGGTAGAGATCCATGGAGGTGAAGGATTTCTACGAGAGGGCCAGGAGAGGACCAAAGCTTCAACAGAAAGACATGGAATGTGTTGTGGATACCCATGGCATGAGGTAGCTGGAGCTGATAAGACACTGCTCCCACTCTTTGAAGCATTGGAAATGGGCCGATTTACTTGGGAGTCAGGCGATGAGAAGGAAGTCTCAACCACACCTTCTGACCAGGATGGAAAAGTGGAGCAGCATGTCTATGGGCATCAGAAGTATGCTTGGAATGTTCAGCGGCCTGGGTAAGGTATTCTTTGTCTTGATTCCACACCTGACGAATGGTGTGGGCCATGGATTGTGCAGCTGGAGAAGGAACAGTCAGAGGAACTGGAAGTGGCAGCCGAGGTTGTCATCCGAATACCATGGAGAATGGAGATACATTGGTGGCAGCAGCAACATGGGTATTGTGTGACAGCTCAGCCCAGGGAAGTAGATCAGACCAGTTTTCCTGCTGGTCATTCACATAGGAACGGAGGAACGTTTTTAAGGTTTGGTTGGTCTTTTCAGCTTGACCATTGGCCTGTGGGTGATAGGCTGACATGAAACTCAAGGCAAAGTTAAACTTTTTACATAGGGAGCGCCAATACCTGGCGGAAAACTGTGGTCCTCGGTCAGATAGAATTTCCTTTGGGAGTCCATGGAGACAGAAAATGTGTTTCAGAAACAACTTGGCTAATTCTGGGGCCGATGGGAGGCCCGGCAAGGGAATGACGTGACCCATTTTCGAAAAACGGTCGATGATGACCTAGATTATGGTATTGTTCTGGGATGGAGGCAGGTCTGTGATAAAGTCCATTGAGATGCTGGACCATGGCTCGATAGGTGCTGGAAGTGGTTGGAGTAGGCCCCAAGGCCGTCCGGTAGGCAGCTTCTATTGGGCGCAGATGGGACAATACGCTCATACATAGTTATGAGCGTATTGTACCATGTTGGGCCACCAGTAATATCTCTGCAACATCTCTAGGGTTCTGGCACAACCCGGGTCTCCTGCCAACTTGGAATCATGAGCCCATTTCAGAACTCATTCATGTAATCTACGTGGAACAATGGTTTTTTCAGCTGGGACTGTAGTGGTCATGGCAAGGGACACGCAGATAGGATCTATGATATATCTGGGAACATCAGGAACATCCTCAGGTTCAAAGGATCTTGATAGTGCATCAGCACAGAGGTTCTTGGAAATAGAATGAAGTTGAACCATTCAAAGAAGAGCGCCCATTGGGCTTGTCGAGGATTGAATAGTTGAGCTTCTTTAAGGTGCTCAAGATTCTTATGGAAGTACCGGCTGTGTCATCTCTAACATGGGGCGCCAATGGTATAGCATTGCCCTGTAGGAGAGAACTTGTGTGAGTAGATTGAACAAGGTATCAATTTACCCTTGGGAGAAAACTGGCTTAAGACGGCGCCTTTTGCATCATCAACAAACAGGTCAAGTTCCCGGTACGCACTCCAGAGCAGTGTTCGAGCGCCTTATGGTTATGATGGCGTGCCGTACCATATTGGCTATCTGGACTGACCCTTTGGCGCAAACTTCAGTTGACACATGGTTTGGCAGGACGGACCTATTAATACAGATGGAATATATGGACTTCTGTTTTGGTAAGAGGAAGCCGGACAAAATATATTGCGCCTATTGGAATGCATGTTATGCGCTGATTCCTCCTGCATTGCAGACTGAGCTCAACAATAATGCATACAAATCTCTATGGCTTAACTGAGGTTCAGGAGGGATGGGCTACGGGGGAGGAGGGCGATTTGCATGTGGTGTGCATGTGGTGTGCCTGAGGTGTGCCTGAGGTGTGACTGGGATTGCTTTGGAGTTGTTTTTGAGGTGTAGAGGTGGTAGGGAGGGGAATGGATGTCGGGAATAGAAGTAAAACTAGGGAATGTGACCACAGTGGATTTGGTTGATGTATGATTTGTTTATGTACAACACTTTACATGTACACGACAAATGGACGTCTTGAGTCTGGATGCTGAAGACAAGAACCGGAACAGAAAGCTTCTTTGAGGGTCTGAAAGGCAGCTTGTGCTTTGGGAGTCTAAACACGAGTGTTAGCCCCTTTCTTGATCATGGCGGTGAGCGGAGCAGCTAGGGTAGAATAATTGGCAATGAAGCTCCAGTAGTAATTAGTAAAGCCAAGAAAATGTTGTAAGGCCCGTAGGCCTACTGGCTGGGGCCAGTTTCAGATCCCCTAGACTTTATCTGGATCCATGGAGAAACCTCGATCGGATATGATGTACCCAAAGAAGGGTAAGGGATTTCGCTCGAAGAGACACTTTTCTAACTTGGCATAAAGATTGTTTTCTCTTAGATGTTGGAGGACAATCCGAACATGATCTCGATGGGAATCAAGGTCTTTGGAAAAGATCAAGATGTTGTCAAGATATACGACTACAAAAGAGTACAAGAGGTCTCAGAGTATTTCATTCATTCCCCTAACTTTCTAAGCCATTAATTGTCAACCGGACAGGACTCTGCTTTACCGGCTAACGCCCCGCTATGTTTAGACATTATAATTAAGCCGCCGTTTCTTTTGTTTCATTGCCTTTTCTAGTTCTCTTCAGTTACACTGTCCTATACCTCTGACTAGCCTAGCCTCCAAGTTAACTACCCTTGTTATATGTAACTTCCGCTTCTAGTGAATTGTTCTTGTTTAAGTTATACCCTTTGTTACATGTAAACCGATCTGATATGAAATTTTTTCATGAAGGTCGGTATAGAAAAGTGTTAAATAAATAAATAAATAAAATAAGGCATTTAATGATCACTGGGGCATTGCATAGCCCAAAGGGGATCACAGTATATTCATAGTGACCATCCCTCATGTTGAATGCGGTTTTCCAGATATCTTCAGGTTGCACCCTTCAGATCCAACTTGGTAAAGATCCGTGCCCCTTGAAGGCAGTCAAACAGCTCGCAGATAAGGGGCAGGGGGTATCGGTCTTTGCGGGTTATGGTGCTGAGCCCTCTGTAGTCAGTACAAGGGTGTAAATCACCATCCTTTTTCTTGACAAAGAAAAAGCCCGCACCAGCAGGAGAATCAGAGGTATGAATTAACCCTTTTTCTAGGTTCTCTTTGATGTACCCAGACATGGCTAGGGTTACTGGGTGAGGTAATCGATAAGTTCTGCCCTTGGGAGGTGTGGTGCCCGGCAGAAGTTATATGGGGTAATTGAACTTGTGTAACGGTGGCAAGGTATCCGCCGTCTGCTTCGAGAAGACATCTTCGAAGTAAACATACTGAGTAGGAAAACCAGATAGAGTGGTAGACTTTAGAACAGAGACTACTGGAGATAATTGTTGTAGACGTGTCTTCTGGCATTTGGAGCCCCACTGCACCAAATACAGGGAATGCCAATTGAACTGGGGTTCATGGGCCTGGAGCCAGGGCAGCCCCAGGATAACTGGATGTGTAGAGTAGGGATGTGAATCGTTTTTTGACGATTTAATATATCGTCCGATATATTTTAAATCGTCAAAAATCGTTAGAGGCGATATATAATAGGAATTCCCCCGATTTATCGTCAAAAATCATAAATCGGGGGAAGGGGGAGGGGAATGGGGAGGGCGGGAAAACCAGCACACTAAAACAACCCTAAAACCCACCCCGACCCTTTAAAATAAATCCCCTACCCTCCCGAACCCCCCCAAAATGTCTTAAATTACCTGGGGTCCAGTGGGGGGGTCCCAGTGTGATGTTCCACTCTCGGGCCACGAGTGCATTTGATAGAAATGGCGCCGGCGCTACCTTTGCCCTGACATATGACAGGGCAAAGTTGGCACCGGCACCATTTTGGTTCCTGTTCCCCAACGTCGCGAGCGTAGGAGATCGCTCCCGGACCCCCGCTGGACCCCCAGGGACTTTTGGCCAGCTTGGGGGGGCCTCCTGACCCCCACAAGACTTGCCAAAAGTCCAGCGGGGGTCCGGGAACGACCTCCTGCACTTGAATCGTGTTGCCGTAATGCAAAATGGCGCCGGCCATACGGCCATACGGCTGGCGCCATTTTTCAGTACGGCAATATGGCCATACGAGCGGCGCCATTTTGCAACGAGTATTGCAAAATGGCGCCGGCCGTATGGCCATATTGCCGTACTGCAAAATGGCGCCAGCCATATGGCCGTATGGCCGGCACCATTTTGCATTACGGCAACACGATTTGAGTGCAGGAGGTCGTTCCCAGACCCCCGCTGGACTTTTGGCAAGTCTTGTGGGTGTCAGGAGGCCCCCCCAAGCTGGCCAAAAGTCCCTGGGGGTCCAGCGGGGGTCCGGGATCGATCTCCTATCCTCGCGACGTCGGGGGACAGGAACCAAAATGGCGCCGGCGCTACCTTTGCCCTGTCAGACAAAGGTAGCGCCGGCGCCATTTCTATCAAATGCACCCGTGGCCCGAGAGTGGAACATCACACCGGGACCCCCCCCACTGGACCCCAGGTAATTTAAGACATTTTGGGGGGGTTCGGGAGGGTGGGGGATTTATTTTAAAAGGTTGGGGTGGGTTTTAGGGTTGTTTTAGTGTGCCCGAGAGTGGAAGATCACACCGGGACCCCCCACTGGACCTCAGGTAATTTAAGACATTTTGGGGGGGTTCGGGAGGGTGGGGGGATTTATTTTAAAGGGTCGGGGTGGGTTTAGGGTTGTTTTAGTGTGCCGGTTTTCCCGCCCTCCCCCAATTTACGATTTACACGATATTAAAAAAAACAAAACTGCGACGATCCGATTCCCTCCCCCCCCCCAGCCGAAATTGATCGTTAAGACGATCAATCACACGATTCACATCTCTAGTATAGAGCATTTTAAAACGTAGAAGCCCATGGTAGTAGATCAGATCAGTTGTCCTGCTGGTCATTCACATAGGAATGGAGGAACGTTTTTAAGGTTCGGTTGGTCCTTTCATCTCCTCCTTGTGGAGAGTGCCCATGGTAAGACGGACAGCCACTGTTTGATGGGTGATGAGCCCTGGAAGATGTTCTCCTTGAATGGAGGTGATGCAGAGACTCACATCTAATGGCTGAAAGGAATGATCAGAAGCTTGACAATCTCCTCTATGATGAAGCTGCCACTTGCTTCTGTATCGACGAGAGCAGTGGTAGCAAAGGTGTGGGCCTCGATGCCCAGAGAGACAGGAAGCAGGAGTTGGGGGCCAGTGACAGTAGTGCCTAAGCATGGGACTCCCGCTGGGCTCAGACATTGCAGTTTTCTGGACGTACCAGACAGGACTGCCGAAGATGTCCGGAAGTGCCACAGTAAAGGCAAAGACCCGCCTTCCTCCGATGGAGATGTTCGGTTGGAGACAGTCGGCCACGTTTCACCTCCATAGGTTCACCATGGAAGAGGGCGGTGGTGCTGAAGTCTTGGCTGGAGGACTCTGGACACATGTGGGACACGTGTAGGAGAGCGGGAAGTCTTTACTTCTAGGCGCCTTTGCCGGAGACGATGATCGATCTTCCCGGTGAGGGAAATCAGGTCCTTTAGAGACGTGGGAGTCTCACTGTTGTGTTCTTGGGTCTCAGACGGCTTCAACCTCTATGCTTCACCTTTCTTCCTTTTCTCTCCACAAGCCTTGGGAAGATGTCTGCTGCCGTGTCATCATGCTGCTCTCTCCGGCGTACCCAGAATGGCTATGGTGACGGTGTTTGCCATGTTTCTCCTGAGGGTCTCCTAAGGTGCGCATGCGCATGCCATCCACATCTTTATCCACTCCATCGAGTCCATGGCCTTGGCAACTTGTTGCGCTTGGAGGTGGACCCTTGTCTTGGAGGCAGTGGAGAACAGCTCCCTGGTAGGGACCAGGAAGCACCTGCCCCCAGGGGGCGGAGCACTGGAGGAGACAGAGGCTAGGATGAGCTTCACCACTGGAAGTCTGTGGTCCCCCCGGGTGGAGCCGTAGGGACCCAGGCTGCTTGGACTTAGGTGGGCCTCGCAGGGTCTCCTGGAGAGGTAGTAGACAGGCATGCCCACGGACAGCAAGGGAGCGCGATCGTACTTGAGGCTGTGGGTCTGATGGAGCAAGGAAGACCAGAATAGCGTATGCGATAACAAGGCAAGGGAGAGAGCCAGATCAGGAGACGTGGTCAATGGTAGCCGAAATCAGAATCCAAGGATCAGTCCGAGGAGTAGTCAACGAGGCAAAGGTCAGGTCCCGGAGGTCAGATGAGGTTACAAGGCAGGCAGAGGGTCAGGATCCAGGCAGCAGACAGAATGGTCAAGGAACAGGCCGAGGTCAATACCAGAGAGATCGTCCGAGGGTACTACCGGGGGAGATGGGACAGATGGCCACTGGAACAGAAAGATGCTGGAACCAGGCTGGAATAGAAGGATGCTGGAACAAGGCTGGAACAAGACTGGAATGAGACTGGAACAAGGATGTGAACGCTGAGGCAAACTAGTACACTTACAGTGTTGACCCAATTGCAAAGGCAAGGAAGTGCAGGCAGGAACTTGCTTATATTGAACATTCAATCAGGGCGCGCCACGGAGCTAAGACCCGCCCCTGGCCCTACAAGAGACCAGGCAGAGAGTGCATGCGTAGGGGCATGGCCAACGCCACTGGAGACGCCGAAGTCCGGCGTGAGGCCCGGTGCATAGTGGAAGGCCCAGCGACCGCTGCCGTGGGACTCCGAGGCCTGGAGGAGCTCGCAGCTGCCACTGGGGAAGCCGACACGTGACCTGCAGAGGAGTTAGCGAAGTGAGCAGGCCCGTGTGCGGGCCGGGCGCGGATCGGGCACATAACATACATAAGTACCTCAATATAAAACGTGCCCTGAATACTTGGATATTTTCAGCTGATTTTTGTGGGTGATACTTAATCACATTTAGAGGTAAAAGTTCAATATATGGAGATAATTTTCATACATACCAGGGGTCTGTATTGGGACCTGTAGAATTTACAATATTCATAAATGATCTGGAAAAAGAAATGAGTGAGGTCAACAAATATGCAGACGACACAACTTTGTTTTGAGTTGTTAAACTACAATGGATTGTGAGGAACTGCAGAAGGACCTTGTGAGATTAGGAGACTGGGCTTCTCAATGACAGATGCAATTTAATGTGGATAAGTGCAAAGTAATGCACATAGAGAAAAATAATCCCAGCTACAGATACATGATACAGGGATTCATGTTAGGAGTCACCACCCAGGAAAATGACCTTGGAGTTCTTAAGGACAATACCTTGAAATTTTCAGTTCAGTGTGCAGCAACAGTCAAAAAGGCAAAAAGAATGTTGAGAATTGTTGCGCTCGGGGGTGGACCCTTGTCCTGGAGCAGTGGAGAATGGCTCCTTGGTAGGGACCAGGAAGCAACTGCCCCCAGAGGGCGGAGCACTGAGGAGTCAGAGGCTAGGATAAGCTTCACCACTGGAAGCTCGAGGTCCCCCCGGGAGGAGCCCGAAGGGACCCAGGCTGCTTGGACTTAGGTGGGCTTCGCAGTGTCTCCTGGAAGAATGGAAGTCTGGCGTGCCTACAGACAGAAGGGGAGCGCGGTCAGGTTTGAGACTGGAGTTCAAATGGAACAAGGAGAACAAGAATAGCGTAGGTGATGACAAGGCAAGGAAACAGAGCCAGAAACTAGAGATGTGGTCAAACAGGCATAGGTCAGAGTCCAGGGATCAGTCCGAGAAATAGTCAGCAAAGCAGAGGTCAGATTCCGGATGTCAGACAAGGTCACACAGGCAGGCCGAGGTCAGAAGGCAGGCAGCAGGCAGATGAGTCTAGGAACAAGCTGAGGTCAGAAGGCAGGCAGCAGGCAGGCAGGTCGAGAGGCAGACTGGAGTCAGGAGGCAGGTGGCAGGCAAGCAGGTCGAGGAACAGACTGGAGTCAGAAGGCAGGCAGCAGGCAGGCAGATCAAGGAACAAGCCGAAGTCAGTACCAGTGAGACAGTCCGAAGATGCTACCTGGGGAGACAGACAGATGAACAGGAACAGAAGGACGCTGGAGTATTAGGAAGCAGGAACAAGTCAGGAAACAAAACTGGAACAGAAGGATCCTAAAATGAGACTTGGAACAAGGTTTAGAAGCAGTGACAATCTAGCAAGACACTAACCCGATTGCCAAGGCAAAGAAGTACAAGCAGGGTCTTCTTTATATCCAGGAATCAATCAGGGCACGCTGCAGAGCTAGGACCCACCATTGGCCCTACAAGAGGCCGGGCGGTCCTCGTGCACATGTGTAGGGGTGTGGCCAACACAGCCGAGGACGCTGAGCTCCGGCGTGAGGCCTGGTGCACAGTGGAAAGCCCAGCGACCACTGCCGCAGGACGCCGAGACATGGAAGCGCTTGCAGCTGCCGCTAGGGAGGCCTACCTGGGACCTGCTGTGGAACCATGGAGGTGAGCAGGCCCAGGCGCGGACAAGGTGCGTAACAGTACCCCCCTTCTAGGCCTCCCCCTACGTGGCCGTGGTTTGTCAGGGTGAGTCCTATGAAAGGTCTTCAGGAGTTCCTTATCGAGGATATTGTGGGAAGGTTCCCACAAATTCTCCTCGGCCCCATAACCATCCCAGGCTAGGAGGTATTCCCGTTTTCCTCGACGCCGCCGAACATCAAGGATCTCTCTTACCTGGAGAGAAGAAGGTTCCGTAGAGACCAGTGGAGGAGAGGGAACATATGTGAGGGCCAGGAGAGGACCAATGGCTTCAATAAGGACACATGGAACATGCTATGGATACCCATGGCACGAGGTAGCTGGAGTTGATATGATACAGCTCCCAGTCTTCTTATTACAGGAAATGGTCCAATGTATTTCGGAGCCAAGCGATGAGAGGGAAGTCAGACGTATGTGTCGGGCGCTTAGCCACACTATCTGGACAGGATGGAAGAATGGATCAGGACGTTTATGGGTGTCAGAGTTATGCTTGGAGTGTTCAGCAGCTTGGAAAAGATACTCTTTTATTTGGTTCCAACTTGACGAATGGGTGTGAGCCATGGATTGTGCCACTGGAGAAGGAATGGTCAAAGGAACCGGAAGAGGCAGTCGGGTCTGCCGTCCGAATACCATGGAGAATGGGGATACATCGGTGGCTGCAGCAACATGAGTGTTGTGTGACAGCTCAGCCCAAGGAAGAAGATCAGACCAGTTATCCTGCTGATCATTTACATAGGAGCGGAGGAATGTCCTCAAAGTCCAATTGGTCCTTTCAGCCTGACCATTGGCATGTGGATGATAGGCAGATGTATAGTTTAGGAAATGTTAAACTTCTTACATAGGGAACACCAATACTTGGCAGCAAACTGTGGTCCCCAATTGGAAATAATCTCCTTGGGGAGTCCATGTAGGTGAAAAATGTACTTCAGGAACAACTTTGCCAGTTCTGGGCCCAAAGGAAGGCCTGGCAGGGAATAAAGTGACCCATTTTCCAAAAATGGTCGATGATGACCCAAATCACGGTATTGTTCTGGGAAGGATATTATTGTCACTGTTATTGTTCAAAATGTAAACCGAATTGATCAGTAATTCTGTTATTGGAAAGTCGGTATAGAAAAGTTCTAAATAAATAAATAAATAAATAAATAAATAAGGAGGCAGATCCATAATATAGTCATTGAGATGTTAGACCATGGCTCAGTAGGTGCTGAGAGTGATTGAAGAAAGCCCCAAGGCTTCCCAGTAGGCAGATTCTGTTGGGCACAAATTGGACCAGAATCCACAGTTTCGGGAATCCTGCACCATACTGGGCCACCAATAGTGTCTTCGCCATATCTCTAAGGTCCTGGCCCGACCCGGATGGCCTGCCAATTTGGAATCATGGGCCCATTTCAAAACTCGTTCACATAATCTACATGGAGCGACAGTCTTCCAAGTAGGAACTGTAGTGGTCACAGCAGGAGATATACAGGCAGGATCAATAATGAAGCTAGGGACTTCAAGAACATCTTCAGGTTCAAATGATCTGGATAGCGCATCAGCGCAGAGGTTCTTATAACCTGGGCGATAACAGAGGACAAAGTCGAATCATTCAAAGAAAAAGTGCCCTTTGGGCTTGACGGGGGTTCAGGAGTTGAGCTTCTTTAAGGTGCTCAAGGTTCTTTTGGTCAGTGTAGATGGTAACTTGTGGTTTGGCCCCTTCCAACCAGGGGTGCCACTCTTGAAGCACCAACTTGACTGGGAAGGAGTTCACGGTCACCAATGATATAACGCTGTTCTGTGGGAGAAAACTTATGTGAGTAGAAAGAGCAGGGTATCAGTTTAACCTTAGGAGAAAACTGGCTCAAGAAGGCTCCTGTGCTGATTGCAGAGGCATCAACCTCTACGACAAATGGCCGTTTAGGATCCGGATGCTGCAGGCAAGGGCCAGAAAAGAAAGCCTCCTTGATCAGAAGGCAGGCAGCAGGCAGGTCGAGAGGCACTCTGAAGTCAGGGAGGCAGCAGCAGGCAGGCAGATAGAGAGGAAGACTGGAGTCAGGAGGCAGGCAGCAGGCAGGAGGGTTGATGAGTCAGCAGGCAGCAGGCGCGCTAATCCGAAAATGAATTTTTTCTGAAATTTCAGAAAAAATTAAATCTTTTTTGGTTCTCCCAAACCATTCTGAATTATGAAATTTTGTTGAAATTGCCTAATTTTGGAAAAACGATTGCATATCCCTATAAAATACTATGGTAAAAATAAGCATGGCCATATGTGCGCATATATGTTGCTATGCACAGTTGTTTGTAAAGTTATCCTCCCTTGCTGCAAAAAACCGAAATGAGAAGTGGCCGTATTATGGATGAAATTCTTCTAAACATGACAGAAGATCAAGATTTGAGGGTAATCTTATCTGATGATCTTCAAGTAGCAAAGAGGTTGATAAATAAAAGGGAAAAAGCCAAAGATATGAATGGCTGCATAGGGAGAAGAATGATCAGCAGAAAAATGGAGGTGATATTTAAGTCCCTGTTGAGACTTCATTTGGAATACTGTATAAAATTCTGAAGACCATACCTTGAAACCAGATGGAGCCAGAACAGAAGGGGGCTACTAAAATGGTCAGTGGTTTACATTCTAAAGTCTATGGGGGCAATCTTAAAGATTTAAATATGTATACCCTAGAGGAAGAGCAAGATAGGGGAGATATGATAGAAACATTTACAGAAAATATCTCCAAGGTTTCCATGCCACAGTGAGCAGGCTTCTTTCAAAGGAAAAGAGGCTCTAGAATGAGAGGGTCATGGGATGAGGGTAAAAGTGGGCAGTCTCAGGAGTAATCTTAGAAAAATGTTCTTTACAGAGAGGAAAGTGGATGCATGGAACAGTCTCCCAGTGAAGGTAGTGAAAGCAAAAATAGTATCTGAATTCAAGAAAGTATAGTATAGCACGGAGAATCTCTAATGGAATGATGGGACTTGTAAAGGAAAATGTGTTGGTT
Organism: Rhinatrema bivittatum; assembly: GCF_901001135.1. NCBI lineage: Eukaryota > Metazoa > Chordata > Amphibia > Gymnophiona > Rhinatrematidae > Rhinatrema > Rhinatrema bivittatum. Next base: position 149,071,718 of record NC_042615.1, read on the forward strand.
GGTTGGACAGACTAGACAGTAGGGATGTGAATCATTTATCTGACGATTGAAATATTGTCCGATATTTTCAATATCGTCAAGATATCGGGGAGTCCCCGATAGTGATAGAAAACCCCACGATTAATTTAGTGGGTTTTCTTATCGTTATGGGGGGGGGGCGGGAAGAAAAGGACACAACCTAAAACACAACCTGACCCTTTAAATGAGTTTGTTAGTATCCCCCCCACCCTCCGGACCCCCCCCAAAATTTTTTAAATACCTTGTGGTCTAGCGGGGGTCCCGGGAGCATTCTCCATGCTCAGGCTGTTGGCTGCCACTAATCAAAATGGCGCCGATGGCCCTTTGCTCTTACCATGTGACAGGGGCTATCGGTGCCATTGATCGGCCCCTGTCACATGGTAGGTTGCACTGGATGGCCCGCAACATTTTTAAAGATGGCGCCATCCAGGAACAGCTCTGAGAGAGTGATGGTAACTCACAGTTAATTATCTCTGTAATGGTTTCTAGCAAACTGTAATAAGAACTCACAATATCTGTATATGAATAACTTCTGAATTAGAAGTGAGTCTTTGGAATGTTTTAGGAACATAGGGCCCTCGAGGAACGAGTACCGGTTCCTATCTGCAATCTGTAATAATTCACGATCTCTGTACCTGCGATAGCATCTTAGACAGAAGAGAATCTTCAGAGTTCTAAGAATATGGGCCCTCGAGGAGCGAGTACCGGTTCCTATATGCAACTGGAAAAGAAACTCACAATGTTCATGTCTGCGATCGCTTCCAGGTAGTAGGGAGTCTTCTGAGCGTTCAGGGACGTAGGCCCTCGAGGAGAGAGTACCGGATCCCGTCTTAGCAATCTGAAAACAAGAGGCGAGAACGGGGCCCCTGAGGAGCGGGTACCCCTGGTAAGTTTGAAGAAGCAGAGTAGCTTGGACGAATCCTTGCTAACTCGATTCATAAGCAAAAGCAAAGACCTTTTATGTTGGAAAAGGATGACGTTACTACAGGGGGATGCCCTGAGGTTCATGCCCTTGCTGGGACAAACTTCGGAGTGTGCACGCTTGCGTGCCCTACATCATCAGGAACATGGGCGGATCCGCAGCATCAGGCCAGCCCGGGGACTCTGGGAAGAAACGGCGAGGAGAAGCTGAGGCATCAGGCTGTCCATCATACCAGGAAGGAGTCGTCAAAGAGGTAGAGAGGGTGGAGCAAGGGTGAAGAGCTGGCGCGAACGCAAACACTGAAATGAGACAGAGGCAGTAAAAATCACCCCTGTCACTGCTTCTCTCCACTAGCCTACCCCAGTGAACAATACAGGCAGAATTCCAGTTCCTCTGTCTCTCACACTGTAAGCACTGCAGCAATGATAAGAACAAAGTCCTCCTTTACCCACTCTTTTTCTCTCCTTCTTCTTTCTTTTTTTTTTTAACTTTTTCTTTCATTCAGGTAGTGCTTCAGAAAATATAACCTTCCCCTGTGATATCCACCAGAGAAGTACATCTTAAATACAGTTTGCACATGCTCAAACCTCTCAGAGGCAGGAAGTCAAAATCATTTTATACAGATACCAGCTAAGACTGGTTAAAACATGCTTGATTATCAAATGATCTTTTTCCCTGCTTCTTCCCACATGGCTCTGGTCAGACTATAACCTCACTGGCATTGCTTGGTTGCTAATTTACCTTGAGTTAAAGGAAAGCAATCGAGTTGCTATACTGTTTTACTTGGGTCATAGTCTTCAATGGGAAACAAATGGAGATGAAAATGTTGCTTATCGTTACGGATGCCCTCCTCATTTTGAGGGATGACTAATGAAGATAGCCTCATTTATTATATTTTTACACATTAGTGTCAAATGAATACATATCCCTAATTTGCTGTATATAATTGTACCATGCTCATAGATTTAATATGCAGCATGTAATAAGTATTAACTCCTAGCCACAACAAACCTGACAGCATTGACTCATTTGCTTTCTGAGAAGTTGGAGTCTGCTGGCTCCATCTCAGTTACCCAGGACCTATAGTGTAAATAGATCATGCTTTCTTTTTCTGTCCCTTGTTTTCTCCTCATCGTCTCTCCTCTGGCCTCTGCTCTTCAGGGAGTAAAGCATAGATTGTTTGCAATATTGCAGGTTACCAATTTGTTCCTATCAATGTCTACTATATAAGGGTTATGCCATGGCAAAGTTTTCATTTGATTGGTTTTAGGTTGAAAGAAAAGCATTCTCATTTTTTTTAAAAATACCCATTTGTTCTGCTCTTTTTCAGAAATTTATCCATTTAAATTAAATTTTATGTGTGAAAAATTTAGATGCACAAACACCCAAAAGTGAGCTGAACAAATGCACATCCCTATTTGTACATGTCCTAGGCGTATTTGAATTCTGTCACAATACTGGCTTCTGCCACCTCTGCTGGTAGGTTATTTCAGGAATCTGACATTCTTTCAGTGAAAAACATTTTATCAGGTTCATTCTGAACCTTCCTCCCTCCAACTTCATCTTTTGAGCAGATAACATTACTTTCTAGAAGTGAGAGGGGGTACTCTCTTTCTCTTATCACCACCAGTTTCCCTCTCTCAAGCCTCCTCCTGTCCCCACCATGCTCTCCTTTCTCAAGCCCCTTTCTCCTTATCCTGACCTGTCCAAGCATAAAATAAATAAAAGAAGCTCAGGCTGTCCCAGGGCAAATTACTCTTATGCTTTCCAATGCCACTGGAATACCTGTAGTGGAATCAACCCTCCCTGTTCTTTTTCTCCTATTTCCCTTGCAGCAGATTCAACACTTGTAGCTTACTTACTCTCCTTCTAGTGGCCTGAATTGGCCTGCCTGCAGTCTTCTGGCAGGGGAGAAGGCTAAATCCACCTGCACTGCAGTTTTATTTCTTACAGCTGCTCTCTTTCAACAGAGGCCATCCTGTCTGCATTTTCCTGATGGTAGGCAGAGGTGAAGATGAATCAAAACTGTGCTGCAGCTCTCCTCTTGCGGGACCTGCCTGGATCATCTGCTGCTCTGCCACTAAGCTATTCATCAGGTGGAGGGGAGGAATCAGGGCTACGGCCCTTATCCTATGGGACCCACCTGACTCAGATCGGCCTGCGCTGCACTTTTTGTGACACTGAAGGATGCGAACGAAATGCTGAAATAACCTTCACTGTTGCTGCTGTTCTACCTGGCTCCCAGTGATCTCCTTGTGCTATTAATGCAGCATATGAGGGAGTTATGAGCAGACCATAGAGCCATTCTTTGCCAAACACTGATTTATGCAGATCTGGGACACTGAACAGGGCGGCGGGATCCCTTGATGCCTAATGTGCTTGCCAGTGCTGAAGGCTGTGCATTCCATGGGGTCCCAGAAGGAAGGGAGGGCCAGAGTTGGGGACCGCTCATTATCCTTGCAGTTCACATGGGCCAATGACACCGTTTTCACTTTTAGTTAAGCCTGCTCAAGCTGACAGTTCCATTTCTCCTCCTGTCTGTTGTTCTTGCCAGTGGAAGTCACATTTCCCCTCTCAGCAAGCCATATGCGTCTCACAAGATGCCAGTTGGATACCCTTGATCTAGTGCAATTGAATGATCATGTAATCTATTATACATGCGTCAATTATGGCAGTTAAATTGAAAAATTCAAATATTTTCTGCTGTCAAAAGATGAAAATATCCAATATAATTTTTCAATACTTGCTTTGAATGTTATTACTAGCAATGGTGATGGAACCTTCATCAAATCAGTGTAGCTAAATAATCATTTTTTATTCCATACACTCCTTTCTTTGTATGTATATTTGTCATATCAGCTGTAAACCAAGTTCAGTTGTAGACAGCGTATAAATAGTTCATATGTATATACATGTATGTGTGTATGCATATTCTTTTTAGTTATTTAAAATCTTTTTATACCGTAAAATGCATCAAAGTGTTCTAAGCGGTGCATGCCTTTTCACAAAAACATTCATTAAAACAATTCATATACTAAAACATCAGGCAGATACAGTGGTACTTTAAAATAATCAATTCAAGTATATACATCACATACAGATCATATTTTGAATATTTTTCTACTATTATGCCCCTGTGGGCTAAAATAAATCTATAAACAGGCAAAGACTGTAGGGGTAATATTCAATCACTGACTGGACTGTAAAGTTATCCAGATAAAATTATTTGGCTAACTCTGGAGAGATATTCAGTGCTACAGATGCACTATTGAATACAGCTAGCACAACTAAAAGTTAATCAGATAGTTTATCCAGCTAGCTCTGAATATCAGAGTTAGCTAGATTACTTATCCCTCTAACTGAACTCCACCTCAGAATGCTCCCAGAACACCCCTATGTAATTCAGCTACAATTTAGCCAGATAGTGAGTTATCTGGTTAAATTTTAACCAGAAAAAGGACCTTTTCACAATTTTATTTTATTTTACCTTACTTTTATGTGTTTTACTCTAGATTTTGATATTTAACTCTTGTTATATTGTGCTATTTATATTTAAGTACTTTAAGCTGAGAATTGTGCATTTTATTTTCTTAGTTTTTATATTAACTTGATTCTTTAGTTTTGTAATCTTTTATTTATTCTTTCAAATATGTAAACCGTTGTGGATGGCATGTCTGAAATGGACAGTATAGAGAATTTGATAAATAAATAAATAAATGTTGAAAAGGTTGGCATTTTGCCGATACATTTGAGTTCTCTGGCTAAATACCATCAAATATTGCCTCCTATAATTTAATCCAGTGATACAAAATGTGAAATGACATTGAATACCAACAAGGCTAAGGGCAAAAAGGACACAGAAGTAACTGCACTGTGTTTCTGTATGTGAGGACATCAATTATTATTTATTCAACCAAGCTAGCTCAAAATTGATGACATCACTGAGACCAACACATGCATCACATTTCCAGCTGTGTGTTTGCACTCTCAGTCTACATATGGCTTTTTCAGGAGAAAACATCCCTGGGTTTTAATACAAATGACTCAAGAGCAGCATGAAATTAATGTATGGAAATCTAGGTTTGTCTAATTGCAGGATAGAGAGAAACTGTTCACTCTTCAGAAGTGAATTAATTTAATGCCTGGGGACTCTACTGCTTGTTTCCATTCAGAGGTACAATACATTTTAGAAATGTTTTGAGGCAAATCACATAAAATGAACATTAGTTTGGACATGGGAAATACATTTTTTTAAATCATTGTAAGACAAGGATCTATCGAACACAAACAAAAAACAATTTTGTTAAGGAGAAGAATACTCTATTTCACTGCATGTATACAACAGCTTTCCTGAATGAGAATTTGTGGATCTCACCAAGGGGCACATTAAAAGACCCATGCTGAAATCTGCGCAGATTTGTTTGATGCATGCGTCAAAAACCAGCGGAAGTAATCTGCTCACACCAAACATTAGGGATGTGCATTCGTCCAGGCCACCCTGAAAAACGAAGCGGATTTTCCCGAAATTTCGGGAAAATTCATTTTCGGGACGATCAAAAAAAAATCGGCCCGAACCGCGGGAAATGAAATTTCACGAGCAGGCCGATAATGAAGGCCAAACCAAAAGGTTTGGCTGAATCACATCTCTACCAAACGCACGCAGTAATTCGCACTAATGGCCCTATGTAGTAAAATGCATGGACACCCATCGGCGTGTGAACGCCTGCAATTGATTCTGAGGGTGAAAACCTTTATTTTTCAAAAAAAGAATAAATTAGTGGTCCAGGAGTCGATGTGAAGGTGGGTAGAGCAATATCTAATCCATTCATGATTGGACTCCGACCACCGGCGAAAGTGTAAAATTCAGATGGGAGATTCTGCCTCATTGAGAAGTTGCCATCTCTCTACCCATTGCCGACCACCTCTTGGCTGACCCACAAAAGCATCAAAAAATGGTCTCCAACCAATTACTTTCACTTGCTTTCCTGCCCTGACCCAATCACTAATAGCCTGCATTAAAAAACCCGCACTAACCTAATCTCCCTGCTAGCACAGCTTCTTGCATTGCCCATGAAGAGATAATCACTTCATTTGCCATGCACTCAACAGAAAAAGTTTGATAGTCTCTTTATACTTTGTTGTTATTCTACTTAGGACTTTTTAAGATAATTAAGATAATTAAGACATGGAAAATGGAGAGAAGACCCTGAAAAAGGAGGTTAGACTGAAAACAAGGAAGAAGAAAAAAAAAAAAGATGAGGACCTAAATGATTAGAATAAAAAATATACGGACAACAAAGGTAGAGAAATACATTTTATTTTCAGTTTAGTAGAATGTAATATATAACTTTAGAAATGTACATCCATGACATTTTGTATTTTGCATAGTATGGAGGAGGAAATACATTTCTGTTTCTATTTTTCCAGGGTTGTGCTATGTGCATAGTCTAGCTTCTTAGCGGATTCCATTACAGTTTTTGCTTTCATGTTTCCATTTCTAATTTGTAGTCTTTTATTCTGTATTTCTTGAGCATCTGTCTATGCTCTGTATGTGTGTGTGACACAGGTCAGATATTGTGCTAGAGTATAGCTTCTGTATAAGGCTCTGTAACAATCCTACTTGTTTTGTTTTCCCAGTAAGCGGTGCATTGTGTTCTGGGCCAGATGTCTTTTCATAGGGTTGTTGCTGTTTGAGTCCTAGGAGTTAGTACTATTTTGGTATAATAGGTTTGCTATAAAGGTTCCCAGTTATTTGAAGGATTTTATCCTGCATCTCAGAGTGCCTGGTAGTAGGGAGGAGTTTCTATTACTGTTACTGAAGTGATACCAAAATTTGAATATTTTTATTTAAAAACATGGAAACATAGAAATGACGGCAGAAGAAGACCAAACGGCCCATTCCAGTCTGCCCAGCAAGCTTTAACACTTTTTTTTTTTCTCATACTTATCTTTTTACTCTGGCCCCCATCAGCAACCCCCTGGTTCCAGTTTCCTTCCATCCCCGCCATTCGATGTAGAGAGCAGCTCTGGAGCTGCATCCCAGCGAAGCATCCAGTTCAATTGTTCAGGGGTAGCAACTGGTGCAAATACAAGCAAGTTACGTCCCACACTTGTTTGTTACCCAGCCTGTGCCATTCAGTCCCTTGTTAGTTGTTGTCTGAATATAATTCCTCTTTTCTTTATTCAACCTGCCGTTAAGCAGTGAGTTGCGCTGGATATGTATTCCCAGTGAAGTATCAGGCTTAATTGATTAAGGGTAGTAACCGCTGTAACAAGCAAGCTACTCCCATAATATTTGTTTACCCAGACTATGTAATTCATTCCTTGTTGGTTGTTGCCTGAATAAAAATCCTCTTTTCCTCTTGCCCCCCTGCCATTGAAGCAGAGAGCTATGCTGGATATGCATTGAAGTGAAGTATCAGACTTATTTGGTTTGGGTATTAACCGCCGCAACAAGCAAGCTACTCCCTGGTTTTTTTGAGAATGCAAATCCTTTTTTTCCACATTTCCTCTTGCTGTTGAAGCATAGAGCAATGCTAGAGTTGCATTGACAGTGAGTATGTTTATTGAATAAGGGTATTAATCTCCAGGTAGTAGCCATAATTCTCACAAACTACCCCCATGCCTCTTCTCTTCATTCACATCCTTTAGAATTTATGGCTCCACAATATTTATCCCATGTCCCTTTGAAGTCCTTCACAGTTTTGGTCTTCACCACTTCCTCCAGAAGGGCGTTCCAGGCATCCACCACCCCTCTCCATGAAGAAATACTTCCTGACATTGGTTCTGAGTCTTCCTCCTTGGAGTTTCAAATCGTGACCCCTGGTTTAGCTGATTTTTTTTCCAATGAAAAAGGTTTGTCATTGTCTTTAGATCATTAAAACCTTTCAAGTATCTGAAAATCTGTATCATATCACCTCTGCTTCTCCTTTCCTCCAGGGTGTACATATTTAGATTCTTCAATCTCTCCTCGTACGTCATTCGATGAAGAACCCTCTACCTTTTTGGTTGCCCTTCTCTGGGACTGCCTCCATCCTGTCGCTGTCTCTTTGGAAGATTCGGTTCGTTCAGAACTGAGCACAGTACTCTAGGTGAGGCCTCACCAAGGACCTTACAAGGGGATAATCACTTCCCTTTTCTTGCTCGATAGCCCTCTCTCTATGCAGCCCAGCATTCTTCTGGCTTTAGCTATCACCTTGTCACATTGTTTCGCCAACTTCAGATCGTTAGACACTATCACCCCAAGGTCTCTCTCCTGCTCCGTGCACACCAGCCCTCCCCCCCCCCCCCCCCCATCGATACTGTTTTTTTCAGATTTCCACACCCCCATATGCATAACTCTGCACTTCTTGGCATTGAATCTCAGCTGCCATATCTTCGACCACTCTTTCCAGCTTCCTTAAAATCCCATCTCATTCTCTCTACTCCTTCTGGCATTTCCAATCTGTTGCAGATCTTAGTATCATCCGCAAAAAGACAACCTTACCTTCTATCCTGTCCGCAATGTCGCTCACAAAGATATTGAACAGGACTGGTCCCAACACCGATCCTTGCGGCACTCCACTTAACACTGCTCTCTCTTCAGAGTAAGTTCCATTTACTGTCAGACATTGTCTTCTGTCCGTCAACCAATTTGCAATCCAGGCCACCACCTTGGCACTCACTCCTAAGCTTCTCATTTTATTCACCAGCCTCCTGTATGGGACCGTATCAAAAGCTTTGCTAAAATCCAAATAGATGACATCATGCACTCTTCCTTGATCCAATTCCTTAGTCACCCAATAAAAAAGTCAATCAGATTTGTCTGACAGGACCTTCCCTTGGTGAAACCATGCTGCCTCTGGTCCATCAATTCTGCTGCTTGTAGATAGTTCACAATTCTTTCCTTCAGCAGTGACTCCAATATCTTTCCCACCACCGAGGTGAGGCTAATCGACCTGTAGTTTCCAGCCTCTTGTCTGCTCCCGCTCTTGTGAAGTGGGACCACCATCGCTCTTCTCCAATCACTCGGCACCACTCCCGTTTTGAGGGAGCTATTGAACAGGTCACACAGCGGAGCCGCCAGCACATCTCTGAGATCCCTCAGTATCCTGGGATGAACCTCATCAGGCCCCATGGCTTTGTCCACCTTCAGTTTTCCTAGCTCTTCCCATACATTCTCTTCCGTAAATGGAGTCTCATCCATTCCGCTTCCTTCTAGTTTCTTGTTGACTAGTGTCGGTCCTTCTCCGGGGTCTTCTTTAGGGAATACCGAACTGAAGTATTCATTTAATAATTCTGCCATTTCTTCATCTGTCTCCACCCATTGATCCTTTTCACCTTTCAATTTCAGTATACCACTTTGGACTTTTCTCCTTTCGCTGATATATCTGAAAAATGTTTTGTCACCTTGCTTTACCTCTTTGGCGATCCTTTCTTCCACTTGAATTTTCGCTTTCTTGATTGCTTTCTTCGTCTCCCTCAGTTCCACTAGATATTCTTCCTTGTGTTCTTCTCTTTGGGATTCTTTATATTTCTTGAATGCTGTTCTTTTAGCTTTAATTTTGTCAGCCATCTCCTTTGAGAACCAGATAGGTCTAATTTTTCTCTTGCTTTTCTTTACTTTTCTAACATATAGATTAGTTGCCTTGGTAATTGCTCCTTTTAGTTTGGTCCACTGTTGTTCCACATCTCTCTCGTTCTCCCAGCCTTCTAGTTCTTCCTCCAGGTACTTCCCCATTTCATCAAAGTCCTTGTTTTTGAACTGCAAAACTCGAGTCTTCGTGCTACTTCTCCGTATCCTATTTGTGATATGAAACCATACTGTATGATGATCACTGGTGCTGAGGTGAGCACCCACCTGGACATTAGAGATGTTATCTCCATTTGTATGGTGAGTTGAAGGGAGACCCTCCTAGTTCTGCTTTGTACCCATTGTTAGAGGACTTTGTGTGGATGCAGGCTATGTTTATTGAACTCAAGGTGCAGGGTTTATATTGGGGTTCTTTATTATCCTGTATAAACTTCAGACTAGGGATGTGCAGAGGGACGCCATACGTTGCATTCAGGATTTGTATTCATCGGGGGGGGGGGGGGGCAGATACGTTGCATTTGGCAAGGGGGGCCCCCAATTCGTACATAATTCTTATTTGTTTCCAGGCTAAAATTGAATTTTAGCCTGACCCCCCCAAGACTTACCAAAACTCCCTGGTGGTCCAGTGGTGGGTCTGGGATCCATCTCCTGACCTCACACCCTCAGCTGCAGGTATTCAAAATGGCGCCAATAGCCTTTGACCTTCTATGTCACAGAGGCTACCGGTCCCATTGGTCAGCCCCTGTCACATGGTAGGAGCAATGGATGGCCGGCGCCATCCATTGCTCCTACCATGCCATTGGTCAGCCCCTGTCACATGGTAGGAGCAATGGATGGCCGGCGCCATCCATTGCTCGTACCATGTGACAGGGGCTGACCAATGGCACCATCCAATGGTGCCATCCATTGGTCAGCCCCTGTGACATAGTGAGGGCAAAGGCTATCGGCACCATTTTGAATACTGGCAGCCGACGGCCCGAGTGCAGGAAGTCACTCCCAGACCCCGGCTGGACCACCAAGGACTTTTGGCAAGTCTTGTGGGGGTCAGGAGTGTCCCCCAAGATTTGCCAAAAGTCCCTGGTGATCCAGCAGTGCCTAGTGTTGGCAAAAATCAAAATTTGTTACTGGAAGAGGGAAAGAGTTGGGGGAAGATTGGGTAAGGAATAGGATCAGAGGGGTATGGATAGGAGAGATCCTTGAAGAGACTATGGTTGGAGGTATGAGTGAAGCCTCACCAGGGAGAGCCTCACCAGGGAGAGGGGCACCAATTTCACTTTACACACAGAGTGCCACTTTACACACAGAATGCCAGTTAACCTAGAGCTGGCACTGAAAAGGAAGCAAACATTTGCGTTCTTAATTTTGCATACAGAAAGATCAGAGTTACTTCACCAGGATATTGAGAATTTGATTGAGGGGAAAGAGGTGATTTTTGAGTAATTTGATGTGCAGTGTCTTATGCCTCTTCTTTCTACCAATTCCTTCCTATTCTTTTGTCTTTAACTTGTCATGTACATGCAAAGTTGTGTGTATTGATTTCAGTTTGTCACAAGTTTCTTCACTCTGAATTAGGGTTTACAACAGGGAACTGCAACTGGAGAGCATGGCACATGAAGGAAAGAAACAGGCTAGGTCATGTGTAGGTAAAGAGCTAATTAAGCGTGAGAGTGTACCGAGATATTTTACTGATAAAAGACCATCTGTTGCTCCTTTTAGCTGCAGGACTCACCAATGGTGTGTCTAGATATGCTTTCTTTGCTTACTGTCTTCTATTGAAGAACAGAAACAGCAATCAAATTGCAAAAAAATATATCAAAACAGTAAAAGTGACAGCAAATAAGTATAAATAAAAAACCTAAGTAAAAAGTAATTTTTATAACATCATAAAATAAATCATAACTAACTAATGATAAATCATAGCAAAGCAACTACCAATAATCTAAAATCAACAGTACTAGATTAGTTGTAGTGCAAATTAATATAGCAATGCAATAACAGGCTAAGTGACATCAATGTAAACCATGGGGCAGCGATATTGTTAATATTAAATATAAAATTAGAATATATTTCCTGCCACAATTAAAATATGTGGTTAAAGCTCACAGAAAGGAGCAAATGCCTCAGAAATGGGCCGATACAGTAAAAAACGCGGGCGAGCGCCCGCTCTCCTGTGCGCAATACAGTGAAAAAATGTATTTAAATTAGGCCTGGCGGTAAAAAGAGGCACTAGGGATACTAGCACGTCCCTAGCGCCTCTTTTCGGACAGGAGCAGCGGCTGTCAGTGGGTTTGACAGCCGACGCTCAATTTTGCTGGCGTCGGTTCACGAGCCGCTGACAGCCACGGGTTCAGAAATCGGACGTCGGGAAAATTGAGCGTCCGGTTTTCAACCCGCGTGCCGCGGGCCTATTTCAAATTTTTTTTTTTTTTACTTTTTTAAACTTTCGGGACCTCCGACTTAATATCGCCATGATATTAAGTTGGAGGGTGCACAGAAAAGTAGTTTTTACTAGGGATGTGAATCGGGTGATCTATCGTCTTAATGATCGATTTTGGCTGGGGGGGGAGGGAAATCTGATCGTCATGGTTTTGTTTTTTTTAAATCGTAAAAAATTGTAAATTGGGAGAGGGCGGGAAAACCGACACCCTAAAACCCACCCTGACCCTTTAAAATAAATCCTCCACCCTCCGAAGCCCCTCAAAATGTTTTAAATTACCTGGGGTCCTGTGGGGGGGTCCCGGCGCGATCTCCCTCTCTCGGGCCACGGCTGCGTTAAAAGAAATGGCGCCGGTGGCCCTTTGCCCTTCCCATATGACAGGGCAAAGGTAGCGCCGGCGCCATTTTGGTTCCTGTCACCCGATGTCACGAGTGCAGGAGATCGCTCCCGGACCACCGCTGGACCCCCAGGGACTTTTGGGGGGGGCCTCCTGACCCCCACAAGACTTGCCAAAAGTCCAGCGGGGGTCCGGGAGCCGTATTGCCAATATTCAAAATGGCGCCGGCGCTACTTTTGCCCTCACTATGTCGACATAGTGAGGGCAAAAGTAGCGCCATTTTGAATATTGGCAATACGGCCGGCGCCATTTTGCCCTCACTATGTCGACTAGAGATGTGAATCGTGTGCCAGATCGTCTTAACGATCAGATTCGGCTGCGGGGGGGGGGGGGGGGGAAATCTGATCGTTAAGATATGTGAATTGGAATCGTTTCCGATTCCAATTCACATCGCTAATTTTTTTTTGCATCGCTAAAAAAAAAAATATTTTTTTTGCACCGCTAAAAAAAACAACCCACCCAACCCTTTAAATCGACCCCACCCTCCCGACCACCCCAAAACCTTTTAAAGTTACATGGTGGTTAAAGATGGCGCCGGCCATCCAGTGCTCCTACCATGTGAGAGGGGCCAGCCAATGGCACGGATACCCTGTCACATGGTAAGGGCAAAGGGGCATCGGCGCCATTTTTTTTTTTTAGAACAGGTGATGCCTGGGAACGGGAAATCTTTCCCCGAGGCCCCCCTGGATCTCTCCTCTCCCCGAGGCCCCCCTGGATCTCTCCCCGAGGCCCCCTGGACCACCAGGTAACTTTAAAAGGTTTTGGGGTGGTCGGGAGGGTGGGGTCGATTTAAAGGGTCGGGTGGGTTTGGTTTTTTTAGCGGCACGGGCCTCCCTAAAAAAAAATTAGCGATGGGTCGGGTCGGGTCGGGAGGGTGGGTGAGGCTAAGGGGGGTCGATTTAAAGGGTCGGGTGGGTTTTTTTTTTTTATCGGGCCATCGGCGCCATTTTAATTAGTGGCAGCCAAAATGGCGCCGATGTCCCGAGAGCGGGAGATAGCGCCGGGACCCCCCCCCACTGGACCACCAGGTAATTTAACATTTTGGGGGGGTTCGGGAGGTGGGGGGGGTAAGGAATTGGTTTTAAAGGGTCGGGTGGGTTTAGGGGTTGTTTTGGTGTGCCGGTTTTCCCGCCCTCCCCCAAATAATTCCCGTGCCCTATTTAACGATACAATACAAATGCCCCTGATGATAAATCGGGGGCATTTGTATTGTATCGTGCACTCTAATGATTTAGGACGATTTTAAAATTATCTGACAATAATTTTAATCGTTCAAAAATGATTCACATCCCTAATGTCGACATAGTGAGGGCAAAAGTAGCGCCGGCGCCAGTTTGAATATTGGCAATACGGCCGGTGCTACTTTTGCCCTCACTATTTCGACATAGTGAGGGCAAAAGTAGCGCCGGTGCCATTTTGAATATTGGCAATACGGCCCGCGTGCAGGAGGTCACTCCCGGACCCCCGCTGTACTTTTGGCAAGTCTTGTGGGGGTCAGGAGGCCCCCCAAGCTGGCCAAAAGTCCCTGGGGGTCCAGCGGGGGTCCGGGAGCGATCTCCTGCACTCGTGACGTCAGGTGACAGGAACCAAAATGGCCCGGCGCTACCTTTGCCCTGTCATATGGTAAGGGCAAAGGGCCACCGGCACCATTTCTTTTAATGCAGCCGTGGCCCGAGAGCGGGAGATCGCGCCGGGACACCCCCCCCCCCCCCCCCCACTGGACCCCAGGTAATTTAAAACATTTTGTGGGGCTTCGGAGGGTGGGGGATTTATTTTAAAGGGTCGGGTGGGTTTTAGGGTGCCGGTTTTCCCGCCCTCCCCCTCCCCCGATTTACGATTTTTTGATGATAAATCGGGGGAATTGCAATTGTATCGCGGCTCTAACGATTTTTGACGATTTAAAATATATCTGACGATTGTTTTAAATCGTGAAAAAATGATTCACATCCCTAGTTTTTACTGCTTTTCTGTGCACTTTCCCGGTGCCCAGAGAAATTAGCGCCTACCTTTGGGTAGGAGCTAATTTCTGAAAGTAAAATGTGCAGCTTGGCTGCAAATTTTACTTAATGAATTGTGCGAAAATACCTAATAGGGCCATCAACTAGGGATGTGAATCATTTTTCTGACGATTGAAAATACCGTACAATATTTTCAAACTCGTCAGAAATCGGGGGCTCCCCGAAACCGATAGAAAAACCCCACAAAATTGTTCGTGGGGATTCTCTTATCGTTTTGGGGGAGGGCGGGAAAAATGGCACACATAAACAACCACTAAACCCACCCGACCCTTTAAAACATATCCTTTAGCTTCTCCCACCCTCCCGACCCCCCCAAAACTTTTTAAAAGTACCTGGTGGTCCAGTGGGGGTCCCCGGGAGCCATCTCCCGCTCTCCCCGCCGTTGGCTGCCACTAATCAAAATGGTGCCGATGGCCCTTTGGCCTTACCATGTGACAGATATCTGTGCCATTGGCCTTACCATGTGACAGAGGCCGGCCATCCAGTGTTCCTACCATGTGACATGGGCCGGCCAATGGCACGGATACCCTGTAACATGGTAAGGGCAAAGGGCCATCGGCGCCATTTTGATTAGTGGCAGCCGACAGCCAGAGAGCGGGAGATGGCTCCCGGGACCACCAGGTAATTTTAAAAAGTTTGCGGGGGTGTCGGGAGGGGGGGGGGGAAGCTAAAGGATATGTTTTAAAGGGTCGGGTGGGTTTTTTGTTTATCAGCTCGAGCGCAGCCGATAAAAAAAAACCCGATCCGACCACACGAAAAATATTTTACTATAGTCCCCAAAGCAGGAATCGGAATCGATTCCGGTTCCAATTCACATCTCTACCATCAACATGCATTTACATGTTGCAGGTGCTATTAGGTTCAGGGGGGAGGGGTTGGATGCGCATTTTAGACGCGCTATTACCCCTTACTGAATAAGGGGTAAAGCTAGCGCGTCAAAAATGCGTGTCCAAATGCAGGCTAATATTGCGCTCTGTTGGAGCGCACTGTACTATATTTTCCTGAAAGAGCCAAGATTTGAAAAGCTTGTGAAAATGCAAATAGTCTCATGGTACAAAGTTCCACAGTCTAGAACTAACAAAAACCTTTGATTGTTCTCCAATTTGCAGGTCCTAGATGGTGGAATTTAGAGTAAGGCTGACTGAGAGGATTACAAAGTACAGCCTGGAGCATAGTCTACAAGACAGCCGGACAGATAAGCTGAACCATTATTATCTAAAGCTCAGAAAATCAATGTTAAAATCTTATTTGTACTCTGAATGGCATAGGGAGTCAGTAAAGACTGTAGAGCGTGCAGGTAATGTGTTTGAAACAGCCAAGGGGTCAGCATTTGCATGTGCAGTGTTGTCCTGATGTTTTCAGATGCTGTACTACCTTTGTCAAGGAGCACATATAAACTGTGTTGCAGTAATTGAGTCCTGAAATAATCAAGGTTTGGATCACCATCACAAGAGGCATGGCAAATAGAACTGTTCTTGGTACAGAAGACTGATATAATAACAAACCAAAAAACTGCTGAAATTTGCCTGTCAAATGTTAATTGAAAATCAGAAATGACACCAGAATATGCACATAGTCTACCAAAAGTAGCACCCCTATCACCCATGTGCATAATATGGAAATGGACAACAGAAAAAGACCATATGGCCTATTTAGCCAGCCCATCCACATCAACTAATTCAGTTTTACAATCCCTACCATCCTCTGTGTTTATCTCATGCTTTCTTGAATTCAGATAGTATTCTTGTCTCCACCACCTCCATGGGGAGACTCTTCCAGGAATCCACTACCATATAGGTAAATAAATATTTCCTACAGTTACTCCTGAGTATATCCCCTTTCGCCCTCATCCCATGACCTTTCATTCTACAGCCTCCTTTCCACTGAAAGAGGCCCACCTCCTGTGCATGAAAACTTTGGAGGTTGCAGAACCTACTGGAGAGGATCTCTTAATTCAAAAAATTTACATACAGTAGGATTCAATTTAACCATGTGACTGTAAATTCACAGTGAGACCTCCAGTAGGCAGGTGATTTGTCAAAGTATTCTCGTGGTGCTGGCCTATAGAAATGCACTGTTGGATATCATCAATGTGCATTAAGCCCAACATTGGAATTGGGGAGTAGTCCATTCAATGGATGAGTATACACATTAAAAAGAATGGTTGAAAGGATAGCACCCTGTGTCACATTTGGGCTCTCACAGGCACGCACCACACACACACTCACAATATAATATATCTGTGACGGAGAGGGAGCCCATGTATGTTAGAGAGAGGGACTGTGTGAGAGAATGAATGTGTTATTGTGTGTGTGTGTGTGTGTGTGTGTGTGTGTGTATGTGAGCGAGAGAGAGAGAGAGATAACATTTGTGCGGCATTTCCTCTCCCAATCCACATCAAACTCAGGGTGACTGGAAATCAGAAGATCACAGGTATGGAGAGCAGAAGATTTTTTAATCCCTATTAGTTTTAATTATTGGGTTTAATTTGATGATTCTCCTCTTTCAAATATTTAATTTTTTGAGGGGGAATAGAACATGATTTATTATTGGACTTTTTATTCATCATAGGTTTTGAAATATTTTATTGGTGTTTGGGAAATTTTCGATATTCTATTCATTAATTGGTTTGAAATATTTAATCTTTTTATAAATATGATTTTCCTATTATGATTGATGTTTTATATTTCTTAATTTTATTATTTAATGTTTTATAAAGAATGGTAATGTTTCTGTTTTTCCATTGTTGCTCTGCGTATAGAGGCTTGCTTGTTGTGGGTTCCAGTTCAGATCTTCTCAGCACGCTTCTGTTTATACTTTATGTTCTCACAGGACAAGCAGGATGGTAGTCCTCACATATGGGTGACATCACAGGATGGAGCCCAATCACGGAACACTTTTGTCAAGGTTTCCAGAACTTTGACTGGCCCCTACTGGGCATGCCCAGCATGGCACTAACCCTGCAGCCAGCAGGGGTCTGCCTTCAGTCTTGTTAAAGCTACAGGCAGTGCTGAAAATAAAATAAGAAAACATTATGAACCCAACACCGTGGGGTGGCGGGTGGGTTTCGTGAGGACTAACATCCTACTGTCCTGTGAGAACACCTGTTACAGGTAAGCAACATTTGCTTTCTCACAGGACAAGCAGACATATGGGTGAGTAGCGAGCTGAGGATGTCCGAGTATACACCAAATGTAGTCAGGCATGCAAGGTACCTGGGATGAATTTGGCCGAGGGCATCCTGAACCCCACCGGGCAGGTGGAAGGGTGTTGGTATGTCATGTTGTAAATAGGTTGCGCAAGACAGACTGGACAAAGATGGAATTTTGTCTTCCGGCTTTGTCTAAGCAATAATGGGCTGTAAAGGTATGGAGAGAACTCCAGGTGGCAGCCCTGCAGATGTCAGGAAGCGGCACCGATTGTAGGTGTGCTACAGAAGTTGCCATGGCCCTCACAGAGTGTGCTTTAACATGCTCTTGAAGTGGAATGCCTGCTTGCTTATAGCAAAAAGATAAGCAGTCCGCTAACCAGGAGAACAGAGTCTGCTTACCCACAGGCTGCCCCAATTTGATAGGATGGAAAGAGACAAATAATTGAGTGCTTTTCCTGTGGGCAGCTGTACGGTCTAGATAGAACGCTAGAGCCCGTTTGCACTTCCTTCTATCACTAACATATCTAAAAAAAAAAGTCTTATGCCCCCATTTTACCATATTTGCTATTTTTCCCATTTGAATTATTGCATTCCTGACTACTTTCCCAGTTTCTCTTAGCTTTTCCAAATAGTTTTGCCTGCCTCTTTCTGCGATCTCTTGTAGCTTATGAAAACTAACATTTTCTCTCATACCTTTTCAACTACATCTTTAGAAAACCATAGCAGCCTCCTTTTCCTCTTTCCTTTATTTCCTTTCCTAACAAATTAAATGCCTTTATAATATCTCCTTTAAGTTTTGCCTACTGTTCTTCTTCTTCCCCTAGAATTTTTCGTCCAGCTGATGACTCCTTGAGGTACTCCTCCATTTTAACATAGTTCATTTTCCTGAAGTCTATGACCCTTGCCTTTGAATGAATCTTCAAGTCCTGTGCTCTAATACTGAATCAACCATCTAGTGATCACTAGATCCTAGATTCTCACCCACTACAACATCAGAGGTGTTGTCCCATTTGTAAATACCAGGTCCGGTATTTCCCCCTCTTGTGCAGATCCCAGTTAATAGGACAATTCTCTTTTCAGAGAATCCAGGATCTCTCTGCTTCTAGAAGACACTGCAGCTGGGATGTGCCAATCAAAATCTCACAGATTGAAATCCTCCTAGCAATAGCACCTCCCCTTTTATAGCAATTTTGTGAATATCCTCCATTAAATCTCTACCCATTATTTCCTGCCCATGTTTCCTGCCTGTGAGAGATCTGTATATAACCCCATTATAAATAGGTGTTCTATTCCCTTTTTCCACATTAATCCCCAGTACATCCTCCTTACCTTGTAAGCCCTGTGCTACTTTAATATTATTTTTATTTTATTTATCTCATTCCTTCCTTCCAATCCAATCCTTCCTGAATAGATTATATCCTGATATAACTATATCCCAATTATGGTTTTCCATTTACCACATCTCTGTGTCAGTCACTACATCTAAGTCAGCTTCTTCAAAGACTGCTTCTAGATATGGGACTTTAGTGTACATAGTTTCCCCTATTTTGCCCATTTCTATGCAAGTATTTAATGTTTTTCCTACCTTAGTGTTTTCTTCACCATCCCCAATGATCCTAGATTAAGGCCCTTCTCAGTAGGTTTTCCAGTCTTTGTTGGAAGACACTGCATCTCATCTCTGATCAGCAGTCTTTGAAGCATCGTCTCATGATCCAGGCAGCCAAAGCATACTCATCAACACCATCTACACAGCCATTCATTTATCTCCAAATTATGAGTTTCCCTGCCTGTACCTTTATCCTCGACTGAGAAATGGAGGAGAAAACCATCTGTGCACCTATCTTCTTTATCCTCTCTACAAGAGCCATGAATTCACTTTTGATGTGAGCTGTGTGGTTCCTAGAAGTAACATTCATGCCATCATGGACGATCAGTACCAGAAAGTAGTCAGTAGGCTTGAGGATTTTCAGCAATCTCTGTAAGGTTTCGAATTTTGGTACCTGGTAGACAGTACATATCCTGGGACAACATGTCTGGTTAGTAGATGGATGCTTCTATGCCCCTTAGAAGTCAGTCACTAATCACCACTACCCTGTACTTCCTATGTGAAGTGGTTGTTCAGCCCGTAGCTTTGGGATTTGCATGTTTTGGTTCCTTTCAAATCCTGGGTTTGTTTCTTCTCCACTTTCAGGGCTGCATACCAGTTCTTCAGCTCAAGGGAAATTGGAGTAATGGTGTAGAATCTAGTAAATGTAGTCATCTGGGAGTCAGTCTGCACTAGGGATGTGCAGAGCAAAAGTTTAAGTTCATATGTCCATATGTCCAAAGGGGTCCCATTTGCGGTCAATATGGACATAAACAGAATTCAATGAGTTGAGTATATGTCCATATGTGCAAATAAAAATTTAAACCCTCACCCTCCTTAATCCACCCCCAAGACTTACCACAACTCCCTGGTGGTCCAGCGGGGTCAGGACGCCATTTCTGACCAACTTTGCAAGGAGCACGTGACGTCGGCGTCACGTCGGAGTGACGCGGCGTCACGTGATTCCCGCGGGGTCGCTTCCGGGATCCTCGTTCGGCCCAAAAGGAACTTTTGGCCAGCTTGGGGGTGTCAGGAGGCCCCCCCAAGCTGGCCAAAAGTTCCTTTTGGGCCGAACGAGGATCCCGGAAGCGACCCCGCGGAGAATCACGTGACGTCGGCGCCACATCGGAGTGACGCGGCGTCACGTGATTCCCCGCGAGTTCCCTCCGGCACCCTCGTTCAGCCCAAAAGGAACTTTTGGCCAGCTTGGGGGGGCCTCCTGACACCCCCAAGCTGGCCAAAAGTTCCTTTTGGGCCGAACGAGGATCCCGGAAGCGACCCCGCGGGAATCACGTGACGTCGGCGCCACGTCAGAGTGATGCGGCGTCACGTGATTCCCCGCGAGTTCCCTCCGGCACCCTCGTTCGGCCCAAAAGGAACTTTTGGCCAGCTTGGGGGGGCCTCCTGACCCCCAAGCTGGCCAAAAGTTCCTTTTGGGCCGAATGAGCATTCCGGCGCGAACCCGCGGGGAATCACGTGACGCCGCTCACTCCGACGTGGCGCCGACGTCACGTGCTCCTCGCAAAGAATTTCAGAAATGGCGTCCTCACTCCTCGCTGGATCACCAGGGAGTTGTGGTAAGTCTTTGGGGGGGGATTAAGGAGGTGAGAGGTTTAAATTTTTATTTTGGATCAACAATCGCAATTTCCAACTTATTCAACATAGCTATGTTGAATAAGTTGGAAATCCGATCGTTTATGTCTCATCACTTTTTTAAGTTAAAAAAAAAAAATAAGTAGCGTTTTACATTTATGTTCAATACGAATGCACACCCCTAGTCTGCACACATCTTTCAAAATGAACCAGTTCCTCACTGTGGATCAGTATATCTGTCTGGAAACAGTAGAAGTGGTAATAGGTTTTGAGGTATGACATTTCCTATGAATCTTTCAGTTGTTGGAAGCTTCTGGTACCTGCTGAATGAAATGAGAATGATATGCCAAAGTCTCTGCCTTTTCCTCAACTGTCCTGCAAGTAAAATTAGCTAGTCTGTAGAATCTAACTTCCACATCTGCATTCAGAATCATTGCTTGTGGTCCTATTGTTTGCTTACTTGATGCTTGGAAGTATAAAGTGTCTTATCTTATTTTTAGATTACAATTTATATTTATGAGTTTGAAGGTATGTAGTTTTGTGTTGTTCCCTTTGTAGACTCTTGTTGCTAAGGAGTAAAACTAGAGCAACTAGAAATTATTATTACCACAAAAATCAAATTATGATATTATCAATCAAGATCAGAAGAAATTTAGGGGGTCATTTATCAAACTGCTATATGGTGTTTTCGCATGCAAAAACACCTTTAATGCATAGTGAGATGTAAATTAGAAAAAGGGGAGGAGTTTTATGGCCAAGCTTCATGAAGCCATATTGCATAGCTTTAACTACACCTTTTTCTTTTGTAAAGCTGTGTGATAGGGCTTTATTGCACTTTGTGATGCTATATGAGGCCCACCTAGTCACTCGAGGTGAGGTTTAGGTATTAGTGTAAGGGTTAGGGGCCACGTTGACATCCAAAGTGAGACGTACAAACAGAACAGTGCTCTCTTGTGAAGATTTGATGCGCTTCGGAGTGAGGAAACTCAACCAAAGATGAGATTTGTGCAATGTTCTCTCAACCTAGCTTGATGGACTCTCTACCTGGGTAACATCAAGCTAGGTTTGAATATCTGGCCCTAAGATAGCACACTTTGTGATAAACTGCCTATTACCATAAAACACACCCCTTTTCCTATCACATGCGATATTTAGTGCATTTTGATAAATCCAGGCCTTAGTTTGTTCTATTTGCAGAAGATACAAAATGACCTAAATTATTTGCTATCTTCCTCTGTTATACACAATTTTCCAAAACCCTTTTTTAGTTTATAACATTTGTTTTATATCTTTTCCTTGCTTGCTTGCTGCTTCATTTTCTAGTGTTACTGATGAGGTAGTTTGGGTTTATTAAGCTATTCAGTGTTGTTCTGCTACTTTTCTTTTTCTTCTTACTACAGATCTGATATCATTAGTTACTATGCCCCTTCATTTTCATTACTGGTCAGATTTCTGCTGTCCTTCTATTTATTCTTTTTACCTGTTCTATTTCCTGCTTTGGTCCATCTGCTCTCTCTCTCTCTCTGTGGGCATAGAGGTGAATTTTAAAAGCTGGACATGTGCTTAAATCAGAAGATAGATGGATATCTAGCACTAGCATATATCCATTCTACTTTATAAAGTGGGCAGATGTGTGCATATTTCGCATCAGAAAAAAACGGGGTGTGGTGTAGGAGTGGCATGGGCAGGGTGCGGGCATACCAGGGTGGGCCAAGAAATATGTGCGCAAGTACTTGTGCTCCTGAGTGTGCAGCCAGGTCCAGTCCAACTTAACTTTACTTCTGCTATGCAGGAGGTATAAGTTTAAAAAAACATAGGCTTCTGTGAGGGGTTTGAGGGGTCTGGGGGAACTGAGGGAAGTGCAGGCTGTATAAGCAGGGGTTTGGGAGTACAAACTGGTGAAACTGGTCCTTGGCTGGACCAGCATCTGTTTAAAATATAATTAACCGGGCATCTGTAAGCTGACTTTCACAGCTGGGTGCACACAAACTTAAAATTAGGAGCACACATTACGTGCACCTAGGCTATGTTATACCATGGGCGCATATGGGTGCACATGTTATAAAATGGTTGCTTCTCTGAGCGCATGCTAACACACACGTAATATATGTGTACCCACCCACCTGTTTAAAAGTTACCACCATAGTGTTAAAAAATATTACTGTAAGTTTTTACGTAGGGTTTAAGAAATGGTTTAGATGCTGTGAAGGATCCAAGGGGCTGACACAATCAAAAGAATGGAAATATGGATGTTGAAGTCAAAGGGGTGTTTTATAGCATAGCAAGAACTCAAAAAAATATGAAGTCAGTCCCAGCTCCAAGCTTAAGCATAAAGCAAAATACTTTCTAGTTCCTAGCCAGCACTAAGGTGTTTAAAGTAATAGAATTCCAAGTCTCAGTTCAGCAACAGATAAAAGAGCTTTAGCGCTAATCAGGATTTCTGCAGCATCTGGCGGATTGGGCCTGAGATTGTTACCACCCCACACTCTCAGAATTTTAAACACATTAAGGATTCTGGCCTTCTATCACACTCTGGGCATTACAGCTACCCACAAAAAAAAAAACCTGGCAAATTCAACACAGGCTCCCTTTTAGGTATCAGTGCAGGCTGTTACCTGCCTTTATTAAAATAACTTCAGGAGTCCAGCAGAGCTTTTGGCTGTCCTAGAGAGAGAGCCCAATCAGGATTTATACAAGAGAAAATGATACTAAGATGGATATTTATGCAAGAAAAAATATCCCTGTTATCTAATCCAAACTCTCTTCTCTGGTTCTCTGAATTTATTGCAACATCTCTGTAGGAGTCCTTGCATCTTTGTGCGCCTTCTGTTGTTATGAAAGGGGGAGAGGAGGGTGTTATAAAGAGTCCAGTGTAGCTGCATTGCTCAACACAATTGACCTGATTTTTCCCCCCCTGCCTGTTAGGCATCTCTGAAAGAACCTCAGTTATGTAGTTGAGGGAAGCTGCTCCAAGTTCAGTTACTTGCAAGGGAATACTTGCTCTCTCATAGATACTTTTCTCTAGGGTTTAATTTGTAAATAAAAAAAAAGAGGTGAACTGTGGAGAGCAAGAGTTTGGAGGGAGGAAAGGAAGCCTTCACACACACACACATATGCAAATGGCCTCTTCCTCCTCCTTACCCCAAAGATCCTTCATCCCCAGACCCCACCAGTGCTCAACCCCCAGCCATTCTGCA
Source organism: Rhinatrema bivittatum (assembly GCF_901001135.1). Classification (NCBI taxonomy): domain Eukaryota; kingdom Metazoa; phylum Chordata; class Amphibia; order Gymnophiona; family Rhinatrematidae; genus Rhinatrema; species Rhinatrema bivittatum. The sequence goes on from NC_042615.1 coordinate 149,095,608, forward strand.
CCCACCAGTGCTCAATAAGCATTGGTGGGTGAAGGACAAATGGGGTTTGGTGGCACTGCAGATGGAGGAGCACTGAGGAAAGGGCAAGGAGGAGAGATGAGATAATGGGGCCTTTTCTATTTACCCTCCTTTTTCTCTCTGCCCTGGTGATCTTGGTTCTCCATTTCAAGTCCTCCAAAAACCCCCATGATTCTTCCAGAGGTCTTCTTCTATCCCCCCCCTCCCCCATTGGTCCTGCAGCCTCCAAATCTCAGCCTGAATTCCTGTTGTTCTTTGAGCTCCCCTCCCCCCCCCCCCCCTGCCATTCATGGTCACTAATTCTCCCTCACTTGATAATTTATTCTCTCCAGCAATTCTCTTCTCCTTCCCTGGCCAGTAAAACACTGGTATCATCTGTGAACTGGAATCAGATGGCTATCCTCTCCTTTGTGAAGAAGACTGGCATGGACAACCCACTCTCCTCAGCCTCCTCAGACAGAGTGGGAGAGGTTCTGGAATTCAAAAGTGCATCCTGTGCTTTGCCTTCTCAGGAGAGGAAGTAAGGGAGTGGCACTGCATGATGTTCTTCTCACTCTCTCTATCCTCACTTTCTTGCTCTCCCTCCTGAAACCACATCCCCTCCTATCTGGTCTCTTCCCTAATTCACTCTTTCCCCACTCCCTCCAACTGACTTACTCACAGACTGCCTTCCCCACTTTTATCCTACACATACCTGAAGTCCTTCTGATTCTCTCATTCACACCCCACATCTCTGAACCCCTCATTATCTCACTCTCGCCCTCCACACAACCCACATTCCTTCCTTCCTCTCACTTTTTTCCCTCCATGTCCCCTCAATCACTTGCCCTCTTTTCTCTCTGATCTACTCTTGCCCCAGATCCCCTCATTCTCTCTCACTCTCTTGCCTTCCCCACCTCACTCTACTTTTCTCTGATTCTTTCATTCCCTCTCCTCCTTACCATCCCCTCCTCACTCTTGCCTCTTCCCATTCACCTACTGTTGTCACCAGTGGCAGAAGCAGCAGAGCTTAGAAAGCCAGCACTGTAAGCAGTAACTTCACCAGGAAGCTGATACACCCAGTACCAGCAGATGCAGTAGGGCTGACAGGCATTTACCCCATGTCTTATGTATCATTATGTATCTATTTATTGTTTATTAAAATTGCATATACCGCCTATAAATTATATTAACCAAGTGGAAATATAATAAAACATAGTGGATATAAAATTAAATAAAACCAAAAGGGAAGATGATAAAATTAAAAGACTAAACAAAAATTTAAGAATAACTAATTATAATACAAAAATAAAATGAATAATAAAACAAACAATACAATAAACAAGCACAATAACTTTTTATGAAGCGATGGTAATAAATGCCTGTTTAAAAAGCATATCTTTACTAATTTACTGAAATTTACAAAATTAGCTTCAGCATGAATTTCAAAAGGTAACATATTCCAAACCAAGGGAGCTTGGTAGCTAAAGGATGAATCTCTGGTTGACTCTAAACAGATCTTAGAAGGAGAAGATAAAGTTAATAAGCCCTTCTGAGAAAAGTGTAAAGAATGTGCAGTAACATAAGGAGATAATGGAATCCCAGTATGTAAAGCATGAAAAGTAAGACATAACACCTTAAATTTGATACAATAATAACTGGTAACCAATACAAATGTAAAAATGTCAGAGATACATGATCACATTTCTTTAAACCATACATCAGTTTAGCTGATATATTTTGAAACAGTTGTAATCTTTTAAGTTGATAATTTGACAAACCCAACAATAAAGGATTACAATAATCAATCCTAGATGTAATAAATGGGTGGATCAAAGTTTTCACTTCATGATAGTACAGAAAAGTTTGCAACCAATGAAAGAATCTAAGGTTTAAAAAATCCTTCTGAAAAATAGAAGAAATTTGATGAACTATAGTAGGCTGTGATTCAAGAGTCAGTCCTAAAGTAATAATATCTTTTAACAGTATATTAAATCCAGCCATAACAGGAGTCAATAAAGAATTGGAGTATCTAAGATTGAACCAAAGAGTTTCAGATTTAGTAGGATTGACTTGAAAAGGATGATTTGATAACCATGAAGCAACAGTCCAAACAAGGATTCAAATTTCTAAGATCAAATTTGGAATAGCGGCTTGGCCGCACGTTTTTGACGTGCTATTTTTACCCCTTATACAGTAAGCGGTAATAGCGTGTTGAAAATGTGCGGCCAACCCCCCCAAAACTAATAGCACCCGCAACATGCAAATGCATGTTGATGGGCCTATTAGCTTTCCCGCGCGATACAGAAAGTAAAATGTGCAGCGAAGCCGCATATTTTACTTTCAGAAATTAACGCCTGCCCAAAGGCAGAAGTTAATTTCAGCCGGCACAGGGAAAGTGTACAGAAAAGCAGAAAAAAACTGCTTTTCTGTACACCCTCCGACTTAAAATCATAGCGATATTAAGTCGGAGGCCCCAAAATTTAAAAAAAATTAAAAATTAAAAACAAAAAATGTAAATCTGCCTGCGGCCTGCAGGTTGGAAGACAGATGCTCAATTTAGCTGGCGTCCATTTTCCGAACCCATGGCTGTCAGCGGGTTCGAGAACCGACGGCGGTAAAATTGAGTGTTGGCTCTCAAACCCGCTGACAGCCACCGCTTCTGTCAAAAAGGAGGCACTAGGGACGTGCCAGTGTCCCAAGCGTCTCCTTTTACCATAGGCCCTCATTTAAATACTCGATCACACGCCCAGGAGAGTGGCCTGGGCGCGTATTGGGAGAGCGGTCGCTTGCCTTGGAGCACCGGCTCTCCTCGGTTTTTAAAGTATCGGACCAATTGTAATCTGAATGTCGACAGCATAGAACGATGGCCAACAATCAGAGTCTTGAATAAGAGTTGCCAAAGGTAACATAAAGATGTTAAGAAAAAGCAGAGAAAGTATAGATCCCTGAGGGAATCCTGTTGGAAAACCCCAATATCAGATGTCATGGGTTCTGGCCACGGCAGACCACGGCCGGTCTCCCCTACCTGCCTGTTAAGTGCTGGCTTGCCTCCGGGATGGCGCGGTGCCCTCCGCATTGGGGCCGACTGTCCGCGGCCTTCCACATGGCTCAAAAGCCGCCGTCCTCTTGGCGGAGCTCTCCCTAGGTGCGTGTGCGCAGGAGGCCCCGCCTCTTAAGGGGCCACGGCGGGAAACCTCAGCCAGGTCGGAACAATAACATCAGGACTGAGGGGTATTTAAACCCTGCCCCACTCCTCTGCTCTTAGCTTTAGCAACAGATCACCTCTGTGAAGTGCTAGTTGCTGCTCTGATGCTTGATCCTGTTCCTGCTTGATCCTGTTCCTGGTTCCGCTCCTGCTTCTCTAGTCCTCATGGTCCTGATTCCAGTCCCGTTCCTGCCTTCGTCCCAGCCTTCGGTTTGTTCCTTATCTTCAGTTCCAGCGACCTCATCACCGGCTTGATCTCCTGGTTTGACCTTGGCTTGTCTTCTCCACTCTGCTAGTCTGCTGCCCGTCTCGACCCCTGTCTTGCTTCTTAGCTTCGCCTGTCTGCAGCCTGCCTCGGACCTTCTGCCTGGATCCTGTTCCACTCCTTCACTGCCTGCCCAGACCCATACCGCTAACCTTGCTTTCATTTTCCTCTTCACCAGCTTCCTTGAGGCACCCGCACCTAAACCCTGCCAGCCCCAGCACTCAAGGGCTCAACCTGCAGGGAACGATGGCTGGTATAGGTGAAGGTCCTGTCAAGTTGTCCTTATCAGTGCCACCTCCCAGAGATGAGTTCCATTGGGGGCAGTCCCTCAGGAGTCACCATCACTCACTTCGGCTCAAGGGTCCACACCTGTTGTGTCCGTCGCTGTCCGACGTCTCTGCTCCAACCACCTTACCTCGTTGGCGACTCCCTCTGGGGTTGATGGAAGGCTAGCTGCTGCGGTGTCTCCAGGCCATCCTCCTCTGGCGTTCCCGGACCGGCTCGACGCTGCAAGCCGCCATGTTGACCAGATGCCTAAGGGCACGCGCGCGGCCCGACTGTTGTACCGGCGATGGCGCGAACCTCAGGGGCTTCCCCCTGAGATGATGTCATCAACTCCAGATATTTAAGTCTCAGTTTTCTCTAACAAGACGAGTTAGCAAGGGTTTGCTTCCTGCAGGTCGCTGCGGATGGGATTAGCTCTCCGCAAACCTAGCTACTCTGCCTCCTCGGACTTCACTAGAGGTACCCGCTCTCGGGGGCTTCGCTCTCCCTTTTTCTTTTCAGGTCGCAGTCCGGAACCGGTACTCACTCCTTGAGGGCCCACATCCCGGATCAGCTCCTGAATACCACTTCTGCTAAGAAGTAATCGCTGCTTACAACATTAGTGAGTTTCCATCTATCTCTCAGAGCTTTCCCTGGGACCAGGTACTCACTCCTCGAGGGCCTACTGCGTTCCAATTCCTGGGCTGCCTCAAGAGACTATTGTGTGAGTGTTACCATCATGGACTTGTTCCTGAACTCTGCATGTCTTGCCTACTCACTTTCTTAGTTTCTCTACAGCTCAGCCACCTTGGGATCGCTGTTCCTGTACCTGAGTGACTACAGCCCAGTCGGGCGATTCCAGCTCACAACTGCCACCTCTGATGGTTTAATATATTGTCTAATAAAAGAACTAGTGTGTGTCTGTCTCCTACACTAAGCCTGACCAGTGGTCTCTCTCGGGAGCTCCCCCGAGGGCGTGGTCACCTGCCCCTGGTCCAAGGATCCACCCACAACTATTCTAAATAATAACAGATTGCTATCTCCAGCAACTCTGTTAATAACAGATTGCTATCTCTCAGCTTTAACAACAGAGCTCTAATAACAGATTGCTAACTCCATGGATCCGCCTTGTCTCCAGAGTTCCGGCTAACTCCAAGGATCCGCCTTGTCTCCAGGGTTCTGGCTAACTCCATGGATCCGGCTTGTCTCCAGGGTTCCGGCTTGACTCCAGGGTTCCGGCTTGACTCCAGGGTTTCGGCTTGACTCTAGGGTTTTGGCTTACCACATGGATCCAGCACAACTCAGTGCTTTACAGGCTATACCGGGCCTGGCCCAGCGCATTGTGGAACAACAGGACACCTTGGAAAAACTTACTTCAGCTTTTCATCAGCTACACACACAGAAGGTTCAAAGCACTGCTTCTAACCATGAAGGACAGATACAGGAGGTAACTTTAAATACTGCTGTACCACTGGCGGCTCCGATCCGCTTCTCCGGAGAAATACAGAAGACCCGGGGTTTTTTAAACCAGTGCTGCATGCACGTTACCTTACAACCATCTTTATTTCCTACTGCTTTCATCAAGACAACCTACATCCTTTCTTATTTGGATGGTAGGGCCTTGTCTTGGGCATCTACCTTGTGGGAACACAAGGACCATATTTTGCAGGACATAGAAGGATTTATGGACTTATTTAAATCCTTTTTCGATGACCCTGCTCGAACTTCTGTAGTCATTTTGCTTTGGTGGAATTGAAGCAAGGCAACAGATCATTGGCTGAATTTGCCATAGAATTTAAAACTCTTGCGGCAGAACCTGCTGGGACCCTAAATGTCTCAAGACTCTCTTTTGCAGAGGCCTGGATACCCATTTAAAAGACGAGCTGGCTGCTCGCGAAACACCTGACTCGCTGGACGAATTAGTAGCCTTGGCCACTCAGATTGATCACCGGCTCCAGGACAAGGTGAAGGAACTCCGGCCTAAGATGTTATCTGGGTTGAATTAGGCTAGCTCTATACCTGCACCTCGAAAGGTTCCAGTAAATTCTGCTGCTGATAAAGATGAACCGATGCAACTTGGTCATGGACATTTGACTTCTAAAGAAAAAAGATTTCAGAAGAAGCATGGCCTTTGCATGTACTGTGGTCAGCCTGGCCATGATGTCTCTACATGCTCCATTCGTCCGGAAAATGGATGGGCCTGAGTCCTGCAGGAGGACTGTTCTTGGGACGTGTTGCATCTTCTCCTCCACATTCTCTCCCAGTCTCTTTGACCTACGCACCGGGTTCGGTTCAGATTCCTGCCCTGGTAGACTCAGGGGTAGGAGGCAATTTTATTCTTCAAACTCTAGTGGAATATCTGAGGAGTCCTCTCGCCAATTCAGAAGATCCACTATTGCATTACAACTTGAAGTGGGTTTTGGACGTTTCTCAATACAGCCACTTCTATTGAAGAACACAATGAAGTCCCCAGCAGCTCTACCCATTGCTGCTGATATTCATACACCTTCAATGTACATCTTGGCTTGAAGGGTCTCAACATCAAATAACCATATTCACGGATCATTATACCTTAGAGTATCTCTGTTACGATCCTTCCTTTCGGAGGATGTGCCTGATGAGCCACACACATATTGACCAGAAGAAGATACTCTTGGTAACTACCCAGTCTGTATCTGCTGGCAACGCCATCAATTCTCATCCAGCAATATGCACTGGACTGTCACCAATTGAAGTGGTTCTTGGATGTTCCCTTACACCGCCACTTCCACTGAAGTATTCAGTGATGTCCCCAGCAGCTCAAACCATTGCTGATGTTATCCATAATCTGTGGCTTCAGACCAAGGACATGCTAATTAGCTAGTGACCGTGCTAAGAAGTACTACGATGTGCACCTTGCGCAAGCTCCAGTCTTCAAGCCAGAGACAAGGTTTGGTTGTCAACCCAGCACCTCAGACGAACTGCTCTCCTCTCTGTTTGCTCCTTGCTATGTGGGTCCATACCCAGTTTTTCAACGTATTGGCAAAGTCACCTACCGTCTGAAGCTACCACCTGGTTTTACCATCCATAACGCATTCCACGTTTCATTTTTTTAAACCATCTATACTCAGCGAATTGTCTTCCAAATCTCAAGATCTACTTGTCATCTATGCAGAAGTCGACTTGAGATCAAAATCGAAGAGGCCTGGATGTTCGTAAAAGAAGCAATATTTGGGAAGGTTCCAGCCCCGAAATACTTTGGGAAGGTTCCAGCCCCGAAATACACTCTTGAGAGCCTCAGACCAATAACTTGGATAAAGAAATGCTTCATCGATTCCATCTCACGCATCCTTCAAAACCCAAGCCTGGTATCTGAAGAGGAGATCGCCCTTTGAAGGGGGGTACTGTTGTGTCTGTCACTGTCCGACATCTCTGCTCCACCCACCTTACCTCGTTGGTGACTCCCTCCAGGGTTGATGGAAGGCTAACTGCTCTGCGCTCCAAGGCCATCCTTCTTCGGCATTCCTGAATCGGCTCGACGCTGCAAGCCGCCATGTTGACCAGATGCTTAAGGGCGCGTGCGCGCGCACGTCCCGACTGTTGTACAGGCGTTTGCACGAACCTCAGGGGCGTCCCCCTGAGATGATGTCATCAGCTTCAGATATTTAAGGTCTCAGTTTTCGCTAACAAGATGAGTTAGCAAGGGTTCGCTTCCTCCAGGTCACTGCGGATGGGATTCGCTCTCCGCAAACCTAGCTACTCTGCCTCCTCGGACTTAACTAGAGGTACCAGCTCCTCGGGGGCCTCGCTCTCTCTTTTTTTTTCAGGTCGCAGTCCGGAACCGGTACTCGGTCCTCGAGGGCCCACGTCCCAGATCAGCTCCTGAT